>NC_081294.1:2081428-2415000 GCF_030435805.1 Mustela lutreola
CCGACACAAACATTGTTTACTTTGTTCTGCAAGGTGGGATGTGGAACGTATTTTATCTTTCTTTTAACGGGTGATAATACATTCCACTTTATGGTAATAGATCCTTTTTGAGTGGTCCATTCTCAAAAAGCCACAAAATGTTTCTATAAATATCCGAAATTCTTCATTTCCCTTTCAAAAATTTTCTTCATAAATGTTTTCAATCACGAGTCTTTTTAAGCTTTGTGAGGCCGGCCTGCGTAAGATGTCACCTGACTCATACACTAGCCTCATTTACCCTTGTGAATTATGTTTTCTAAGAAACACACAGGGGGACAATGTCCAAGTGTTACTGACTTTAACAAATCAAACTTTCGTCTTTCGCCAATGTTTGAAATGTCCTCCCTGTGTCTCCGGACCCAGGCTGGGATCCCGTGCCGCACTCAGTGTTCACACCTGCTGTGGGTGGAGCTGTGCCCCTTCCCATCTGACAGGTTGAAATCCTAATTCCCAGCCCGTCCAAATGCGACCGTGTTTGGAGACAGAGTCTTTACGGAGGTCATCATGTTGCAGTGAGGCCGTCGGGAGATCCCTGGGCCGCCCGGATGTGGTGTGTCAGAACAGGAACCGAGAACAGAGGAAGGGACCCCAGACGTGTGCGCAGCGGGGGAGGACCCCACGGGGCCCCACGGGAAGGCGGCCATCTGTGCGCCCCAGAGACAGGCCTGGAGAAACCCAGCCTGCCCACCTGCATCCTGGGCTTCTGGCCTCTAGGACTCGGAGAAAATAAATGTCTGTTGTCGAAGCCCCCGGCTTGAGGTACTTTGTTCTGGCAGCCGGAGCAGAAAATAGGCTTACCTTTCACGTTCTCGACGTGTCCAAAGTGTCCCAGCTAATTATTTGTGGAATAAATTAGGTTTGTTCTCAGGCTTAGAATGATGCTGGGAACTTCCGGCAAGAGTCCCCGAGAAAAGAGCCTGTGTCGTCCCCAGGGTATCATGGTGACGACCTCGTGGTCCTAGCTCCTCCCCGCCGACGTATCTGCCGGGCCCCCTGGCTTCTGCGGGTGGCAGGGCTCCCCAAACCCTCAGCTGTGACACCTGCGTGACAGCTCTGTCAGGTGCTCGTGGCAGCAGAAGCCCGCGACAGGTGAGCAGGGCTCTCAGAACTGTCCGTGTGACTTTTCTTAAGTCTAATATGGGCCAAAACAAGTAAAAACCAAAACAGAACAGTAGAACTCTACTTATCAGAGAGCTCATGGACATTTCCTGAAAAAAAATGGATGACTCTCTCAAAAGTGCTTGTCAACACAGACATCTCCAAATCCAGGCAGTAAGACGGATGGAGGGACAGCATGGGGGGGGGGAGCGCATTCTAGAACAGGGGACGGGCCGGCAAGCAAGCCCTTGAAGAGAGCGACACCGACAGGGGCGCCCGAAGCGGTTTGGAAGATTGGTCTTCCCTCCTCTGGGTCTGGGGACCTGAGACCGAGCAGCCTCAACCTGGACGAGGACCCTGTCGGGTTGAGGACCTGGGGACAGTCGGTCCAAGTGCTGGGTTGCGGGCCCGTGTGTGAGGCCTCCGAGGAAGTCCAGCCCCTGCGGCGGGACTCAGGCCCCCCGGCTCTTCAAGCACCACAAACAGAAGGCAGAACCAAGGGTCCGGCTAACCTGAACTCTGCGGGAGAGGAGCCTGCCGGAAGCTGGCCGCAGGAGAGGTCTCCGTCCGGGCTGAGACCCAGAGAGGGAACAAAAAGGGTTATCACCTCCCCAAATCTCACCTCCCTCCATCGAGGGGCTCTGGCTTCCACAGCTTTGGAGGAGGCCGGTGGGGGCTGGCGCTGCCAGAAGGACCCGAGACTGTCAGAACGACCAGAAGAGCGAGCTGGCCTTGCAGGGGACAGGTTCCAGCCCTGACAAAGGTGACCCTCTGGTCTCCATCCCACTCACCACCAGGATTTAGCATTTGACTAAATCCTAGATTGCCTTTGAGAGTCAGCGGCCCCGAGGCTCCAAGAAGAGGTCCGGTCCTGTCTGCATCGGTGCCTGGAGACTGGGCTTCCTCACAACAGCAAACGCACTGTCCCTGCCGCGGGGATCCGTCAATTTGGAGTTTTGTTTAACTACTTTGTTATTCAATTATTTTCTTTGCTTTTCTAATGAAGGAGGTAAGAAGTCCCTATCTCCCCGATGGTCTTGGCCATAGAAAGGCATGAGATAGAGATAGGGAGCTGGGGTCTGAGGAAGAGGAGAGACAGCAGTGGTCCCCGGCCAAGCGGAGCAGGGCGCGCTGTTGACTCGGCGGAGGGGGGCCGCAGGCCCTGTGCTCTCCGAGCCCTCGCGTTGTCAGCTTTGACTTAGAGAATTCTCGATTTAATCATTTACGATACTCCCCGTGACGACCCACGGCCAAAGCTGTCCTCACAACCCAGGGACCGTGAGACTACGCACAAGCCTGATGTCAGAGACCCCAACCATGTGGGGGCAGAGAGCAAAGTATTTTCAAAGAGGCTTCATTCAGCGCCGGCCAGAACGCCTTTGACATTCCCCCTTCGGGTACCCCGCTTCTCCCGGTCCCCAGATACCCCAGGCCTCGACTGGACAATAGGTCCACTTTGGCTAGAGTTAAGAACAGGACTGGTCCTATCTTTCTCATTTATAAGAACCAGAAAGATAAAAAAATGATCAAAAAGCAAATAAAAACTGTGTCATAGTATCAGTTAGGGAAGGGACAGGAAGTACAACATGTGCAGGTTATAAAAGGTATTATTTGATTTGAAGTTTTCCTGACAAAACTCAACCCACAGAATTTCAGGCTATTCGTTGCCTCCCGCATCCCGGGAAATTTGATTTCCTGGAGATTAGGCAGAAAGTGAGACCGGGTTCTAAACATGGACTCAAACAGTGACATCATATGTTGTCTTAAATGTTCAGCCCTCTTTCAAATCACATTTTTAAATATTGCAACGTAATATTGATTTAATTTTCACGGATTCCAAGCCTGGGGTGATAGACATACAGACAATATGGCGGCTCTTCAGAAGCATTGGCGGCATATTGAGACCAATGGAACCGTAGAAGCAGAGTGACGCGGGGGCCACTTGTTCCCCACAATGACATCGTGGCAGCTGACATTTTTCAGCACTTCCTCCCTATTAGGTGCGTTGCTAGATGACCTTTATATACAAGGTCGTCACCTTCAGTCTTTACAGTGACACTGAACCTTATCGTTTCAACCTGCAGACTCCGCCTTTTAGAGACAGCTGACGTGGGGCTCCAGCTCCCCCGGGTGTTTCCCCCAGGGCGGGAGCCTCCTGTCCCTTCTCCCCACCCTGACTCCTCACCCTGGAGGGCGGAGTAACCGGCGGGTGGGTCTGGGACCGGCCGACTGTGCCTGGCCCTGCTCTCCTTCCCCCTCCTTCCCGAACTGCAGAGCGACCGGGCGTTTTGTCTCTTTGCACCTGTTCTGGAAACTGCACCACGCGCGAGGCACATGGCGAATTTGTCTATTTTTAGGACGAAGCCTTGGTAAACCCCTTTGGTTGCTGATCTGAGGTCCCTTGTCTCATCACCTTCATCAGAAATAGAAGCATTCCCTTTCTTCTAACTTAAATGGTTTTGAGAATGGGAGGGGAAAAGTGGGTGCCCATGCACTGACCTATTACAATTCCAACAGACGGCTGTCCCACGAGAGAGGGGAGTATTGGGGCGGCAGCAACCCACACAGGACAGTGCACTCACCTCCCAGAAAGGCCAGAGTACCGAGGGTGCAGAGCCGATGTCACCTATCCCTGGTTCCCTGATTACATCCCTCAAGAAGGCTCCAGGAATCTGATTCAATTACCCTGACCATCTTTGTTCCTGAATATCTTGTTCTTTTTCATAGATTCCAAAGTCTGGGTGAGTTTCGAGTGACCTATTAGATTGTCTTCCTTCAGTTGGACCAGCAACTGATCTGGTCCCAGATCAGACCAGCAGATACGTTTGTGGAGACCTCAGGCAACGCGTGCCCTAGCTTTCCCCATAATCTCTCCCAGGGTCTCCCCCTGAGTCCACAGAATAGGAAAACCACGGGGCCTTGCAATTTCCCCGGCAGGTGTCCACGTATTTGTCTCCAGACCCCATCCTGCAACCTTCTGGTTGTCACAGCTCTGCCATAAGCATGAAGAAACCCAATGCTGTGTCTTGGTCACCAACCAATTCAATGCCCAACCAAGTTTGCCATTCCGAGGAAAAACCTGTATTCAGGGCTGTCATGTCCCATCCAGCCCCCATCAGACTAGCCTCTTCTGTGCCCTGTTCAGATCATGATGCTTATGGGCTCTTGTCAGTTGTTAAACTTTACCTGTGGGTGGGGAGTGGTGGTGAGCGCGCTTTTTGCCCCGGTCTTCAGTGAGCACACGCATCTGAGGTGAGGGCACGTCCACCCAGCCCGGTCTTGGTAGGTCCTCGGCAATCTTGACATTGTCTCATCAACAAAGCCTACAAGATTATGTTATTCTGAGAAAGCAATTGTGCCCCCCACCGAGTGAGCAGTGCCAATGCTACCTCCATATCGTAGTGCAGCGAGTGAATGCACCTGCCCCTCGTTTCCAGAGTGGGCTTCTCGTCAGCCTGCAGGCCCCAGAGCAGCGCTCGGTCTGAGCTGCGGAAGGAGGCCTTGAACTCCTGCTCATACCTCCGTCTCTGATCCCCAAAGAGTTCTGCCCCCTGCCCCCTGCAACTTGCATTTCTGGGTTCTGTTTGGTTTGTGGGTTTGTGTGGGGCACAATCATGACATGAAGACACAATGGTTAAGCCTGGGCCAATGGGGAGTTATTTTGTATTTTAAATCCTTTGCTTGGCTGGTATCACCATAAGATCTAGTCTGCCTTCTACAGCGATCCTGTCAAGCCCACATCGTGTTCTTTCTCAGCTTTAACACCCCGTTAGAGATTCAACTACCTTCCAGTTTCCAATCTGTGTTCAGCTCGCTTGCCAAGGAGAGGCATCTGGTAGACCATGCATCTCCAGGGCTTGTAACGGAACACCCTCACAGTTGCTGTTCATCTGATTCTCATCATACATAAAATGTACATAAAACACTTTCCTGTGAAAACTTGGTCTTTCTCAGCCCCTCCTACTTAGGAAAGGATTTTCAAAATTATCTGTAATGGAAATCTTGCAAGGAGTGCGTGTCTTTTCTTATTTCCTGTCATCAATGGAACAAGTATCTTTCCCTTACAAGGAATTCCCCAGTGCGGGTAGAGTTCAGGGACCCAAAGTCCCTCCCACAAAGGGAGGCAACAGGGGTGTCTTTCTTCCGCCTGCCTCCTGGAAGTCAGACTTATGGCATGTGACCCGCCCACCCAAGAGCTTGCATTTTTAAGGGAGACCTCAACATCTGCTTGGCACTTTGGGGCTTCTCCACTGGGACTAAGGGAAGGCCAGCGTCTTCATTTCCTGTCCGTAGCTCCTGCTCCTTGTTCCCTCGGCCTGCTCATGTTTCTCTCCGGTCTGCCACTGACCCTGGGCCACCCGTCTCCTCCTTCTGCACTCCTTCCTTGCCTAAGCTGGGAGGACTGACCACAAACCCTGGGTGAGAGACACATGACACACTGCAGTAAGTGGAATACCGATCTGGGTCTCTATCTCCTATGACCCCATACCTCACCACATGGCATGGGGTTACCTGGAGTGGGGAAGCCCATTAGTCAAAACAGACCATACCTCTGCAAATCTAATCGCAAATATGATATAAAACCAACATGATAGACTTTATAGAACTGGCCACGTCACATTTCTCATGTTTATTGTTGCCTATGAAGGCCTATGTTAACAAACAAAAAGTTCTATTGGAAATTTTTACATTATTTTCCATAAATGTCTACTTGAATGTTGTTTCTTTTATCTTAAAGTGGGACAGAAATGTTCATCTTGAACAACATTATCATCGTATTCCAGGGACATCCCATGCCTTCTCCTTTGGTGGCTTCGTATCACCAAATTGGATATATAACATTCTCGGATGTTTCTACTTAGAACCTTCAGAAAATTTTCCCTACATTTTGTATGAATGTCGTGCTGACTTTTGTCTTAAAATTGTTTTAAAGTCTTCTCAATTTGCAATGATCCTGGACACGAATTAGTATTATTGGGAAGCTGTTCACCACCTGCTATTTTTCTCATCCAATGAGATGCTGATTCCTTATGCCTCCTGCCTGAGCCTTACAATGTCCTTCCTCTTTTCAGGTCAGGACCAGTAGCCCCTTGTCTGCAGGAGACAGGGCATTTCAGGTCCCGGCTCCAAGCCCCCTGTCAGACGGGATGACTGCTGCATTCCAGAGTCCGACCCCAGGCCTGCTGCAGAACATTCAGATGCCATGACAGGAGCTCAGTTTCAAGCGACCTGCCCACAGGAACTTGGAGTAGGTTTCCTGGTCGTGTCTTTCTTCACGGAGGCCCCTGCAGGAGCCTGCTACAAACGATCCCATCAAACTCTTAGGTGCTGGGAGTTCCAGACTGAAGACTCCCTGGTTGTAAGGAAAATACACATGATTAACCTCAAGCTCTCGTGCTGCTAGTAAATGTTCAGAGAGGCAGAGAGGTAGCCTGACGATGGCAAAAAGCAGCCAAGGTTCGGGGAAATACAAACCAAACCCACATGAGATGCCACCTCACACTGATCAGAACGGCTCAAACGAACAAGTCAGGAAATGACAGATGCTGGCGAGAGTGCGGAGAAAGGGGAGCCTCCTGTACTGCTGGTGGGAATGCAAGCTGGTGCAGCCACTCTGGAAAACAGCGTGGAGGTTCCTCAAAAAGTTGGAACTAGAGCTACCCTACAACCCAGCAACTACATTACTAGGAATTACTAGGAATTCTCCATTGTAGTGAAAAGAAGGAACACATGTTCATAGCAGCAATGTCCACAATAGCCACACTATGGAAAGAGCCCAGATGTCCATCCACAGATGATGGATAAAGAAGACGTGGTCCATATCTACAATGGAATACTACTCGGCCATCAAAAAGAATGGAATCTTGCCATTTGCAACAAGGTGGATGGAACTAGAGGGTATCACGCTGATCAAAATAAGTCCATCAGAGAATAATAGATACCACACAATTTCACTCCCCTGTGAAATTTAAGAAACAAAACATGAACATAAGAGCAGGAAGGAAAAATAAGATGAGGTAAAAACAGAGAGGGAGACAAACCATAAGAGGCTTTTAACTCTAGGAAACAAACTGAGGGCTGCTGAAGGAGAAGTGGGTGGGGGTGGTGCTACCGGCTGACGGGCTGTCGTGAGGACCGGGTGTTGTATGCAACTGATGAATCACGCAAGTCGACCCCTACAACTAGTCATACATTATATGTTAGCTAAATTGAATTCAAATTTAAAAAAAAAAAAAAAAAGGAAGAAAGCAGCCAAGTGTCCTTCTAGTCCGCGGATGTCATTTCCTGATCACATGGTACATTACAGGGCAGTGTCTGATTTTCAAGTCTCAGAGAACATGCTGAGAGGGCCTATGCTTTTAACGTTCTGTGTATTTATATGGAAAATTAATTGCTAAATTTACCTGGAAACCATATAGTTGGCAAGTGGGTGAATGTGGGCAACATGTTCTAGAACGTCCGTGGGAGGTCATCACCGACGTCCGTCCTCGAGACCCGGGTGGGAGGTTATCCCCGGCTCTCACCGCTGTCCTCATACGATGACGCCCCCACAACAGTCCACTGGCACGTCTAAGAAAGGGCACCGTCCCATAGGGTTTCCCGTAGGGGCTGACAGGAGCCCCAAACTCACCCTTTCATTGGGAATCACTGAATTATAATCGCTCCCCCTTCTGTGAATCGGGGCATCACATCAAACCATGGAATGTCTGTCTGAGGTCCCAAAGGCACCCATGATGGACTAGTTCTGAAAGGCAAATGGAGCATGAAATGTGAACAGTGGTTCATCGTGGGCTACCAGTGACGACCGGTGACCCTCCTGAAAGAATAATTGTCCTCGAACCAATGCATTGCTAGCCAGACAGTAAGGATGGACCCGCTCAGGGCTCCAGTCAGTCTGCAGACTCTGCCCAGCCTGGACCACGACCGAAAGACCCGTCCCTAGTGGGCAGGTCGGGCAACTGCAAATCTCTGTCTCCTCAAATTGCATCCGCAAGTCCCCTGGCGCATCTCAGAGGGGTTGCATCCAAGGTGTGCTCTTACTCTCTGCCGTTAACTACGGCACCTTCACGACCTCCACCTCCACTGAATTCCCTACCTGCTGGGCTCTGGCTCCCCACTCACCCCCAGTCCTGGGAGGCACCTGGAGCTCTCCCCTCCCATCGTCATTGACAGGAAAACAAGCAGGGGTGAGGTCTAGCGGTAGGGTCCGCTGTGCAGTGGGTGCCCTCCCTTAGAGGTGCTGTAAGGGTTGGATGAGAAAAGACATCTAGTGTGCTTAGCCTGGACCCCACCACAGCAGAAAGACAAAGAAACTGAGGTCCAACAGCCCTGGGATGCTGAGCCGCAGAGAGATTGTAACGGTGGAGCGAGGCAGGGAATGAACCCAGATTCTGTGGGTTACTGTGGCCGTGGCTTCTCAGAGCTGGAGGGCTTGGAAACCTTCTGGCCCAAACTGCTTTTTATCCCAGTTGAGGAACCAGCCATCTACAAGATGAGGGAATTCTCCAGAACTGCCTGAGACCTGCAGAAAGTTGGCTTGGAGCTGGGGCTGCGACTCAGCTCTCTTGACGGTTCCCGTCTCAAGCGGGCTGCAGGAGCTGCTGTGGCACTGAGCTCCACAGTGACCCGGGTCATGTGCCGTCGGGGGCGAGGGGAGAACACAGTTTCGACGCAGTGCACTGGGTCCCAGGACGCATGGTAAATCCTGAGTGCGGCCTCTGCTGACCGTGCGCGGCCCACAGGGTTCGGTCCCACTGCCTCCCTGTGCGCAGCAGCCTTTCCCATCACCGCACCCTCGGAGTCACGGAAGAAAACACATTCACGCGCTCGCCGACTCACTGAGGGTTTTGTGTGGCTGTGCCTGGAGAGGATCCGAGCTCGGTGTCTCTGGGGCTCTGAGCTCCGGCCGGCAACAAGGGCCTCTTTCCCTGCACTCTCACGCAGCCTCTCCCTGACCTTCCCCAGGTGGGCGGTGACAGATGAGATCCTCTAGATTTAGTATGGATGGAGTCAGGGGAAGTGACGGTTGTGACCAGGGAGCTGTCTCAGCTTACCTGCGTCCTGCCATCGGAAGACAGAAGGCTGCCTCCATTTCTCTGAATCACCTGGAAAAACCCCAGGGGCATCACCCAAAGGACATTCACCAAGATTCCTGAATTCTGGTGAGTTTAGTTCTGAATTCTGGGCTTCAGAACTTGCTTCCCCAAAATATGGTGCCTTCGCATATCGAGCACCCTGAGCAGAGAGACTCCGAGAGCCTTCGCATATCGAGCACAGGAAGGTCTGTCCACCCTTTCCCTGCCCTTCTGCCCTGAAGTAGGGGGCATGGCCCTCGTGGGACCTGCCCTTGAAGGTCCTTCCCTCCAGAATGGAGGGACCCAAGAGAGAAATCTGGTCACACAGACCTTGCTAAGTTCCCCCAGTTTGTTTCTCTTCGCTCAGATCCTCCTTGTCCCGTCACGTTTTTCCATGGTTGTTCTTCCTCATCAGACCTAGCGTGGAAAAGCTCAGGTCTGACTGTTTCTTGGGTCTTCCTGTTCTTAGGAAGGCTCTCATCCATCTGAAATAATTTATGTTAGATAAATCTGTGTGCTTCTCTTCCGTTCATCTGCCTTTGTTGGTTGCATTTGCAGACCCAGCCAGGAACCCTAAGAAGGTCAAAAGAAACTTCTTCCTGTCCCCCAGGGTCAGTAACAGCAATTTGCCTTGACTGGGGGAGCCACAATCACTGCCTGCTGGAATTTCTTAAATATAAGAAATAGGGGGCTCCTGGGTGACTCAGTTGGTTAAGCATTTGCCTTCGGCTCAGGTCATGATCCCGGGGCCCTAGATGGAGCCCCCCATGGAGCTCCCTGCTCAGCGGGGAGCCTGCTTCTCCCTCTCCCTCTCTTTGCCTCTCTGCCTACTTACACTCTCTCCCTCTGTCAAATAAATATAATCTTAATCTTTTTTAAATAAAGAAATATATATTCAAAAAAAGTCTTGTCAATCAACATTTTATCACCAACAATCTAATAAGTAAGAAAAAAGTCAGATTTACAGAAATCTGCCCCCGGCAGCCTGTGTTCCAAACTGCTACCTGGCCAGGCTGTCCCACGGCCGGCCTCCCTTTGTTGGAGGGCCTGGTGGGAGCCCTGGCAGTGGGTGCAGGAGAACGGGCTTGTGGGGGCCAAGGGAGACATAAGGGGGCAGCAGGGACTGTGCCGAAGTGCAGAGAACCAGCCCACAGCAACCACACAGTGCACACCTCCTGCGGGTCCTGCTTCTCAGAGAGGGACCCTGTGGTGACTCTGACTCTCACCAAGCAAGCCGGGAATCCATATTTCAGTTTTAAAACTTCACATTTTTAAAAAAGCATATATCGTAGCTACTCAATTTTTGAAACACGACGTGACTTCCAGCTGCCAGTCTGAGACTCATGATTTGAGCCTGAAATAGCCTAACGTGGACCTGACATGATTCAGGATCATTATTCATGAGCCTGAAATAGCCGTCCCCGTCAAAAATCCCTCTAAACTTAAAAAATGCTCAAAGGGAATTCTGCCCTGTGTTTGGAAAGCACTGCAAGGTCCTCCTTGTTTTGTGATGAATGCAAAGACCCCCTCGGTCACCATCTGACGACCATCCATGATGGGGCTCCATTGCTGGGACCCACAGTCCTCTGGCTGCTTTCACCGAAGCTGGAATGACACCTGAGCCTGCAGACCAGTCCTGCCACCAGGGCTGGAGGGAAAGTCTGTGTTTTAGGACAAGGGGAATGAAAGGGACTTCAGCAATAAAGGTTAAGAACAAACAAATTCCTGCCTGTTTATGAGTCCGCCAAGGGTTTGGGGTAGTGACGTGTTCAGAGGCCTGTTCTCCAAGGCCTCCTTCCTTGAGGAAGACCGGTCCTGCGGTTTCCGTGCCCTGCGTCTTGGAGGTCACCCCGCCCCTGGGCGCCCGCCTCCTTCCCCGTCCTCCTTAAGGCGGCTCGAACAGCACGAAGACTGTCCGCAAGCAAAAGCTGCCACGGAGATACCCGGCACGGTGGGGTGGGCCCCTGCGTCCACAGACACATCACACAGCTTCAGTGACTCACCACTGCAGCCTCCTGCCTGAAGCAGCTGCAGAGAGGCTGGGAACACTGCGGAACAGGAGTGGGAAAGAGCACAGGAAGTCGCACGCTGGCGTGCGTCAGCTTCGGGGACCGGCGGCAGAGGAGAGCCACGCCAGAACACTGGGGACAATGGGAGGCCATGGAGAGGAGCAGCCGGGTGGGGAGGGGCTGGGGGGGCAGAGCGCTGGCGTAGCTGTTCTGGTGTTCACCAGGAAGTGCAGAGTGATGATCTCTTCCTGCAGAAACATGAGCCAACCAGGGGACCTCGGGATGCACAGAGAGGACCTGAGCCTGGATTGAGGTGGTGGTCTGGACACGTGTTTATGCAACCTTCTGTAGTCAGGGTTGGGGATGCCTTTCTGGTCACAGTCACCGTAGGTTTGAGGACACAGCCATGGCAGTATGTGGCTGCCACAGGAAAGGATTGTAAATGCATAATTAATTTCAAATTTCTCCTAAAATGTGTTAGAACTCTTGCAATAGGCCTTCAAGGATAACAGGTTCCAGGGTCATTTGTGTTTCCATGACCGTGGTTTTCTTAGCCCAGACTCCCCAGAATATAAAGAATATAAAGGCTCAACCTTGGGCAAGCAGCTCGGGGAGTGTGGGCACAGGGCTGTGTCCAGAAAGGGGAGCAGGTGGAGAGGTCGGGAGGGAGGGAAGATCTCCGAGCTGGCCCCTGCCTCACAAGGGAGAGCCCCCTGCCCCGTCCTGAGGAGCGTCTCCCGGCAGGTGGGCTAACACCACCAGGCAGAGTGCGGTCAGTGCCGGGGCTAAGGGAGAGGAATCCCGCTGTTGGGGTTCCTGGCTCCTGCTCTCACTGGTCGGCACTGCCTGGCCTTCCTCCCTCGGGGTGGTGGGTCCAGGACTGCTGGGACAGAGAGAGGCAGGTCCTAGATCTGCGGCTTTGCGGAGGAGTGGAGGATCTGTCCACACCTGTACCCTACGCACGTGCGTCTCCCGTCTACTCACTCTCCGTCTCTTCTGCGCTCCCAGCATCCGCGTGTCTCTCTCCGTCTACCTACTACCCACGTGCTCTTGTTTTACAGATCAGAAGCTGGCTGCGTGGCCAGCGAGACCCCGCTCCGGGGATGGACGGAGCCCGGCTGGCAGCTGCTGTGTGTATCTGCTCCACGTGCTGCATCCGTAGGGATCGGCCTGGTCCTAAACTCGTCATGCAATAGAGAATTAAAGTGAAACAGACCGACCCTGTTTGCCATGTGGGCCTCGGTGTTTCTCCTCCGGCTCCAGGACGGGCACATTGGGCAAACGGTCACTTCCAGCCTTGGCAGCCCCTGTAAAGAGCAAGGACTCCCTTCCCTGTCGGGGGCCCAACGGGGGCTGACTTTATTACATGTCACTAACGTATGGCTGTGCGCCCCCGGGCCCTGTCATGAATCACCCCTTCACACGTCTCCAGCACCTGGAAGGATGGTTTACGGCACAGAACACGATAATAATTCAGCCGCGTATTGACAACCCAAGCGATATATACTGACTCGCGTGAAGGGATATGAATATGGCTCAGCAGTATTTAAATAATGGGTCTCTCCACAGACGTACAAATCTAAGTGGACTAACCCATGTCTGTGTGACTGACAAGCACGTCATCCAGGCGCGGTGGCCTCAATTGGCCATAGAACTACTGACTCAGTGTTTTTAAACGGTGCGGGTCAGTGACAGCCATCGACGGAGTCAGCCAGCAGGGCCCGCCCCGGCCACTGGTCCCTGAAGCTCGGCTGCAGACAACCACAGTGACCGCTGCGTCTGGGTCTTTGAGTCCTTCTAGACAAGTGTACCGTAAGTCCTACAGCCCTGTCCACCCTGTGAGCTGAGTGATGATGCAAAAGTCAGAAACGAATCCAGCAGATCTGAAATTCTGAGCAATTTAGGAAAAGCCTGGTGTGTAACGAGAGTTTGGAAATAGGCCACGGCCGTGCCACCCTGAACCCGCCTGATCTCAGCTGGTCTCAGAAGCTAAGCAGGGCCTGGTCAGTCCTTGGATGGGAGAGTTTGGAAATAGATTTATCAGTACGCGTGAGGTGGTGATTTCTCCAGCAAACGTCCTCCACGCTCGCAGCCCTCCCAGGGAAGCCCCGGCAGGACAGGGGCGCGGGACCCCGTGGAGGGAGGGGCTGTGAGCTGGACCTGCTCTGCCACACTTCCGGTGACGCCCACAGTGAAGACTCCGTTTTCAAACTCAGCATATGACAGAGGAGATAGCATGCCACAGCCTGGAGAACAGGAGGGGTCACGCTATTTTTTAAAAAAGGTTTCATGTATACACGTATACACCTATGACTTTGTAAAAAAAAGATACGATAATTTGTGCACTTGTTTCCTTTTCTTCTGTGTTTGTCCTCACTACCCACTCACTTCGGCCTCACTTCCCTCCCAAATCAGCCAAGGCTCATGCTCCCGGGCTGGCGCCGTGTCCCCTGATGATCAGTCTCCCTGTGTGGGCAGCCGCACACACACACACGTGCCCTCAGGACCCTGAGTTCACACATCACACACACTGGTCTCCTCTGTGTTCCGTACTTCAGCGTGTCTGGTGGACGTCGTCACCTGCCATCATTCAAGCTCAGTTTCTAATAGCAGCCCCCAGCCCCCAGCGCCCCGCGGCGTGGACACCCTGTTCCAGCCGAGCCTTCCTCCTTACGTGCGGACACTCGCTGTGTCTCCGAAGCTGACCATCCACGCAACTCCGTGGTAACCACGTTGGTATTGAAATCCTTACACACTCACTTCCTCTGTTTCTACCGAGACTGCAGGGCTGGGGAGCTGCATTGGAGCCTGTGTTTCTAAAGTTAATGATGAGGCCAGAGAGCTTTCCAAAGGTCATGGAAATCAACCCCCTGACCTCCTGTCCTGCCTGCACTGGGCGTTTCCTGGTTTATTTGCTGGGTCTGGCCACGCAAGTAGCTGTAGAATGATGCTTAATCTTGGCTTCAATGTAGGGAGTACGAGTAGCCTTTCATGGGTGTGCTGGCTGTGCTGGTTGCTTCCCTGTGAACCACGTTTTATTTTCTTTGCCAGTTTTTCTATTGGTCATTGCCTTTTTATTTCTAAGAGGGTGTTTTTCATCTTTTCAAAACTGTGGGTAACACTCTTTCTGTCTTCTCCTTTGGGGGTACTTTCTCCCAGGCTGTAGACTAACCTTCGTAGCCATTGTTAGGCTGTTCTGTATTCTGGCTCTTCCCTCCGGGAGCGTGCTCAGACAGATAGCACCTCCCCCTCTCTTGAAGCTGGCCAGGTCGTCGTGACTTGCTTTGGCCAATGAAATGTGATAGGACGTGAGAAGTTTTAGCTTTAGCCTGAAGGGTTGAAGAATGTGGATGTTATTTGTCAAATTCTCTCCTCTTTACAGGGAAATCACCAACATTCTGGACGGTGATGCCCATGGCAGCCCCAGGCCGTAAGTGGTGGGCACACGGAGGAGAGGGCCACCTACCCCATGACCAGTAGCCGTGAGACAGACACGAAACCTGAGCCACTTGTACATTTGTTGTTTTCAAGCACAAAGATTTGGGTGCCATCAACTCAGTGTGTTATCTTTGTTTATCCTGTTGGTTAGCTCAAGAAAGAAGGAAAAAAGGAAGGGAAGAAGGAAAGAAGGAAGAAAGAGAAAGAAGGATACATACATAGAAGGATACATACATAGAAGGATACATACGTAGAGATGTGTGTGCAGGATACATACATAGAGATGTGTGTGCAGGATACATACATAGAGATGTGTGTGCAGGATACATACATAGAGATGTGTGTGCAGGATACATACATAGAGATGTGTGTGCAGGATACATACATAGAGATGTGTGTGCAGGATACATACATAGAGATGTGTGTGCAGGATACATACATAGAGATGTGTGTACAGGATACATACATAGAGATGTGTATACAGGATACATATATAGAAAGGACACATGTAGAGAAAGAGACATCTTAATGACTTTGAGACAAATTAGCACTTCATGACTATGCAATGATCAATTCCTGGAAAAGATGATCATCTTTTGGTGGTAAAATGTTTGGAAAACTCTTGCCTATGAAAATGTATAGAATGATAATTGTGTAGCTCGGGGAGAACAAGACAAAAAATGGAAATATTTTCATGTATCCTTGTGCTATTCTCTGTATTCAGAAATTATTAAAATAAAGAAATGATCTCTGAGAATGGGCCCATTTGCAGGAGTAAAAGGAAATTGAGTTAATAAAGATTAGGGTATGGATTAAGAAATAGAGGAGAGAAAAATGATAGATGAAGTCATCAAAATTAAGAATCAGTTCTTTGAAAGGTCAACAAAGTTGGCCAACCTTTGCTAGGCTGACTAAGAAAAAAAGAAGATTCAAATAACTAGAAACAGAAATTAAAGAGAGGACTTACAACTGAGTTTACAGAAACAAAGAGTTTTAAGGGATTATTATGAATAACTGTACCCAAACAAATTAGATAGCCTAGATGAAATGAATCAATTTCTAGAAATGCCCAACCTACAAAAAATGAATCATAAAGAGAAAAATTTGAATAACTTATAATTAACAAGGAGATCGAATTAATGCAGAACATCGCAACAAGGAAAGACCAGGACCAGCTGGCTTCACTGGTTAATTCAGCATTTACAGAATAATTCTCTACAAATTTTCCAAAAAAAACTGAAGAAGAGGGAACACTTCCAAGTGCATTCGGTGAGGTCAATGTTACACTAATAGCAGAACCAGACACAGACATATCAAGGAAAGAAAACTACAGACCAGTACCTAAGATGCACGCTGATGCAAAAATCCCCAATAAAATACTAGAAAACTGGATTTAACAGCATATTAAAGAGGTTACATACCATAGAGATAAAACGAAGACAGTCCTAGAGACATGGAGGTCAAGCGGAGCTTAGCTTTGAAGCAAAAGCATGACCACGAATCTGGTCATTATGCACCTTCTGGAAAGTTCTGAATGGACTAATGGACTTCAGAGTCACAGAATGACTGAGGGTGTGGCGGCCAGTAAATTTAATTGGAAGAAGGTAACAGGAGAAGTAACAAGAGCAGAGATTAAAGAGGTGGCTCTTCCGCCAAGCCCGGCGGTATTAGGCACCCCGAATGTCCTGAGGGATGAGGCCTTGAGAAGAGAAAGCGCTGTGTCCAGACAGGAGTGCCGAGTGTGGCTCTTGGCACACAGAACTGACTGGAATCTGAACCAGCTGGATGGGGAATCCACCAAGTCTGTCAGACACTTCAGTTGTCAACAGAACCGCCTGTCTGCCCTGAGATTTACAACAGCTACTGACTGTCTGTGGCCAACGAGTGGGATGAGAAGACACTGCGCTTCTGAGAAAGTGAGGTCCCTGATACGGTCCAGGATGAGAGTGGAGAAGAAAACCTCTCCGAAAGAATGGAGCCAGGGACCCCAGCGGGGAAAACGTACAAGAAACGGCGACCATGGAGCAGAATCAGGAGCTTATCAAGGAAATTCCTGCACTTCCAGGCTAGAAAGCTCTCGGAATACCTATCTTCACAACCCCTGGCGTCCGTTGTTGGTTACACGGCTGCCATTCTTCCCCCTTCATCCGGGAGGTGCTTCTTGTCACTGTCCCCTCCCCGCGGTGCTCTGCAGTGCTGTGCGTGGGGACCGATGAGGAGTGTGGCGACTCACCGTCACCACCTCCTTGCTGCCACCGACCCACAGAAATCCTCCATGTTTGGCGTGATGTCAGGACCAGATTTAAGGATGAGGCTATGTTGTGTAGGAGGGAAAATAAATTAAGTATTTGGTGACCACAGGGGCCAAGTATGTAGTCTGTATTGCTACTTGCCGATATACTTCTTTCTCCGGTTGAGCTCATGGTAGGTTGTACATTCCTATCCTCTCTGAGCCACGATCGGCGTATAGTTGGTTTGGTCATGGAAATGTGAGCAGAAGTCATCTCCATCACTTGGACATAGTCTCTAAAAGCCTTCAAGGGCCAATAAATGGTCTGCCATGTTTGCTTGCTTCCCTTGCATAATGACCCGTGCTGTCCTTCAGAGAGAATACCTCCAGCAATGCCACATGAACTTCTACTGAAAGTGAGAAATAATCCTTTGCTGCTTAAAACCACTGAGGGTTTGTTTTTTTAAGATTTTATTTATTTATTTGACAGAGAGAGGGGGAGCAGCAGGCAGAGGAAGAAGCAGGCTCCCCACTGAGCCAGGAGCCTGATGCAGGGCTCGATCCCCGGACTCTGAGATCATGACCTGAGCTGAAGGCAGACGCTTAACCCACTGAGCCTCCAGGAGCCCCTAAAATCACTGAGACTCAGGTGCTGTTTGCCACTGCAGCACGGTCTCGCTCATCCTGACTGAAACGACTACTGAATTTGCTTATGGTGAGTTTTGCTACACAAAAGCTTTTTATTATTTTCTCATTGTTAATTATGCACATCTTTTCATTTATAATTTCTGGGCCTCCAATCTTGTCTGGAAAGATCCCACTCATGCCAAATTAGACATGTTTATAACCCTCATCCTCAGATCTAACCCAAATTTTAATTAATTAATCTGGTGCTGTACTTGGACCTCTCCATGCCTCCCTCCTACTGTTCCCCTGCTATCCTGTTCAGAAAATCAATAGGATTGGCCTTTTTTAGTGGAAAACACAGTTGATTGGATGCAATAAGCTTTTCACTTAGTAAAAGGGTCTAAAGGAATCTGTCTAAGAAAAAGAGAGTCTCCAGTGTCTCCTGTGACAGCCTAGCTCACGTCTGGTCTGCGTCCTCAGGGGGCTAGATGTCCATAAATTGTATTTTCTTATCTTCACCTCTTAAAATTCACCATTTATTGTTGGTTTCTTGGAAAGGGCTTTCTAGTCACATACCTTAACTAAAAAAGTTCATTCTTAGCAGGAAAGAACCACTTCAGGATATGTCTGTTATACTACCTGCTGTCAGGGCTGTGGATAGGACCTTGGGTCTCTTATCATCTCTGTGCCTCCCTCCCCAGGTTTGTGAAAAAGGAGCAAGTGTACATTTAAAAATATATATTGCAATTATACAGCAGACGCTATGAAATAATCACGGTCTAGAGGTTAGCGTTTCCACTCACCTTGTTATAACTGGCGGCAAGAGCTGATCTCAGAGTTACCGGGGGAGGGGCAGACCTGATGTATGCCGGAAGACTGGAAAGCAGTCGTCCCTTCTGTGTTCCTGCGTGAAAAACAACATTCCGTTCATAGAACTTGTGAGGATAGAAAAGTGCTGAGGTGTGTTCCGATGGGACCAGAGCGGCTCACAGTGTGGGACCTGTCACTGTACTTAGTTACACCCCACCTCATAAAGGAGACTCTTGAACACGATAAGAAACTTCGGCTTGTCTGGATTCTGTTTGGCAAGAAGGAAGCTAAGTGAAGGGGGTTCCTTAGTGGATTTTAGAAGCAGCATTTGATAATAAAGGGGATTTTGCACTTCATTCTTACAAATATGCCTTCTATCATTCATCCTCTCTCACCAGAAGCAAGGGAGTACTGTGGCATTTTCACTGAAAAGGTGACTTTTTGGGGTGAAGTCAAATTATTGAGTTTATAGAGCTGTTGGCAAACGTTGGGAAAACCTGTCCCCTTTGCTCTACAGATGAGAAGCAGAGCCACCAGCTTCAGGCATCCAGCATTTGCAGACATTTTTGAGGAAGGAAGGACCTTCCAAAAGACAGGAAGCGTCAAGATTTGCTGTGTGCCTTTGGTCTCCAATGAGTTGTCTATGGCCTTGCAGGTCGATAAGGTCTTGAAGCAAAATTTCAGACCCAGGGTCTTTGGGAAAAGCCAAGTGGGGTCAAACCCTCCATCCCATCCAAGCTCTTCTTCCCACGGGCAGGGCGGAAGTGGCTGCCGACTTCCCAAATCAAACAACACAAACCAGCATTTCAAGGCTGGTTTTGTGGAAATCTAACCTCAAAGTCCCCTGGTTTTTTTCCTCCAAGCGCCGGATTGTCCTGTGGACATCTTGAGCTGAGTGGTGTTTCTGGAGCAAGTGGGGTCAGCTATCCCAATCGTCTTTGACAGGTTGGGTGGCAAGACAGATTACCCACTTTGGCATTGGATTTTGCCCGAAGTGAAGCTATGGTTGAGGGCTCAGCAGTCTGTCCTATTTTAGGAAGGCTCATGGCTTCCTCTGGTTATCAGTGCTCACAACATCACACTCAGGTTATCTAGGAGAAGCCAGCTGGGGGCAGAGTGTGAAGTGAGGAAGTGCTGTCCCCAGATGTAGACAGCCCCGTGGGGCAGCAGCTCATCACTTGCTGGGGCGGGCTTCCTGTCAGAGCAGGAAGAGGTAATTATGATAGCCTCGAGTGGGCAGGTACACAGTTTCCATCTGGTGGGAGCTGCCTGGGACATGCGAATCCTTTGAAAAGCTATGAATTTCACAACACCTTCAAGGACGCGCTTGCCATTGGGACAACCAACATTGAGCGTTGACATATTTGGGAGACTTTGGATTCTTAAAAAATTGGATAAATCTGTTGAAATAAAATATAGTGTTTCCAAAAATACTGTAGAAGAAAACTTTTGCCCCAGTTTGTAAAATTATAGTTTATTGCTAAAACAGCCTGAGGGCACAAGTACAAATGAAATGACATTAATTAAAATACAGAAAAACAGCAGAAAGGATCGTTTTATATGTAGGTTCAAAAGAACAGGGAAAATAAATGGAAATATGTGTATTTCCAGCACTGGGGAGAGCAAGTTTGGAAAGGTTGAGGTGCTGTGCCCCCAGGCTCATTAGAACGAAGCCTGCACAACACACGCGCCCGGGCCTCCCGCGACAGCCGTCCTGCCTTACTCCGTCAAAATGCCATTTAGGAGGTGAAAGCAAGTTTGGCTCACTGATCTCAAATGTCATAAGGAAGCAGTGGGAACTGGTTCCCCCTCGGCTTTGTAGCACCCACATCGGAGTGGCTCCCACCTGGTCGGTCAGCTCTGGAAGCCACGTTAGACGACGATGCTGGTCATGTGGACGCCATCCCCATCTCTCCCCACCCCAGGTGTGCATGACGACAAGGAGTCCCCAGGACTGCGATCTGTCCCGTGGCCTCTGGTTCTGCATCAGGGGGAATTTCCAGGTGATCCCCTGACTGAGGGAAGCATGGGGTTGAGTCCTGGGCAGTGACAATGTCTTCGAGAGGAGCACCCCCGTGGTTTTTGCATGGGGGACCTCACGGGGAGTCTGGCAGAGGGGAAGAAGAAGGCTAAGCTAAACCTGTCCATGGAGAAGATCTCCCGCGGCAGAGCGACTGCAGAGGGGAGCAGGCCACGGGAGGAGACACAGGAGTGTGGACTCATAGGATGCTGGCCCCTGGGGTGGCTGAAAGCTGACCTGTGAGAGGGCGACCCCTGCCCAGAGGGAAGCTTCCTCCAAAGCTGAGCCTGGGCTCCTCCCCGGAGGCCCCTCCCCAGTGAGGCACTGTGGCTGCTCTTCAGTCTTGGGTATGAGCTCCTCCGTCACTAACTAACTAACTTGAACGCCACGGGACCCACCTGCGGACTCGTGCCGAGTCAGACGGGGACGCTTCAGGAGCGCCGCACAGCATCCCAGGGCCAGCTCTCCCCGTCAGCTCCACGGTTGCTGGGGACTGGTCTCCTCCATGCTCCTCCCCATCCCCGTCCCGGTCCTATTGACCACTTAGGGCCGCATCCATGTCTGTGTCTGCCCTGGCCAGAGCAGCCCGCAGCCCCGCGCCTGTGCCGCATGCGAACCTGTCCCTGCTGCCGTCCCTGGAACCCGGGGCAAAGGGGAACGGAGTGAAACCAGAACTTTTCCTCTCACATCCTGGTTAGCGCGGCCTGCTTCGTCGTGGGAATAATAATACTTCTGTAGTTTCTACTTCTAAGCCTTCTTTTGTTTTGTCTTTTTCATTTGAGTTTATGCCATAGAAGCATTTTCCAACATCACGAAAGATCCTGCCCGCACGGTGTTTGGTCCCGTAACTCCTCCGAGTACAGGAAAGGACCCGCCGAGGGGACACATCGCAGACTCTGCGGTGACGTAGGGCACGTGACGGACACCTTCGTGCTGGAAGCTTCTCTCCACTTAGAGCCTGGGGCTCCGGACATGCACCTGAGGTATGAAGTCAGATGTCCTAAGCCTCTTTAGGACAAGTTGCTTCCGCGAAGGTTCTCCTGTGGGCCTGCCGGTGTCCCCGCTGTCCGTGCGCGTGGGAGGGACCGCAGGAGCCTCCACGGGATCTCAGCCCCCCTCCCCAGCGCCACTCCAGTAAGGGCTGCAGAAGGCAGGACGCTGTCCCTTCGCTGGACATGCTCCATTATTTAAGTCGAATTTGCTGTCCCTGGGAAATTCACTCAAGTCATAAAAATTTCCACAGGATCTGTTGACTTCAGGTGTGTCAAACAGCCCGTGAACAACAGAAAACCCCATAGCAAAGTCCCCCAGTGCAGGTTTCTCTTGAAGCTCAACTGGGAACGATCAGAATCCTTCCAAGTGATTGATACTTGAATAACGATGTTACTGTCGTATTAAATTAGCCTTGGATTATCCAGCTCAAAATGCCTCATTCTGCGCTTCCAGCTGTTTTTCTTCTGTTCAATCCGTAGGAGAACTCCCTCAGATTTTGAGAGCTGTCAATTGTGTAAAATTTGCAAAGCCCAGGTGCGAAGGGCTTCGGGTTAAAGACACAGTATTCAACCGGTCCCCACAGACGGGCCACGCTGAGGGCCGCGTCGGAGGTAGGACAGCTCCCAACTGAGCCCAGCCGGCTGCGGGCTGGCAGGCCGGCCTCCAAGGCTGAGCCCTGGGCAGGAGGGATGAGGGGCTCCGTCACAGGAAGTCTACAGAGGGTTCAGCAGAACGTCCCAGAGACAGGGAAACTGCGCCAAGGCTCCTGCCCAGGGAACCGGGTGCCAGATCTTGTGACAGCTCCTCGTGGAGGAGCCCAGTATGGAGGAAGGCATCGGATGGGCATGAAGACAGGATTCCTTCATTCGTCTTTCTGGGCCTAACTAACGCAGGAGCCTGGGGCGGCCAGAGGAAGAGAGCTGAGAGCCTGGCCCTCACTCGGGGGGAGTGCCCGCGGACAGCAAGCCCAGAGCGCCCCGGTGCGCAGTGGGACGGCCTCCTGGCCGCCGGGACCGGCTGGGCACCATCCCCAGGGCTGGCTCCCTGCTGGGCCCTCTGTCCTTCCCCAGAGGAGGTTGCTTCCCCGGTTCCGTAGGTCCCCCTCCTGCTATCACCGCATCCTGGGGAAGCAGGGACCCAGGGCCTCTGAAGCGCTGGAGTAAGACGCTCGCTGGAGACGCGCGCGGAGGCGAGGTCCCTGTGGGACTGGCGCTGCCCCGAGAGCCAAAAGCTGGTCCTGGGGCTTCCGGTTCCCATGCATGTGGGTGCATCATGCCTGACCTTCGGCCTCGACAGAGACTACTTCCTGTCCGCTTGGGAGCATGTGGGGCAACAGCCAACGACAGGGGAACATTGGGGGCTGATAAAATGCGATGGAATGAACAAGACGAGAGATAAGGTCGATGCGGGCCACGTGGTCGGTGGCCGAGGACAAGGCCCTGGACTCTGGAGCCCAGAACCCCACCGGCCTGTGCCTCACGGCGGTCACTCCCCAGCGAGATGTGATTCCTGCCTGGAGGAGGTGAGTGTCTGTGCCCGCACCAGCTCCCAGAGCAATGGGAGAGACGGACCTCACACGGGGCACGGTGCCTCTGGGGGGCCCCTCCTCGGGCCTCCCCATGCAGAAGGTCAGTCCCGCTGGGCCCTGCTTCTGTTTCCGTGGGAAGCTCTGAGACAGGCAGGCCGCCCTGGGGTGAGGGGACGGCGGACCTGCCCAAGGACTCGGCGCCTCTGGCCCTCGGCTCCCACCTGCCCTATCCGCACCACACAGGGTCGCTGAGCTCATTCCTCATCCCTGGGAAGTCCACATGGCTCTGTTGTGACCCAGCTCCAATAAGGTTTGCTCTGCATAATTGTATCTTTTTTTTTTTTTTTTAAATTTTGGACAAATACTCAAGTATTTGAGGGGAAGGCAACAAAACCAGGCGTTGTGTTTTTGAAGCCTTGGAAGACAAGGGCACACTCGGCCGCTGACACAAGGAAGCATTTGTCAGAAACCTGAGAGCTGAGAGTTGTGCTTCGTTACGGGACCTGCTTAGACTGTACTCGCGAGGCGTCTTACAATAACAGAAACTGTACAAACGGGGCTCCCGGCTCAGCGAATTTCAGTTGTTTTGTAGGTGAGCGGAGAGCAAGTTGGCCGCTCGATGCCCTGGCTCCCTCCCAGCTCCCGGAGGCCAGCAGGGACCCCCGCTCCCGGCTCCTGCCTGGGTCCTGCTCTGCGGCGCTGCTCCCCTGGCCTCCTGGATTCCACTTCAGCCCCGGCTCAGGGGAGCCGAGGCCGAGCCCCCTCCTGGAACAAGTCGGGTCTCACCTTCCCGCAAGAAAGCGTGATAAACCATGAAGGAATGGGTAACGTGTGCTTGTCAAATGAGAACTTTATCACTGACCATCTTACTTTCTCTGGAATTACGCCGTTTAATACTTGCGATATTTATGTGCATATCCTCCAAATATATTCACCTATCCTGATGCGACTTGCCTGGAATCTCGCTCAGATTAATGTAAGTATTTGTGAAGCAGAGAGACCCATACATTACACGCTGTCAAGGCCTTTACTCCCGCGGTGCCTCGCAGGTGATGGGCTCCAGGGCTATTTCCCTTGTAGACCAAACCCAGTCAGATTTGCTGGACAAGGCGCCCATTGCGTCGGCCTCGTGGAGAAGCTATGTTCTGTTCTGACGAGTCCGTGGCCACATCGCACGTCTTACTTGCAGCACCAGGAGGGAGGGGGCACAGGGGCCAAGTCTGAGAGTCTGCGGGCCTGGGGCGTCACCGTCCACACTGGGGCCAGTGCCAGGAGCTGCTCAGGCCCCAACCCCAACCCCACATCCTGGCACAACCCAGGAGCCCCGTGCCCGCACTGGGATGGGAGGGCCCCCAAGACGGACCAGACGCCCCCCCCCCCCAGACGCTGCTCAGCCAACTCTTAAGTCAGAAAGGAAAAAGAAAAAAAAAGAGAGAGAGAGAGAGACCAGTGGAGAGCAGGGGCCCACGGGCCGCTCGTTGCTGCTGGATGGTTTCTGAAGCCAGCAGTGAGAGGCCCTGCGGCGGCGCAGGGTCTCCGCCTGGGCCAGGCAGCCCGGTGCGGAGGTGGCCCAGCCGCCGCTTTTCCTGTGTGCACGTGTGTCACGGCGCATGTGTGTGCCTCTGGACTGGGGCCAAGGCCAGACGACAGGGGTGATGGATGCAGAACTGGGGCAGGCCGTGCATGGTGCCCCACCTGCATGGGCCCGGTGGAAGAGCCGTGGGCCCACCCGGCCCCGGACACAGTGATAGGTGCTGGGGTTTAGCCTTCGAACCCTGGCCGAGGGGCGCAGGAGCCCCGCCATCCCACAGCGGCCGCGCGCCACGGTCGGCTGTGCAGTAAGCAGACAGGAATCCCGGCGACAGCCAGCCGCGCTCCCCTATGAAAACCCTCTCCCTCCGCTTCTGCAAAGGTAATGAGGAAGTAATGAGCCTTGACCAGAATGTTCTCAGCCCTGATCCCCCTCCCCACGGGTTCCCAGAGGGTGTGCAGTGGATGCTGGGCTTCTCCAAGAGCAGGCTGGGGCCGGCTGGAGGAGGTGAGCCGCTGGGCCGCTGGGCGGGACTTCAAGGGGGCTGGAGTGAGAAGTTCAGATAAACCCACCCTCCACCCCCCCCCCCGCCCCCACCCCGGCTGTCGGCCAGAATAAGACAATCTGAAGATGTGCAGGCCCCGTGGAGCTGCTGACGGTTTGTTTTGTCACTTGACGGATGTGGAGCCCTGACCTTTCCAGGCTACCTTCACCGGCCCCTTCACACACACCCCCTCCTTTGCAGGTTTGCCACATTCTACTGTGCAAATAGTCAAAACCAAAAAAGGTAGGAAGAGGGCTGTTCGAGATCATTAGCTTAATTTGAGCTGAAAGGTCTTTGTTGTAAGTTGGAGAAGGGAGGGACCTAGGGGCCTTCGCAAAGTGTTTTGCTGGCAAGCTTGTTGAGATGTGATTGCCTTTGTTGTGATAATCTGAAATTAATTTGCACTTGAACCCATCTTTCTTCTGGGCTCCCTTTAAACACTGTTGTAATTAAGCGCCCTGCGTGGCGCGGAGCTGGCCCCGCGACGACAAAGCCGGGCCGGAGCTCCCCAGGTGCTGCGGTTTGCTTCACTTCACTCACAAGGTAATAAAACAAAACGCTCCCCCGCACGGGCTGCAGAGCCGGGTACTTGCCGGAGGGGAACAGTGATCGCCGATGTACGGCCACACATCTCCCGGGCTGCTTTCTCAGGGGGTCAGTCTCTCTCTGTTAAAGTCGTGTTAGACTTCTGCTGCTATTAGTTGATTTGTACCTGGAACGCTATACAAAAGTGAAGACGGGATGTTTTGTTCTATGTCAGCCGCGCCACCTGAGCAGCCATTTTCTCAGATTCTCCGGGACACGCTGAAGCCCCCGCCCCCCTCGGCACGGTCGATCTCAGCCCAGCACCTTCCCCGTTCCCAGTGCGAGAGGGGATATCCTTATCAGCATTCTCTTGGATTTAACCCAGATTAGTGTTTTTGGTGAGGAATCTCATGAACTCCCGCCCGCCCGACTCGGGCCGTGACTGCCTTTGGAATTGTAATGGACGAAGGCCAGCGGGGCCTTTCCCCCGGGCGCACATTCCTCAAACCAGCCTTGAGCTTAGCCTAACGACACAGCGCTCCCAGGGAACGGTCCTTCTGGGGGCTCCAGCTCCCGCCACAACTCGGGCTGCCCCGGGGCCTGGAACCGGGGGGCGGGTCGGCCTGCCCCGTCCACCCCGGGTCCCTCGACTCTTCCCCCTGCTCCCTCCCGCCCTCACACGGCCGCGCTCTTCCCTCTGCCCCGCCCCCGCCCCCGGTGTGCCCCACTGCCGTCGCACAGCGGCTTCTTGGGGACTCCTCTGAAAAACAGCTTTTCAATGATCTTACCCTAGTGCTCCGGAAGAAAGCCCCGTTTCATTGTCCCCGGAAGCAAAGGCCGAGAAGGTGAGACAGGCCGGCCTCTGTGGAGAAAGTCCTTAGATCCAAACCATCCTTTAGGTGTTTCGTGAGTGACTCACACAGGAGAGCTGGCTTATTTCAGAACTAAAACCCTCAAGCGTTAAAACTCATGGTTCTTGGAAAAACAAGATGTCATCCAAACGCCAGTGTCTTCCTGCAGCACGCGGGGGAACATGTCGACCGCAAATCGCTATGCCCGCTCTCGGGTGGTACCAATTTTATTTTGGAAAAATACAAGTGAATAATTGGAAACAGTGTCTTTTTTTAAAGGTTTTATTTATTTGACAGACAGAGATCACACGTGGGCAGAGAGGCGGGGGGGTGGGGGGGAGGAAGCAGGCTCCCCGCTGAGCAGAGAGCCCGACGCGGGGCTCCATCCCAGGACCCTGAGAGCATGACCTGAGCGGAAGGCAGAGGCTTTAACCCCCTGAGCCACCCCGGTGCCCCAACAGTATCATTTTTAACAAACAGATGGATAAGTATTTGTAGAGCGGCTCGTCCTCTGCCCCTCCTCACTTTGTGTGATCTCTGGGGCTGCGGCAGGGGACGGAGGCGTTCGGACACTGGGTGTGGAGCTCCCGGGGCTAGTGCCCCGGCTGGTTCCTGTCCTGGTTCCCGCAGCCTGTCGGAAACAGACGCATGGGGGTGGGGGGCGGGGGTCACCCTGTTCCTCGGTCGCTCTTCCAGCCACGTGCTGTTAGGAAAAGCTCCGAGGTAAGGCTTCAGTCGCCTACTCGCCTCTTCACGAAGCCGTACGGCACGTCCATTCTCCAGGTTTGCCGAGAGCAGGCGTGAGGCTCCCATTGCCACCCATGGGCGGTTGTGTGCCCCTCCAGGAGAGCCCGTGGTCTCACCGGAGAGAAGGTTCCCCCAACAGCCCCCAGAGGACGTCACTGAGCACGCTGGGTGTTACGGAGAGAGCCCCTGTGTGCCCCTGTCCACCGAAGTGGGGGTACAACAGCTGCCATGGAGAAGAGGGAGAGATGCTTGGCAAACACGGGAGATGTGGCTGTGCCTCGCCTTCCCCAGCAGAGGAGCAGATGCCTCACACCAGCCCCAAGAGCGGGATTCACTTCTCACTGGGTACAAGTGCGGGAGCCTGGAGTCGCCTCCCCAGAACCGTCTAGAACACGTGAGGGGTGTGTATTACCTTACAGGAGGTGTGCGTGCCTGCTGTCCCACAGAGCGTGTATGTCCCTGTCATAAGCTGGGGGGTGTGTGCGTGCAGCTGTTGCCGCACAGAAGAGGCACAGGTGCTTCTGGGCCCACCTCCTCCTCAGAAGGCCTGAGGGCATTCGCCCGGGCGGCCCTGCGGCTCTCCGTCCCCCGCCCCCTGCACCCAGCCCTGCCATGGTGTCTGAACCTGCCCATGGAGCAGCCCAGGAGGGACACCCAAGACAGGCGCTGTCTCAGAGCTGCGTCCCCGGTGGCATGGCCAGCATGTGTGTGCACGTGTGTGTGCGTGTATGCATGCATTTGCCTGTGTGTGCACGTGAGCCTGTGCTTGTGCACACGTGTGTGCATCTGCATGTGCTGGCGCATGTGTGCAAGCATGTGCACGTGTGTGAGCGCGTGTGAGTTCCTTGCGTGTGCAGGTGCACATGTGCATGCGTGTGTAAATGTGAACATGTGCTTGTGAGCATGTGTGTGTCAGTGCACATGTGTGTGCCGATGCACGTGTGAGCGTGTGCATGTGTGTCTGTGCATGCTTGTGTGCACACGTGCACGTGTGCACCGGTGCACTTGTGCATGCATGTGCACGTGTGCATGTGAGTGCGCATGTGTGCATGTGCCTGTGAGTGTGCGTGAGTGCACGTGTGTGTGCCTGAGTGTGTGCACGTGTGTGCCTGCTTCCCACCCGCTCCCCCCTGCCTTGTCTCCGCGCGCTCAGTCATGCTGTGCACCTCACAGCCCCACACGCACAGCTCCCCCCACCCCCTGTGAAACAGGCTTCCTCAAACAAAGCCGGCAGCCCTGTTTCTCTAATGATAACATCTCCTGATCTCATTATTGATTATCTGCTTTCCTGGGTCTTGTTTCCTGAAAGTTTGATACGGGGCAACAGAGGTGACAGCAGATCGGCACCGGGCTCTGGGAATTAAGTGGCCGGTCACCGGATCAGCAGCCACGGCGGAAGGCTGGAGTGTTTGGCAAAAGCATGAGATGCTGTCTTGACTTAATCTCTACCTCCTTTATCTTGAATCTATCCTGAACCCTCCCAGGCAATTTACCACCTTGTCATTGATTTCTATCACCTAAACGTGCCCCTGTGAAGAACTATGTTTTGGTGAGGAATGAGCAGCTCACTCAAACAATCGCACGCATCCCCTTCCTGTGAAAACAGCTGTCTGAACACCAGCAGAAATGCCGTGAAGCCCTAACCGTCCACATCCATCTTTGGCCAGCACTGTTGTGGTCCTGAAGGTTCGGCCCCAATTCTTAGCGTGGGCGTCTGTCAGAGCCAGGCACAGCCCCCCACCAAGCTCACTGCACAAAACACTTGTGCCCGACGCACAGCCGTGCTCCTGGCAGCTGCCCTCAAAGCTGTCTCGTCCACAGCCTCGCCTGTCCCAGGAGGCTGTGATGCCTGCACCCAGGGGCATATTGGACTAGCACAGACTTGGTATTGTATTTAAGGCCTAATTATCTTCAGGATGGAGTTCTTGAGACTGAGGTCCCCAGGCCAGGAAACTCTGACAAGCATAGTGTTCAAACTATGGTTTCTTTTCTCCACCTGCCTCCGTCCTGTCCTGCCTACTCCCCATCTCTGAACCAACATTGGCTCCCTTCCATGAAAAAAGCAGGGGCTCAGGGGTATTAACAACCCAGGCAGGATGCCATCGGCATCCCTGGGCTCCCTGTGCCACAGAGATCTTCAGCAACCAGCTCTGAAAATTCCTAGATTAACCAGGATTGCTTTTGGGGGTGGGGGGCCTTGGGCATCACAGATGCACCCGTGGGTTATCTGCACAGTGGTGGGACACTGAATCTAGCAGCTCCTGGGCCCTCTTCAGGGTTCCTGCCACCTGGACCATCTTGTTACTGCAGTTACACTAGAGACTGAAACTCCCGTGAGTCAGAGGAACCTGGTAGTCTGGGTGGGACTTTGACATTGGATTGAGTTTCTCACAGATGCTAATGGTGCGTGATGTTCTTGGAGGTTTGTCTTGCTGGACAAGACTCTGGCCATTTGCTTTCTAGTCTGTGCTACTGTGGAATTCTAGGGACATGACATTCAGTTTAGTGGCTTTCTTTGAAATCAGGTACAACTAACGTACAAGACTATACTGGGCTTTGGGGCACCTAAGTGTCTCAGTGGATTAAAGCCTTTGCCTTCAGCTCGGGTCATGATCTCCAGGTCCTGGGATAGAGTCCCACATTGGGCTCTCTGCTCAGCAGGGATCCTGCTTCCACCCTCTCTCTGCTGCCTCTCTGCCTACTGTGATCTCTGTCTGTCAAATAAATAAATAAAATCTTAAAAAAAAAAAAAAAAAAAAAAAAAAAAAAGAATATACTGGGCTTTGATCCACAGGTGCAAAGGAATGGCTCCTTTCCCTAGCCGCCCTTCTGTTGTCGACACAGGTGCTCCCAAATGTCACTGCCCGTCCTCCCAGCCGCACCATTCTGGGAACACAGGGGATGTCAGGAAGCTGATTTTGAAGTCCTGTTGTTTAGTTTTGCTCTATACAAACTGCCTACCTCACTCTGGCCTCCAGGCGGATGCTCATTTCTTCTCCTTCCAATAGAAATAGAGAAGGTATCTGTCCCTCGGAGACTAGCCTTGATCCCCTGGGCCAATTATCCTTTTGATTAATGTATAGAATCTGTTCTCCATGGAGTCCCTGGCAGAAGTATCCCACTGCATCCCAAAGAGTCCATTGAGGCCCCAAACTTGGGAATCAGCCTCAGCTCCCCACCTGCCCGGCTGGGCTCACACCATCCCCTCTGCTCCAGGGAGTGCCGTTGGACCCACTTCAAAAGGTCTCTGGAACCCAAGGGCACTCTTTCGGTGCCCTTCCTTCCACTCCGTCCGCAGCTCCCCATGGCTGCTCCCACCCCATAACGGATCCACACCACAGCAAACTCAGGATCCTCTGACAACAACGACCACATCTCTCCCCTGCTCCTGGAAGTTCTCTGCGGCTCCTCAAGAGCACCACATCCAGCATCCTCCTGCGGCCGGCAGGGGCTGTCCTGATCTCTCCCACAGCTCCTCCTGCCCGAGCCACACTGGCCTCTCCACCGATCTCTAAAAGTCTGCGCTCACCTCATTCCTGCCCCAAGACCTTTGCACTGGCCGCAAAGCTCTTCTCCCAGACTCAGGCATCTGCCCCGTCGCTTGGCTGCAGAAGGACCCCTTCTCTGCCCTTCCCCAGCCACACACTGGCCAGGTGACTTGAATGGAGAGAATCCTCTTATTTTATATCTATTCAGGTTTTTGTTTGTTTTGTTTTGTTTTGTTGGTAGACTGCGTTTCTGTACCTCAACAATCTACACTCTGAATGAATGAACAGATGTCGGAAATTTAGAAGAGTCAAGCCAGATGTTACCTGAGCCTGGGCTGCTTCCCTGCTTCCGTGATGACTCTTGGTGTTATCTCTTCAGCATTTTCCATAGTTGGAAGAATTCCCAATGCATTGCCCATAGAAGCTCTATGGGCTGCTGGAACCCTCTTGCCTGGCACTGTTAGTTTAGAGAAATGGATCACAGACCACAAGAGCCAAGTATTTTTTTTTCAAGATCAGTTGGCAGAGAAATGTAGCCCTCCCCTGGGACCAGCACACTGTTGGCCCCACATACTGGTCCAGGCAAATGTCTTCCTACAAGCACCCATGCCGGTCCCCAGTGACAGCATGCATGGACTGCCCACCTCACTGTGCTCTTGCAGAACTTTCTCAGTAGTTTTCTAAGCACTCCAATGCATTCTATCAGACAAGGTACCTCCAGCTTTGGGGGGGGGGGGACCACAAAACCCCCACATCGGGCCTCCTTTCCTATGTGCTGATATGCATATGCATGTCTCTCAGTGTTGTATTTTCTCTCCACAAGCCAAAATGTGTCAGATGCTCCATGGTAAGGCCTCCCTAACCATCAACCATCAGTTAATGGAAATCATGAAGGACATAGTCCAGCCAATCTCTACTCTAAGTGTGAACGTTAAATGATGGAATGCATATAAAACGTAGAGCACACTGCCTAACACACAGCAGGCATTCTATAGATGGAGGCACCCACTGGTATTTGTGTGGTTAACGATATTGTTACAACTCTTGTTATTAGTTAACGTTACTGTTACAACTCTTGTTATTAGTTAATGTTATTGTTACAACTCTTGTTATTAACCCTTGACTCCCTGTGGCTTAGCTGCAGTTCTTCATCTGAACTGAGGCTGTCCATCTCTGTTGTTTCGCACACAGCATCCAAGACAAAGTTCTCTCTCTCCCTCTGCCCTCACCGGCTCCTCAAACACACACACACACACACACACACACACACCCCTTGACTCCTCTTCCTGGATCAGTAGCATCTTGAGGGATGGCGGTCCTAGAAGACGCAGTGTCTACAATAAGCACACCAAGCTTTGGCTACTGCCGTTTTTAGATTAAAACTATAAAGGAATGTACATCGACAGTGATAATCTGTTGAGGAAGGTAATAAAATATGTTCTGCACCAGCCTGAGTTAAGGATCAAAATGAAGAGCTAACTATGAAAAGAGAAGCTCAGAATTAATGTTCGTGTTGCTTGTAAAAAGAATTCTGGACTAGTCCTAGAGGCTGAGACCCAGGGATTGAAAACTATGGCCTGTGGGCCAAATGAGTCCCCCAACCTGTTTCTGTAAATAAAGTTTTATTGGAATGCAGCCATGCTCACCAGTTTATATATCGCTCACAGATGTTCTCCAACCACAGTGGCAGATCCGAGTCTTGGCTCCAAGGACCATGTGCGATCCCCAAAGTGGAGAAGATTGGCTATCTGGGCCTTCACACAGAAGTCTGCCAACCTGCTCTACGCCCCTGGCAGACATCCTAAAACAATCCCAGACTCTCTGGACACAGCACAAAGGAGAGGACACACTCAGTGCTGAGTGACTCTGTAAGAACCCCAGCCCAAGGGTCCTTGTATTCACCACACAATGATTTGCCTAAAACAACTGTACAAGACAGGCATCCCTTTGGGGCCAATTTTTTTCACCTACAATATGTGGGGTCTGCTCCTGACTTCTCAGGCCCGCCACCAGCTCTTCAAGGCTGGAGCGTCAACCCCTCTTGAATAAAAGTATGAGAAGCCCAATGTTGCGATAAAGATGGGGATTGTGCTAAAACATAAAACATTGATACCATGTCCAATTTTTGTTCCAAACCAATGAGTATCACTCAGTTACAATTCCATATGTCTATGGTCAAAGTTTTGCCTTTTACAGTAAATTTTATTCCTGGTTTGGGAAGCATCTTGTGTGGAACACGTAACTGAATATAGACACATTTTAAAGTTAATCCTGATTTTCAACATATGGACAGTGTTTGTCAAACTCAATAAAAAAAATTTCTCCTCTTATGGGTCCCAACTTTGACTTCTTTGAGCATTTTTGCTCTGACTTTTTGTCCCAAGACTCAGCCAGCAGTGCCCATGTCACCCAACACAGTTAAGATTTACACATTGTATGTTCGTGTGCCCCTTGGAGTGTGAGCTCAGCTGACGGTTTGTGGGGAAGGAGTGGACAGGAGGGGGCCACAAAGAGAGAAGCCCAAGCCGCTGGGTTGTTCAGGGAAGCGTCTGCTGTAGGGCGTGCGTGTGGCACGGCCGCACTGAAGTTCAGGAGTGCGTTAGAACAAAAAGACACGTCTATCTGGAAGACGATGCTGGGACTTCTGGGGTGTGCTGACATTCTGTCACTGAAAGCCAGTTCTCAGAGTCCCACTGGGCAGCCAAGTGACATGGAAAGTCGACTCAAGCCCAGAACAGTTTTTATTTTCATTTGGCCCTGGTTTTTCCACTTCTGAGACAACTTCCCTGTAAGGAAGACTTCAGTCCTCCTGCGGTCTTCCCATGTTTGAACTGAATACTAGCATCTTGCGAAATAAAACGGTGCCTCCACCACCTCCAATGCATCGGGCATCCGATGCTTCCCAGAGACACATCAGACACATCCCTGAGCCTGAACTAGCTCTTGGTATTCCTAACCGGTCCCTGGCAGTTCATTAGTATTTAAATATATGCTAATTTCATCAAGGTGTGAAAAGATCTTTTTCTTGCATATACATGAAATGACCATATTACTATTCAACTAGATTTTTTTCTCTCTTTTTAACCCAAGAAAAGCTTGTTGTGATTTAACAAAAGCGAAGGAGGAAATTAAGAAAAAAAATCTAGAAAAAGTTACAAGGGAAACTTGTTTACTTCTTATTGCGAATATTATATGCAAAACACAGTGACCAGAGAAACAGGGCACTTGTGTCTGTCATTGGGGATCACAATTGGGCACTCACAGTCTTACAAGTTTAAAATAACATCCCAAAATGTCATTTGCACACACGCTGTCACATCTGCCACTTCGACCATCTAGGTTTTCTAGATGACGTGATAAAATGCTACGTGACAGCTGAAAGAGAGCATCTCCCAGCCCTGGTATCTAACCATTATCTGGTATGGATTAAAAGTTAAAAGAAAGAAAGAAAGCAAGCCTACAAAATTGGTCAACACTTACTTAGGTCACAGTAGCATTTACACGCATGCAGTCAATCCGTAGGTAGACCGAGTGCCCCGCAGACTTCCGGAGAGCGGTCATCCTGGAGGTGCGGTGCTCCCTTCAAAATCCGACCGCTCTCCTGGGTAGCCACCCCCACCCCCAGAGCTGCACTGACCAGGTGGGAGAAGGCGTCAGCTGCTCTATCTGCCCCAGCTTTTGCAAGCAGCCACTGTCTTGCCAAAGACCTTCTAAGTGGCTCAACAAGGCACATAATAAAGGCCTTGTCTTACACTCCCATCATGACCCAGTTTAATAGTGCTATAAGGCGGCCTGGTTTGAGCTTGTCACGATTGTAGATTGTGGGTCCTATAGATTGGCTGTCATTCTGCAAGCAGCTCAGACACCACACAGCTGGGACGCGGGCTCGCAGGGGTTAAGTGTCCCTGCCTCCAGGCTGTGTCCCGAAGGTGGAGGTGCCGCTGGCCCCTCACCGTGCTGATGACAAGATGGACTGCCTGTGTCACTCTCAGTACATTCAGCGTCACTCTGCCGCCGATAAGAGGGCTGCTCTCCTCCAGGCGGAGAAGACAGCTATTTTTCTCCCTGATTTTAGGGGAAGAGCTCTTACAGGTGTCTTCTCCAGGGGCCTCGAGAAGATGTCTTACTTGGACAGACTCAAAGGATCCCTCTAGACAAATGAATTCCACTCCCTTGGATTGGAAATACGCCATCTGCCCATTTTTATGGGAAATGCCCGCCTTTCTAAAAGTGGCTATCACATTTTGCAGCACAAGGAGACACTAAGAGTGGAGCCTTTTTTTGAGATTTGCACAGAATCTTAAATATGCTTCCACACACCCATCCTGGATTGGCTCCTCCAGCTGCTCCTAGGATCTGTCTCCCAAGTAGCCCATCTTCACGTTGACTGAGCTGGGAAAATAACATTTCAAGTGTCTCAGCAGGACCTAATCTCACTTTTATCTTGCAGAAGCTCACAGGCAAACCGTTTGTCTCAGGTACCAAACTTTCTGCCCAAGGAAGAAACGGGGTCATTTTTCCTCCAAAGGGGAATTGCAATGAGAACTTCCTGCCCTCCTCGTGAGGAGAGGGAGGGCGAAGCCGGCTCCTGACCCCTTCTCTGGTGGCTGGCATGGCAGGGGCCCCTGTGGGCAGACCGCCCCTGGGGGTGAGTGGTGGCCACCCCACAGGAGAGCCTTCGGGGCCTCCTCCGTCCCGAAGCAGAAACCCCTCCCACCCCGCGCTTCGCTGATGCTGGTGAGCACTGTGGGGTGTGTTTGCCGCGTGGACCACTCTGTGCTTCCACAAGACAGTCTTCTCTGCATGCGTTTATGCTTTCTTTAAAATTGTGCACAATTTTGAGACTGAGCTGGGAGTGAGGTCCTGGCTGTCGAGCTGTCTCGGAGCGAGAGGGGCCCAGTCAGGTTGCCCCGTGGGCTCGATGAGAACAACAAAAAATCATCCTGCCTAAATGGAAAGTTCTCGAGGAGGACGGTGTGGTCTGCATTTTAATCCCTGCAGCCTCCCCTCCCCCACCCCAGTCTCTGCCTGTATTGCAGGCGGTGTGGCCTTGGATGGCACCGCGCTCCTAACATGCATAATGAGCTCAATGTCAAACTGTTGGGGCTTTTGTCTTTAACAATAAGCATTTAGCTCAACTAAATGAATAGAAATTGCTTTAGTGAATTACAAAAGCCAAGGTCTTTTCAATGCAGGAACGCCCGGCATTCATTATTTTCAACATTGTGTTATTTTTTGCAAATGTCGTAACTTAAAAAATTTGACTTAAAATGCAATAAATTCATTTAGTGTTTAAAGTAAAATAAATCATCAGTAAATCAAAGTATCTGCTGATGGGTCCTGAAAATTCTCTTCAGGTTTTAAAAAAAAAAAAAAAAAACGCAAACTAAGTGCATTCCTGGATCCCTTTGATTTGGAGCCTGAAATACCCCCAGCGCTATCTTCCACTCCCCCGGCCGCCGGGCCGAGTTTTGAGGCGCCCTGCGCCGCCCGCTTCCCTGCGGCGGGACGGTTTCTCCAGTCTCCACAGACGAGGGGCGATCTGCCTTCCGGGGAAACTGGGAGCGGCCTCCCCAGACGCACAGTGAGTGGCCACCCCCACCCCCACTCCCCAAATCCCTCCACCCGTGTCCTGCAGTGGCCGCGAGAGATCTGAATGCTTTTCCTAAACCTCTGTAATCCAATAAGCTTTTGTGTTTAGCAGCTTGTTTTGAAACTGGTGGAGCACCCAGCCCGAGTCTCCTACGGTCGGTCGCTGGCAGGCAGGTGAGCGCCCGAGGGCCCCATCATTATTCAAGGCAAGAGGCCTGCTCAGCCCCAACCAGAATGTAATTTGTAATTAACTGTCATTTACTTCTGTCTGCATTGACTTGTTGTTCAAAAGACAATGTAACTGGGCTGGTCACTCGTCTTCCTTTGTTGTGGGTATAATGTCTCTCAGATCTGGTTGTTTTCATAATATTTAGAAACCCAGGGCTTACTCTCTTGAAACCAGAAGGAGAAGGGGAATTCACTGAAATAAATCCAACACAGATAATTTGTTATGCCAAGGCACATCAAACATTCTATTTGATGAAATGGGATAAACCGTCTTACAGAAGAAGCACATCCCGTTTAAGCCAGATAATTTAAATGACCCAGTGAGTGCTCTCCGGAAGCACATCTTTTAAAATGCAGTCTTCAAAAGGCGATCTGTTCTGTAGCTGTGGACTCTAATTTATGCTCACTTTTTCAGTTTAATTATTTGCTTGTCACACTTTTCATTAGGAGAGAAACAAACAGAATGTGCGAAGGGCCTTGGATGGGGACTGTGTTTCCAAGATTGGCAAGTAATTCCAAGTTTGACGACTTGTAAATTAACAAAGCTTACAGGCCATTTGAACAGAAAAGACTATGAAAGTATTAAGAGGTTTTAAAAGGAAAACATCAGACGTCTTTGCAATTAGAGCCCTAACAAGTATGCGGCTCCTTCCTGCATGTCTGGGGGAGGGGGGCGGGGGCTGGTTTACAAAGGTCTTGAGGGAGAGTCAATAGATCATCTTAAATGTTTAACATTTTCCCGCAGAAATCTCAAGTCCCCCTGCAAATGGAATGTCTGAATTCTGAAATGCTGCGTGATACTTTTATTTTCCGCCTAAAGGTGCCACGCAGTGGCGTCCAGCATCAGGCCAGTAATGATGGAGAGTGTCATTGTGTGTTTGTGAATGGAACCTCCCCCCTGGGTCCTCTCCCCCTGAAAGCCAGGCTCTCGAGCAAAGCTCCTTCTCTCGTCGCGAGGCTGAGCTGCAGAGGCCCCGGCCGGCTTATCTTGGAAGCGTGGAGCCATTTCCCGTCAGCGGTATCGGTTCCGTAACGTTATTCTCAAATGCAGCAAGCAAATGAGGTCTGTGCACAGAAAGCAGCCCGACTGTGCTGATGGGCAGAGCCTGCCATCCGTTTCAGCCCCAAACCCAGAAAGGTGGGCCGGTCCCCACTCCGTGCATTGTTTCCCCGTCACTTAGAACCCTTGAGAGCCCCAAGCCCTGCTCGGTTACCTGGAGACACAAAATATCCCCACGTGAACAGAGACCTCTGTGGAGTGTGGACCTTGTGTCTGGGTTGGGGAGACAGCCTGTGGAGAGGAGGGGGAGGCGGAGGTTTTGTTTAGACCAAAGCAATGAAGCCTCAGCCCCAGGGGGCTCCTGGGGAGGGTCCCAGTAGGTCAGGCTGACAGGGGTGGGGACTGCACACCACCCCATGGGTCCCCAGCCTCTGGGAAACGCAGCAGGGGCAGCAGCAGGGCAGCTCAAAGCCGGCCACTGGGCAGTATTAGAATGCATTTCACGCTCTCAAAACTGCAGAGCTCAAATTTACACCTTATTTGATGCGTTTCTCCCTGCTGTTAATTGGTAAAGGGAGCACTGACCCTTTTGATCTGGGCTACAAGCCTCTAAGTGCTCAGGTCTGCTAAACTGTTTAGCAGGACGGCCCAGCAGTGGCCCCGGACAACCAGCTTCTCTTCTTCTCTAGTCTTTTTTTTTTTTTTTTTTTTTTTTTTTTTTTTTTTTTTTTTTTTTTCCCTTTCTTGGCTTCCTTGCCTTTGGTTTACATCCAAGTTGCACAGAAATAAGAGATGACAGTTGTTGTAGATATGGTGGTTTAATTACTTGTCAGCTTATGGCGGGTATCTCGGCCAGCCGACGAAGGAGCTTAACTTTGTTCCAGTAGCTTAAAACCTGACCAACTGCTACAGCTTTCATATTTAGCCCCACAACTCTGGATATATATTTTTTTTTTTTTTAAGATTTTATTTATTTACTTGAGAGAGAGACAGTGAGAGAGAGCATGAGCGAGAAGAAGGTCAGAGAGCGAAGCAGACTCCCCATGAGCTGGGAGCCCGATGTGGGACTCGATCCCGGGACTCCGGGATCATGACCTGAGCCGAAGGCAGTCGTCCAACCAACTGAGCCACCCAGGCGTCCCATCTCTGGATATATTTAAGATAACAAATAAAATAGATGAGTAGTCTCTCTGACTCGCTGCCAAAGCCATTGGCCTCTGGCAGCCCTAAATCCCCCCCAGATGTCCAGTGAGGGGACATCTGACCACACTGGCATTTCGGGGAGCAGGAGCGGGTTCCCAGTTCACCTTACAGCTGCCCCGAGACTATGCTCACACTCACACTCCCCCCTCCCCGCACAGTGCAGATGAAAAAGCACTTGAGAAGCTGGGGATGAGAGTCCAGAGAACACAGGACAGAAAGGGCTCAGCCCTGCCCTCGGGTCACCCAAGTCCAACATCAGGATGCACTTGCACTTAGACACTCTTGTCCACCAGGAGACTCAACCGATTCCTTGTGTTCAATTCCACTTCCCCTATTTAATGTCAGATTAATTACTGAGCATCTGTGCTTTAAACCCGCTCCACAGGCCTGCATCCCTGGCTCCTGGCTTCTGTGCCTAAGGCCCCTCCCCAGAGAAATGTGGGGGCATAAAGGGGGCCTGGTTGCTCAGCCCCCTTTGGAGTTCAGGCTAGGCCTCGCTGGCCCCTCCCCATGGTCTCCCCCCCCCCCAAAGGTTCTCCAGCGGGCCTAGGGATTTTTTTTTTTTTTTTTTTTAGCCCTGTCTTTGTTATCCACCAAGATACATAGTTTCCATTGACCTGAAGCCAGATTATCCGTTACTATAGTTCCCCTATTGCTCAATTCAGTGCTGTGAAAGCCAGCGCAGTGGGCTGCAAAGTCCAGTCAGCACATGGACACCAAGGGACCCTCCACCTGGCCTTCGCTCTTTGATATGTTCTCCGGCTCTCAAGGTGCACAGTGCAGGCCTGGGCCATTGTTCCCACCTAAACCCTGGGTCCCCAGTTTACCTGAGCTATTAGGGGAAAGGCTGTCCATCACGCCTCCCTTGCCAAACTGCTTTCGTTGAGGTCAGAAGCTGCCCTTTGAGGACCCGGAGCTCCACGCCTGGGGTAAATGCTGTCCTTTGCTCGCCTGGGCCCTGAGACTTGTGTTTTCATGCTCCTGTCCCTGATGAAAGTGATCTACCCAGAACTCTGAAGTTAAGATATGGGAACTGTGGACTCTGAAAAACAATCTGAGGGGTTTGAAGTGGGGGTTGGGGGTGGGAGGTCGGGGTACCAGGTGGTGGGTATTAGAGAGGGCACGGATTGCATGGAGCACTGGGTGTGGTGAAAAAATAATGAATACTGTTATGCTGAAAATAAATAAAAAAAAAAAAAAGATATGGGCACTGTGCCTTTAGGAAGCTGGAAAAGTCAACTTGCAAAAGAGCAGAGCTGAAGTATTCTGGGAGGTGGACCCACCAATGGGCAGAGGCCCAGGTACTGTCCTGAGGATTAGTGGGGGGAGGGGGCTCTCACGCCTCTGGAAGGGATGTTCACATTCGAGGAAGGATGACTAGGAAGAAAGTTAATTTGATCTGATAGCCGCAAAGGTCACATGCTTTGTTCAGTTCTTTGCAGGGCTTCCCAAGAAGAGCTGCCCCTCCATACCCTGTGAGGGCCGCAGGGAGCAGAGCCAAGCCCTAGGCTGCATCCTGGGTGCTCCCCATGCAGCGCCCCAAGGGCCATGCTGTTGGTCATGTGGGCGCCTTTGCTAGCTCATCTTTGCCTTGGAAGGTTCCCCTGGAATCTCATGTTTACAAACAAACAACACAAGGGGAAAGGCAAACAAACAAATAAAACACACACACACGCACCCACACACGCACGCACACACATGCACACGCACACACGCACGCACACACACGCGCGCGCGCACACACGCACACGCACGCACACACGCGCACACGCACACAAATGAAACCCAAAAAACCCAAAACAGAAAAAAGAAAACAAGCAAACAAAACCTTCAACCACCAAACTGAAGCAAGAGAAACCCCAGGAAAGGTTAAATGTTACGTCGCTAGTAAAAGTACAACCTTGCTCTCAACTGGTATTTGACATTGCTGAAGGTTCCGTCTTGATTACTTTCAATAAAATTCAAAGTAAGGATGACTGTCTTGGCTCACTAAGCAACAAGGTTTTATCACTAATTACAATCCTTTATTACCAGTAGTTTAATAGGCTTATGATAGGTCATAAAACAATTCGGCATGGGAGTACATAAAAGAAATGGCTTATACAGCTGTGACATCTTAATATCTATTCATTGTAATCATTTTATGATCTTTAATGGTAGTATTTTTTATTAAAATATGTACATATGCCTTTACATGGGCTGTGTTGCCACCAAAACTGGGAGGCGGAGCAAAAGCCACATAAATATGCACTAAAATACTTAATGAGGCATTCTGCAAACTTCCATTGTCAGAAGCATGTCGAGTACATCACATGTGTGGAGTCTCTTTATGGGTAATTATAATAAAATTATAAGTGCTATAATAATTCTAACCTTGAAGGCACAATAAAGGATGGCTATATTTGCCTTCCTAGCCTACACATCTGAGGCATTTTCTTCATTAATTATATTTCGCATAAGAATAATTACGTTGTGTAAGACCGGAATTCCAAGGCATGTGCTGCATTCTCTGAACTCCAGCCTTCCCCCAGTGAGCTAATTATATTACCACCTCGACTTACATGGGAGACAGGCAACATGTAATTTACATGGCTTGAAAGAAGGTATTTGTTGTTGATCTTAATTTTATTTTGTAACCCAATTAGTAAAGTAAATAAATTGAGAAAAGACAAGCTTATCAGTTGACTTTGCACCAAGGCTGCGTCTCCACAGCAGGGCTAGGCCGGCTGAGTGCTGCCTCCTCCCCTGGCCCTGCTCCCCATCCCGGGCCTGCTGTCCGGCAGAACGGAGGGAAAAACCGGTTTGCTGGCAGGGCGGTGGGAGAGTCAGCCCAGCCCTGCACTCCTTTTGTTCCGTCTCTCCTCGGAGAATCTGTTCGCTGGTGCGGTTATGACCTAATATCTGATTCCATTTTTCTGGCACAGGGGCCATCATCGTCCTGGACCTCGGAATGGTAAATGATTTGAGAATTTGAAACAAGCACCAGGAGGATGAGTTTGTTACTTGTCTATTGGGCCTCCTCCATTCAGAGATGGGGGTCACTCTTTCCTGAGCACTTTCGTAGGACCAGCAGCCTCTGTCCCCGACACACACACACGCACACACACACACACACACATACACACACACCTCTACAAGCAAAATATTCTCAGAGAATCTACTTCCAGTCCTAGAATGATCACTGGAGTCCTGGAGTCCGAGACCCTCCCCCACGCCACCCCCCAGCTTGCTCGCGAGTCTTGCGACTCCTGTTAAGAATTCTGCGTTTAAAAAAAAAAAAAAAAAAAAGAATTCTGCATTAGAGGACCGACCTTCCAAGCATTTTAGAGTCACACTGGAATACAAAAGAAAAAGTAAAAGTGACAATAACTGCAGTGAAATTTTACTGATTTAAATTAATTAGACAAAGTCCATTAAATTATACAGCGTGTAGAGGTACAAACATTTTGTAAATTTCAAGTGTAATAGTAACTTAACCGAGGGCAAAACAGAAACAAAACAAAATAGAGAAAGAAAGAGAAAGAAAAGGCCCCAGCTGAAGTTCTCAAGGGACTCACTTTACTGAGAAGACCAGAATGATTTGTGATTAGCATATAAATTGTGTGCATGTACATGATGCTTCTAAAAGGTATTTGGAAAGTTTATTTTCTTAAGTATTTCAAATCAGACCCCCTGCACTCCTGTTTACAGTCTTGATTTACACTTTCCGTGAAAGAGATTTGCAGCGTAAAGAGGAACTCGGGTCTGGGTTCTCCCTCCCCCCAACCACGTTTTATCACAAATTACAAATTAGTGGCATACAAATTAATGAGGTTTTTACAGTATTCAGTCAAATCATGCAATAAAAAGCTTTAATTCAAACACTGGAGCTTGATTATTATAATTTATTTAAATGCAATGCACTGTTTGCTAAATTTCATAGGACTGGAATCAACATGTAATTTAAAGTTAATTTTAACCTTCGTGGAGCAGAAGCGCCTGGTCCATGGGTTGGCTGGCAGTCGGCTCCACCTTCTCTAGAAAACAGCAATTAGATACCTACAGAAACACAACACTGCCGCGGTGGGGGAACAGCCAGCTCCAAGGACAGGCAGCACGGTGGTAGGGTCAGATTAGCAGGACCCAGGGTGTGGACTAACCAGTCAGGACTCTGACCCTCAAGGCATTTGGTTAGGTAAACACCACAAAATGGGGGTTCAGCTGCCAGACCCTTTCTTCTGCACCTGCAGAGAAGAGAAGTGATAACCCTTTCCTGTACTAATTTCTTGCCTCCTGCCAATGGGTAACACAAAACTCTGGGCCAATCTTTCTTCAAGTCTGTGGGCCCACGTGCATTTGGACATGTGCTGGGGGTAGTCAAGGAATGGGTACCCTTTCTGCAGGGATGCAGCCCTTTTGCTCAGGGTGTAGCCCCAAGGCTGCAGGCCCCTGGCACTACTCACCAGCCTTACCCTGTTGATCCTGCAGAGCAGGACACCTCCTTTGCCCGTGGAGTTGGTGTTCCGTGAGGAACCAGTTTGGTAACTACCTGTGTCATGCTGTCTTCATCAGTCAATGAGCCATCTGTCCTCTTTGCTAGTTTGATTTGCCTGTAATTAAATTCATTTTACAAGTAAAATAAAGAAATCTAGATGATCAAATTAGAATACTTTGGGAAATACCATTTTTTGTATGACTTCAGGGCAAATTTCTAACAGAACCACACTGCCAGCAAGTAGGTAGAGCTAAATCATTATCAAATCCCCTGGGAAACCTTGTTTCAAATTCCCCAGCCAGCAGCCCTGCAGGAAAGGGCCTGTTTTTTATGTGCTCTGGTTGACCATGGGGGTTTACAACTTTTTATTCCTCTTCCCCCCCCCTGTCAAACAGAAAACAGATGTCTAGATGTTATTGTGATTTACGTTATTCACTGATCGCGAGTGACGTTGAGCCTCTTACTTAGATGATTGTTGACTTTTTAAAACACTTTCTTCCTGTGACCTCTGAGCTCACATCTTGGGTGCTCTTTTTCCTGGTAAATTGTTTTCTTTATTGACTTCGGGAAGTCCTTCATGCTGCCAAGAAAGCAGCGCCTTGCCCTAGATTTGGGGAGCTGGTAAAGTGGGGGGGAGTGTCGGGAAGTGGGGGGAGCGGCTGAGCGGGCCGTGTGGACCCCGGGCCGCAGCAGGGGCGCCGCAGCCCCGTGTCGCCCACCTTCCCCGACGACCACGGCATCTGGGTCGGATGTCCTTTAAACTTCCGACCCTCTATGAGACAATAGGACATGAATTCTGTTGTGTCCACCTGGCATTCAGTCGGGGATACACTGGGATGAATTCTTGTTGTCAGGCTGATGGGTGCCGTGAGATGCGCGCGGACACCCTCCTGTTCCTGACCATCGGCATAAAGCTTGAGTGAGGTCGCTACTCCCCGGCCGGGAGATTGTAAAAGAGCCAACAGGAGACAAATATTTGTCTATTGTTCACATCAACAAAATGCGCAAAGGACCCCTATTTCCCTTTGCCTGTGGAAATCAGAGACTGTCCTGTGAAGCTGGACTTGCCCTGGGGCGCCGACGGGGAGCAAGGGAAGCCTCCACTGTCTTTCCCTCCCAGCTGTGCCTGTGGGGGACGGAGGTCAAGGGATGGCCTTCCTGGACCGTGGTTCTCCACAGGGGATGACTGGGCTGCCCACAGATGATCGGCAACGTCTGGGTACGTTTTCAGTCCTTACTGCTGGGGCGTGCGCTGCTCCCGGCACCGAGGCAGATGAGAGGATCCGGGGCCCGGCTCCCCATTTTCAGAGCACAGCCGACTGCGTCTGGCCCCATGCATCGGTCGTGGGGAGGCTGACGAGTCCAGTCCTAGATGAGAACCTGCAGTGGGAACAGAGGCCTTTGGCTCCAGCCCTGGGACACCCCCTGTCCTCCAGGGGCTGCTTTCCTTCTGGGGCCTCACTCCCAGAGAGCACGGTGGGCCCTGCTGGCCATCTGCTATTCACTGTCAGAAGGCGCCCTACGACCCCACCACCGCCAGCTCGAGGGCTGGGTGTGGGCCAGCCTCCACCCTCTCCTTACTACAAAGCCCGGGTGGGGTCTCTCCAAGACTCCAACCAGACACCTGGGGACTGCTCCGATGTTAATGAATTAAATTGCCCAACCACTGTCTTCAGAACTTGAACCACTCAGATAGGCATTACCGTCTGTCTCCCTTTCTTATTTAAGTGGTTTTAAATCTTTTAATTACATTTTAAATATTAATATTTTAAATATATGTGTAAATATGCATTAAAGGTCTCAAACAGAAGCTTTCGGAAACACAAGGCGTGTGCCATCTTCTGGGCGTCTGGGCTGGCATGGGGCGAACTCTTCGCAGTGCCAGGAGGGACACAATTAATGAGCTTAGAATGCACTCTGGCTTCTCAGTGACCTGCACAGACACACCCCAGGCTGCCGGCAGACATCCAGGAGAGGCTGTAAAAGCTGGATCTGGTGCCTGGAGCTAGAGCTCCAGGTCTCTGGGGCAAGAGCCTCCTAAAAAGACCTCCCTCTACCTTCATACCAACTCCTAGAAAAGTGAGGGCTGAATTTCTGCTCTGGGGAGACTGTGCCTCCCTGGAGGGGGCCTGGCACAGTCTCCCCAGAGCAGAAATTCAGTCCTCACGTTTCTAGGAGGGGTTGCAGAGCACCGGTTCCAGAACAGCGGTTTGAAGCCTCCATGTCAGATTCATCTGGACAACTTGGAAACCAAACAGCCATGCCAGGCTTCACCTCAGAGCTTCCGAACTGGAGTCCAAGAGATGCCAGATTTTGACAAGCACTTCCAGGTGACTCCGATACTCCGACGGGGGCAAAAGCGGCTGACCTGGCCTACACAGGTCAGGTCAAGATAAGTAGTTTCAAGGGGCAGAAAAAGAAAAAATCAAGGTCATTTCCAAATTAGGAACTGTGGGCAAGAGAACAAACTTCTTTTTGCTTTTCCTTTGCCACCTGGTGGCTCTTTGTGGCCAAAGGACCCCCACAGCCCAGCACTGTCTAGACACCAGCCCTATCATCCCTGCAGTCTCCTACCTGGCGGACCCCTTTGCAGAACATAGGCCGTTGGTGGGACAAGTCCTTGGCCCTTTGACCCCAGGACCTTCTTGATCGTGGATCCCAAGAGCTGGGCACTCAGAGGGTGAGAGGGAGTGTGTCTTTCTCCACTGTGGAGCAGGACCATGCTCATTCCTCCCGGCGTGCATTCCATAGGGAGGTGGCCGGGGATAGGGAGAAGCAGTTCTTCCATCTCAGCGACTTCTCAGCCGTTGGCAGTGGCTTGGAAGATGGAAGTCTGCAATTTTTCTCGCTGACGTCTTGTGAATGAGTCACCTTCTGCTCCTGAATTGAAAGATTAGTGCGTCCTCATTCATCACATGACTTCCTTCCTTCCCCTTCTTCTTCTTCTTCTTCTTTTTCTTCTTCTTCTTCTTCTTCTTCTTCTTCTTCTTCTTCTTCTTCTTCTTTTTCTTTTTCTTTTAAATGTCAGTGTATCATGCTGGACCAAAGATTCTCCTGAGTGAGTCAGACCGGCAGGTACCACAGTTGTCCGAATGGCAGTGACACTTCGGCCCCTGAGTCATAGGGGAAGAGCTGTCAGAACATCCATGGGTTCTGTTGGGTGAAAAGTTCAGACTTATTTAGTAAAACCACTACTTTGACATTAAGACTAATAATGTGGCAACTTAGTGTTCTTGTTTCTCTTGGAGACTGTTGGTTCTCTGCCTGCAGAGAAACCCACAGCATAAAAATAAAATAGGAAGAAGCTGCGGGAAGCCAGAGGAATGACACAAGCTGCTGAAAATCGGATGAGGGCATCAGGTATGAAAAACCCGCCCAATCTTCACAGGCCCAGGCGTTTCTAGAGAGGGCTACGTACAGGAGGAGTGTACCAGCGACATCTGAGTCCCGGAGAATGGCAAGGAGACTTCGTTTGCGGCACATACAGACACACAGGGAAGTGTGCCAAAGCGTTCAGAATGAGTTCTACCAAAATATTTAAATGAAAAGAACAAGTGTTGCTTAAAAGAATACACTGTAGGGACCTGGATAATCCATCACTCGGGAGGCAGAGTGACTGAACGAAGGGGAAGACCCGTCCGGAGCTGGCGGGAAACCGCGCGAATTTGGGGCAGGTAGCCCTGGCCGAGATGACAGCAGGACGTTGACCTCCTCTTAATGCACTGACTACAGGAGAACAAGTCATTTCCAAGAGCCGGTGGGGTGCTGGGGGTTAGTGCTGTGTCTGGAGGGGAGGTGGGAGCAGAATGTCCCCAAGTAAAGACTAAGCTGGGGAAGAGAGCATTTCTGCTCAAGAGGGGGTCCACATCTGTTCTTTCCTACCTGAGGGGCATCCAAAAGGCATAGTGGGTATTTTGTGCACTTCCCTTTCCTAAACTATTTCAAACCGGCTTTCTTACTTCACTTACGAGCATGTCGTACCTCATCGAATTTGTTCTCCTGGGAGAGTAAGGTAAAAACCTAATAAGGCAGCAGATGCTTTGGGGGGACAGAGAAGGCAGAAATGAAGTGTCGTGGTCCCTGCGGGTCACGCGGCTCACTGCTCCCAGCAGGGGCGGGGTTGACTTTGCTCATTGATGCTTTCCTCTTTTCCACAGATGCTTCTCTAGATCGTGGTCTTAGAAATTCGGTCTTATAGGAATAAATAGGCCATTAATGCAACTTGAGGAAATACTTTGGTAATGGAAGTTACTTTCAAGGGAACAAAAGCTTATTTTAAAAATGAGACCTACTTAAGTTATAGTCAGTGGCTGAGCTCTTGAATTAGGACTCAATACATTCTGCCTTCTCTGTCTCTCTCAAATACAAATGTGTAAACATAATCAAGAAGCTATATAAATAAAATATTGATGTGCGCATTTATATACATAAATAGGCATAATGATACGTCATTAGTTGTAAACTTTTATTAAGATTTTATTTATTTGATAGAGAGAGACAGTGAGAGAGAGAACACAAGCAGGGGGAGTGGGAGAGGGAGAAACAAGCTTCCTGCCAAACAGGGGGCCTGATGTGGGGCTCGATCCCAGGACCCTGGGACCATGATCTGGGCTGAAAGCAGATGCCTAATAACGGAGCCACCCATGTGCCCCCATTAATTATAAAAATTTATGCATTAATTGAGATTCTGATTACATATGCTTCTGGAAATAAGTTCTAGAGTAAGTGTTATTTCTTGTCATGTGCACAAAACGAAGACAGGAAACTGTCGATTAAGTTAGCTCTTGGGGATAATATAATAATAAAGACAAAGACAGCATAACAAAATAATTTCAGGACATTTTTAGTTTGGGGGACCCCAAGCAAAGCCTCCTTGTGTATGTGCTTATCTATATATCAATAGACATGATAGGTTTTATTTTAATTTATATTCTTTGATAAATATATGTTTATTTATATTAGTAATCTATTTAAAAATTTTTATTTTTTTATTGAACAGAGAGAGAGAGAGAGAGAGAAAGCAAGAGCACACGCAGGGGTTGGTGCAGTAGGAGAGAGGAAGCAGGCTCCCTTCTGAGCAGGCACGGGGTTCGATCCCAGGACCCTGAGATCAAGACCTGAGCCAAAGGCAGACACTTAACCGACTGAGCCATACAGGTGTCCCTTTTAAAGATTTTATTTATTTATTTGAGAGGAAAGCTGGGGGGGCATCAGAGGGAAAGGGACAAGAGCAGGGAGCGTGTGAGTCTGGATCCCAGGACGCTGAGATCATGACCTCTTAACATCCCCAGAGTGTGTGTGTGTGGGGGCCTCACCCAATCAGTTGAAGCTGTGGGAGCAAAGATGGCGATTTCCCCAAGGAGGAGCAATTCTGCATCAAGACTATAGCATAGAGGCCAACAGACACATAAAACGTTGCTCAACACCACTGATCATCAAGGAAATGCACAGCAAACCCACAGTTACCTCACACCTGTCAGAATGGCTAATATCAACAACCCAAGAAACACCAAGTGTTAGTGAGGATGCTGAGAAAGCGGAGCCTTTGTGCACCGTTGGTGCGAACCCAAGCTGGTGTACGCTATCAGCTATGGAGATTCTAGTGAAAACTAGAAGTACCTTATGACCCAGCAACCACACTACTGGGTATTTACCCAAAGAATACAAAGATACAGATTGGAAGGGGCACCTGCACCCCTATGATTATAGCAGTATCATCTACCGTAGCCTGGACATGGAAGCAGCCCCACTGTCTGGTGGACGGATAGTGGAGATGTGTTATTTTGTGTATATAATAGAATATTACTCAGCCAAAAAAAGGTTGAAATCTTGTTGTTTGCAGCAACACGAATGGAGCTAGAAAATATCATGCTCGGTCAGAAAAAGACAAGTGATGTATGACTGCACACACATGCGGAATTTGAGAAACTAAATCAACAAGCAAATGGAAAACATAAGAGAGAGAGAGAGAGAAATCAAGAAATAGACTTTTAACTCTTCAAAGAGCAAACTGCCGGCTGGCGGGGAGGGTTTGCGGACAGATGACAGGGTTAAGGAGCGCAGTTGGGGTGAGGTCTGGTCATGGTTCGGTCTGGTCATGTTCACTGTAGCACACACCTGAAACTAATATGACACCCTATGTTAACTACACTGGAATTAAAATAAAAACGGAGGGACGCCTGAGTGGCTCAGTTGGTTAAGCAACTGCCTTCAGCTCAGGTCATGATCCCAGTGTCCTGGGATGGAGTCCCACATCGGGCTCCTTGCTCAGCGGGGAGCCTGCTTCTTCCTCTGACTCTGCCTGCCTCTCTGCCTGCCTGTGCTCGCTCTCACTCTCTCTGACAAATAAATAAAAAATCTTAAAAACACAAAATAAAAAAAAATAAAAATAAAATAAAAACGGAAATAAATAAATAAATAAATAAATAAATAGAAAAGAAAAAGAAAGAAAGACAGGCACACAGAGACCCTGTCGGTTTCCAGACTGCTGCTCTGTGGAATTCAGACTCCAAACGGTCACAGCGACTCCTGTTTGAGTGCCGGGCTGGTTCCCCGCCTTCGGGACTGCAGACAGGCCAGCCCCTGGCATCGTGTGAGCTAGCGCCTGAAAAGGAATTCAGTTCTAAAAATAAATCTCTTTCTCTTATACAGAAAAATAAAATAAAATAAAATAACAATATAGAAAGTATATCTCCCAGCAGGCCTCTGTCCCTCAGGCACTCACCTCAACTCACACAAGTTCCAGGAGCTTCTGGGAGGGGCGGGAATGTCTTCCACAAGCAGTGCCCTGAACAAGGTGTCAGGAAGACTCGGTCGGGGCAGTGCATGGGGGGTGGGGGTGGGGGGACAGTCCGCAGCTCTCTGTCCAGCCGGCGCCGGGCCGAAGCCTGGGGGCTCCCCTCGCGGGAACCCAGCCCTGATGACCCGCTGGGAGGTGGAGGCACCAGACCTTTCCACGCCGCCGTCCTGCCAGCCCGAAGCAGCGTCACAGCAGCCCTCACACTGTCTGCCCTTCCTTATGTCTGCACCCCGGGAGTTTTGTCGTCTCTACCCTCTGCCCAGACACGCCGTGCCTCCTGGTGGAGCTCGCAGCTCGGGTCCTGTTTTCTCTGGATGACCTTCACCCGGCCAGGAGGAGGCTGCCAGCCTGCGAGGTGCATTCCTCCTCACATGGTCCAGGGAGAAGGTGAAGGGTTGGGGGGGTCAGGGGACAGGGGTGATGGAGCCCCATGTGCCAGGGCAGATGACGTACTGCCGACTTCTCCCGATGGAGCCAGCAGAGGACTTGGACTACTTGGTAAATTGCATTTTATTAAAATAAGGGGCTTTTTTGTGCTTTTCAGGGTCATATGGGTTACACATGGATCCCTGTCCCGTATGGAGCCGGGACACAGAAACATCCATTCCGAGCAAGGAGCCATGACCACCTCGGTGACTCCAGCTGCCCAGTCCTTGGAGAGCCCATGGTCTTGGTGGAGGACCTGTGGCCTCACTGGGAAGCCACCGCACGTCCTGTCCTGGCAACCCCCTGAGGGCCCACCCACGTGCGCCCCTCCACCAGGGGCCCAGTGGGGTCTTTCCAGAGGGCTCAGGGGCAGTCCCCGAGCCCAGGCTTGCAGTCGCTCATGAGGATTTCTGCACGGTGTCGTGTGGTTCTGGGTGACTTCACACCCTAGGAAAGGGGCCGAGGAGGCAGGACTGTGTCCCGAGGCATGCAGGGGTCTCTCCTGGCTGTCTCTGGGGCGCTAGGGCTGAGGGAGCCTTGAGGCTGCAGGAGAACCAGACCCAGGCTTGTCCCTCTGCCCCCTGAGCCAGAGGGGCAGCCCAGAAAGGAGGCCCCCCGGCTCAGTCAGGGCATGGCATACTCTCACAGGGAAGTCAGGCCTCAGTCCCCACCCCTTAGGGCCAGCGCCTCTCCCCACTGGTCCTGGACCTTGTTTCATTCCTTTCTTTTCCCATCAGGTGGGACAGATGGCTGGGGAGGCTGCGTTCCCTTCAGGTCGGGGGCGGGGCTCCAATAAAAACCCCACAGGGTAGGCTCTCATAGGATAGGTTATTGTGAGGGCAGGCCTTATTTGGGATGGAATATTCTAGGCATATTTCAAAATAATTTTCTGTGCTCACCTCCGGCAGGAGCAGAAGGGCTGTTTCCCGGCCTTCACTGTGAGGCCCCGGAAGACCCTCCCCGCCCCCACCTTCTGTGGCTGGGCCCCTCGTGCCGCCTGGGTCACCAAGCTCAGCTCCGATTCTCCCAGACACATGACTTGTGAGGCTCCGCTCTTGCCCATCTCTCCAGTGCAGGAGCAGCAGGTGGCCCGGCGGCCTCTCCTCTCCAGAGGTCCCAGAAGGCCTGTGGGTTTTCAGTGTGTTCGGCCCTTTTCCGGAGAGGATGGGAATGCTGACTTCCAGGTTCCTTCTTCTCTGGCCTGGGAACCAGAAGTCTCCTGCCTTCCTCTAGGCGTCCCTAAAACCTAGTCCTCTGTTATTCACTCACTCACTTCTTCGTTGAATGCACACTGGCTGGGCTCCCGCTGTGTGCCAGCATCTGGGGCACACGGGATCCCAATGGCAACAGAAGGCTAGGACAGCCCGCAACAGTGGGGCCGAGCTGCTCGGGGCCCAGAGGGGGCTCTGACGCCCAGGGAAGGATGGTGACCTGCGCTGTCCCAGATGGGACAACCGAAGACCAACTCATGGTTGGATGTGTAAGGGGGACACGCTTTCAAGCTAAAAGAATTTGCTTCTGGGGTGGGCTTTCTGGTAAAATAAATCAGTAGGGGAGCTGTTTCTGGGGATGGGACAGGAAGGGCATGTTCTCAGGCACTCCACGGGGCTTTCAGACACGGGTCCCCGGACCTGGAGATGGGCCCCAGCAATCCTTTTTGGATCTGAGTGACTTCCACGTACCAAACAAGAGTGGGGAATGTTCTCTTGGCAGGGGACTCGACTTTGAGGGCATCTATGGGCTCTATGTGTAGAAACCTAATTTCATCCACTTTTCCTGCCTCTCCCACTGGGAAACTGAGAAGGTTTCTGTACTTTCGGAACCAGAAGAGGCCAGAGTGACCATCCTTGCTGACCTGTGAACCCAAGCATCCGTTCACTTCCTTTAAGTTTCTGGCGATCGTCACTCTGTAACTACTTTGCAAAGTAGTTACTTTGTGTAACTCCTAAGCACATAACACCTACAAGACTGCTGTCTGGTGCTTCTTGTCTGCTCCAATATTATTGCTTCCATTCAATAATTCGAGCCTGCAAACAGTTTAGTTTCAGTGAAATGAGTTTTCTCCCCAACATGTAACTTCCACCCTGGGGTAGAAGAAAAAAGCTGGGAGAGTAGTGGGCATCTAAACCGTGACAGCGAGTCCGGAAGTGGACCTGTGCATGTTGTCGGTTCAGGGTGACCGCAGGCGCGCTGCAACGAGGTGGTGCGTGCCGGGCTTCGAACCTGCTTCTCCACTGCTCGCTGGGGTCCCAGGAGATGGGGTTGCCATATGTCCACAGAGTTCAACCCTAACCAGCCCAGGGGGCACCAAACTCCTGCCTTGGCCTCTCTACCACACTCTAATGTTCCCCTCTAGTTATTCTGATAATTTATGTAAACACATTCTATATAGTCTCTGTTATGTGCAACACATGTTGTGTCTGTTACAGATCGCAGACGAAGAATTTTGCTGCTGGGGTCTTCTGATTTACATACCCTGGGGTAAGTTGATGATTTACGTAAATATACCACCAAGTTATCCAAGGATATGCAAATCAGATGACTCTTTGCAGTAAAATTGATCATCGTTATTCAAGGACTGCTTCAGGAATAGGGTGAAAGTCACCAGCAGCGTTCTAGCAGGGAGACCAGCCTTTCTGTTCTCAGGCCCCCTTTCTTACATCAAAGCTTTCTTACTTGATCTTTCATTGGAAATATGCTATCGGCCCATCGGTTCTAATCTTCCATTCACTTTTCTGGAGTGAAGGATAACTTTTCAGACGTTTAAAAGCCTATGGCTTTTACAGAAGTTTTATCAGGGTATTAGCAAACCTCCAGAGCCATTGCTCTGACTGATTTAGGGCCCAATAAGATCAGTCTGATGAGTGTCCGGGGTGGTAGGAAGAGCGAGACGGTGACAGAGTGGGGGTGTGGGTGCGTCGAGCTTTCACTCCAGATCTTCTGATTTCACCCTCAGCAAGTGTGCCTGGGGCTCACAGACCTTGTGACCAACACCTGAAATAGAACTACAGCTATCACCATAGGGTTTTTCATGATGCTTTTTGTTTATGTGGCTTTAAACTCACTGGAGGTAGGGACCGGGGTTGATTGGAACGGGACACAGGGGGTTTTGGAGGATAGAAATGCCGAAGTCTTGACCGTTTTCCTGGTTACCCGGGTGTCTAATATTTATCAAAATCATCTCATTGTATACTTTAAATGGGCAAATTTTGTTACATGAAAATTATAGCTCGATGTTGATTTTAAAAAACCTCATGCCTATCTACTTGATTTTTGAAGCTTAATGATAGCAGTTTTAGAAAAGACTACTAAAAATGCTCTAAAATTCAGAAAATTCAAACTAGTAACGGAAAGATGTCGTCATGTTGCAAGCCCGCCGGGAAGACTGAGTCACTAACATAAAGATCACTTGTGTTCTGCTGTGAGCCCCCAAAACAGGACAAGCTCTCACCCAAGTGGGAGAGGAGTTGCAGGACATATTAGTCTGATGAGAATACCTCCTGCTCTGTCTGCAAACACTTACCTTGCAGGGACCCCAGAGGAGTCGGAAAATCCGGCTTTCCCATCAGATCCGGAGAGCGGTGCTAGGGAGGAGCGGAGGCCCCAAATACCAGATGCTGGATGGCAGGGTGACAGCTTGAGCAGGACCAAAGGGCTCATCCTAGCAAAGGAGCTCCTGGGACTTTCTCCCAGGCACTGCCTCTGTCTACAGCTCCTACTTCTTCCCTCTCTGCCCTGCCCGGTCCGGAGAAGCATGACTCTCCTTTCTTAGGCCTGGCCCTCTGTGTCCAAGCCGCTTTTCCGACCTTACCATCCAACGCCAGCCCAACCCTCTCTAGCTGGGGTCCTCCTTGACCTTGACTGTTCCCGAAACGAACGACTTCCCTAATCCATGCTGCTTTTAACCCCGCTACTCTCTCTGCCTGTCAATTCAGTACACACCCACAACTCAAGGCCCTGAAAGATTTTCTAGAAGTCTGCCACAGCCCACCAGCTGAAAGGCGTCATGTATCTGGAGAGTGGGAGCACCTGTAAGTTTACCCAGGAGAAAGGAAGGCATGGCCCCTCCCTCGTAGTCTTTGAAGGAAGCAGAGCTCTGCAACCACGAGCTTTCTCTAGGGAGCCCGTGTATCAGACCCCCACTGGGGCAAATCCTCCCGGAGTTCGGAGCAACAGCAGGGCCAGGGCCTTCCCGGGCAGACCCGCGCCTTGCTTGCCACTAACACCGAAGAGCTTTCAGACCGAACACATTAGATTTATTCTTCAGTGTTTTCCGTCTTCCCCTCTGAGTGTTAGCTGCGTGCAGACAGGGCTCCAGGGCTGGCTTCGCTCACTAGCTTCTGGCTTCTAGGCAAGGGCTTGGAGGGGTCGAGCCTGTGCTCTTCTGCACATCGGGCCGACCCCTCCTGCCCTACCCAGTCCATCTTCCCATGCTTTGAGGAAACGGGTTTCTTCCTGCCTTTCTTCTCCATGCCCAGACCAAGGGTCTTTCCAGAATGAAGCTCTGAGTATTCCTTTCTCTTGCTTGGAACTCTTACCTAGGCTTCCACTGCACTGAGAAAAAATCCAAAAGGCTGAGCTGACCTTCGGTTGTCCCTGTGTGATCTGACTCTCTCAACAGACTCTCACGTCATCGGAAACCACTATCCCCTTTAGTGATGGTTTAGCCTCACCACCTCCTCCCTTGCTGGTCTGTACCCAGTCCAAAGTCTTTGTGCCTCAGGCCTTTGCACATGCTTCCCTTCTCCCTGTGACGGCCACCACAGCCCCGGTTCCCTTGAGGGTTGCTTTCTCATTCTCCAGGTCTCCGTTAGAATATCGAGTCCTCATGGAAACCTTCTTGGTTCCCAGCCCAGGTGAAGTCCCTTCTGTCCCATGGCCTCGATGGGTGTACTGTGCACAATTCTATCTCACTCACTGGGAGATGGCTTGCTTCAGTTGTGTCTTTCCTGGCGTAATTTCACTGTCCCTAAAGTCCAGGGACAAGATGAGGCCTCTTAGAATCTGTTGGATGAATGGACCGTGATGTTTCTTTTGTAACAACACCTGAAATCTGGCTGGTCTGTTTGCGCATTTTTAGAAGGCTTAAGGAGTTCTTTGCTACTATTTAAAAGATTTCCTGCTTTCTTGGTAAGAACATACTTGAAGCCGTGTTGTGACTGGTGGTTGAATGCAAAGGGAAAAGTAGCATGGCCAGGCTCATTGAGGCTCAAAATGAAAATCTCTCCAGATTCATTCGGAGCAGACTTTTTGATCTCAGAATAGTGCTGGCTGGATCATTCTTCATCCTGGGCGCCGTTCTGCGCACTGGTGATCTTTCCCGACATCTCTGACTTCCCCCAGTAGGTGTCAGTTGCATTCCCTACCCCAGCAGTGACAACCAGAAACGTCTCCAGACATAGCCGAGTGTCCCCAGGAGGGCAAAACTGCCCTGGGATGAGAAACACGGCTGTGAGACTGCATCACAGACAGCTTGCTGTGGGGCTTGGGGCCCCTGCCTCTCTCCCACCTACGTAAATATTTACACACACGGCATACACACTCTGTATATGTTAGCCTTTTAGATTTTCTGCACTGAACTCCCACTAAATATGAGGGTTTGTACCTTATTCCTGGTCCCCCTTACTGGTGTATTTGAATGTTTCTAAATTTGTACAGCTTGGAAGCTCATGTCCTTAATGAGCCGTAAATCCTTCCCCTGCGCCGCGCCGTGGGTCTTGTGTCTGCGACGGCTCATTCTGTCCGCAGTGTCACGGGGAACCTCGGAGCCCCGGAACGTCTCCACTGCTGTTTCCACTCCGGTCAGCCAAGGTGACTTTCTGAAGGTCGGGGAATACAGTCCTTGTCTGGAAGGGAAGAAGTTTAAGGAGATGCTTTAGACTAATAAAGGGGAGGGACCGGGACAAAGACGCAGGGGGCTATGCCGGGTGGGCCCTGGGTGGGGGCCCCTGTCGGGACCAACCGATAGATGCAGGGCTCGGGGGCCTCGCTCCTGTTTTGGCCCTCTTGTTCGGCTGCAACCGCACGCGCAGAGGACACTGAAGTGTCTCCATGAAAGCACGAGCTTACCTGACAAGGGCCAGCCCACGGGGCATTGCCCACAGGAGGCCACTTTGTCCTGCTAGGCCGCCGCCTGGGCTGTGCGTCCTGCGAGGGGCCGCCAAGCAAGGCCTGGGGATGAATTTTCAGTCCATCAGGAATGGTCTGGCCACTTCCCGTCATCACGGTCCTGACCCATGGACGGGCCAGCAGAGCAGCGGGCGGAGCGCGGCGGGAGTGCGGCGGGGTCCGCGGGGTCCTCCGTCCGCCCCCTGGGCCTTCCTTCCCATCCTCCAGCCCAGAGGGACGTGGCCCAGCCTTTCCTGGACTTGCAGCTGCGGTCTGAGTGCCGGGGCAAAACTCTGGGGCCGGAGATTCGGACTCTGCGCTCCTCCATCCGGGACTGACCGGGACAGCCTGAGGAAAGTTCCTCTTGTGAAGCCGTTCAGGGCCACACCCAGGCCCCGGGACCTGGTTCTGCTCCTGGGTTTCAAGAGTTCTTGGAAGGAGAAAGGGTATTTCAGGTGTCACTGGTAATGAATTTTATTCATGTTGTGTTTTAAACAGAGGCACCGAGGAGGGTTGATACTAAGTTGTTGCTTGGAAGGAACCAAGCAAGGATTTCTCAAGGTTTCAACGTGCAGGGACTTAGTGAATTTTACTCTACAGGTACCCGGTGTTTGGGGTTGCACTTGGCCTCTGTGGACACAGCCTGTGTCCGGGCCCCATCACTTCCACACGCCTCACAGCTCGTGTCTTCTCAGATCCTGACATTTCTACCACCACTGTTATTTTTAACTGCCGTTGAAGTACACACAACACACGTTTTTCTGTCCCACGCATTCTTGCGTGTGCGGAGGAATAGTGTAAGTGCCTTCACGTCGCATGCAGGGACGGCCACCCCCACCTCCAGGACTCCTGGGACCCTGGTTCACTTGACACCGTGCTCCTTCAACACGGGCTCCCCTGCCCTCGCTCGCCCTCCCCGGCCCCTGGTGCCCCCTTCCGCTCTCCGTCTCTACCTGGTCCCTCACGTGAGTGGGATCCACTCATCACGCTCGTTTCTCTCAGCGCAATATCCTCCTGCGCCGTCAGGGCTGTCTTGTGAGTCAGGAAGCCCCTAACCTCCTCAAGGCTGGACAAGACCACGCGGTCTGGAGAGACGGAACCTTGTTTATTCATTCTTCCGAATCCACGGACAGGTGGCTTCTTTCTTCTACTTTTTCACTACTATGGATAATGCTGTTACCAACCTGGATGTTCAAATTCTTCTTTGACCCTTTGATCATCATATAAGGTACCTCTCTGTCTCTGTTAATTTCCTGTGCTCCGAAGCCTATTTTATCCAATCAGAGTGTCATCACCCATATTTGGGTTTGGTTTCCTTTGGTTATTGTTTGCATGATATGTGTTGTTTTTTACTCTTTTATGTTGCCCTGATTATATTGTTATAATTAAAATGGGCCTCTTGTAGAGAACATACAACTAGGTTGTTGTTTTTTGATTTTTTGGGGGGGGGTGTTTGTTTTTTTTTGGAGGGTATCATTGTTTTAAAATCTTCTCTGTCAATCTCTGTTTGTAAATTGTGTTTCAAACTTTTGCCTAAGTCAGAGATTTTACTTATTTTTCTGTTCTTTCTTTTTCTCTGTTTTATTTTCTCTGCCTTTCTGTGGGCTAGCTAAACAATTCTGTTCAATTCTTCTACAGAAAGCAAGGAGGTTGCTATAGTTTTTCACCTTCTCAGAAAGTTCATCATTGGTAAACTGTGTGGTAAGAATGGTATACAAATGGCCAGTGTTCTATTTTTGATTTATCTGTAGTGTTGTGTGTGTGTGTGTGTGTGTGTGTCTGTACAGGTTGCCGAGTGTTTACTCTGGGTATGAGTTATACATGCAGGACTTATCAGTGTGCTATTTTACTAGTTGAATGCAGTGCGGAACCTGACCTTCCATATGCCCCTTTACCCACCCTCATTTATAATATAATTTCCTTGATCTGGATTTAGAGCCATATCGGGTGGAGGTATAATATCCTGCTTGAATTCCCAGTGCAACACAAGGAACTCGAGGGCAGAGACTTCGTCACATTATCAGGATACTTGCTCGATTCCAGTGTTGTTTCTTTCCTCTTGCCTGCTCTGGCCATTTTCTTTCAGGTTAGAGGCATCTCCTCAGCCATTTCTCTAGGATAGGGATGCTGGCAATATATTTTCTTAATTTCCCTTCAACTGAAAAAGATTTTCCTTTCTTTCTTCCAAAAAAGGATATTTTCACTGGATATAACAGCTTTTTTTTTTTTTTTCATAATTTAAACAACAACAACAACAACAACAACAAAAATCCAAAACAAAACCCACAAACCAATATGCACCTTCCTTCTGGCCTCTGTGGTTTCTGACAAGAAGCCCGAGAATGCTCGAGTGTTTCCTCTGAGGACAACGTGCCCTTTCTGTCTCGTTGCTTTAAAGATTCGGTCTTTGGTGTGTAGGCGTGTGATTGTGAGGCATCTCGGTGTGTATTTCTTTGGATTGGTTCTGTTCCGAGTCTCTTAGGCCTCTTGAAATTGCAGCTTTATGTGTAGTTTGGCAAATTTGAGAAGTCTGCAGTTTCCCAGGTGCTATAATTTATGTGTGCGTGCGTGTCTGCGCGTGTTTTACCCTCTGCTCTCATTCTCCTCTTTTCTCAGACTCTAGCGACACAAATCCCAAGTATCTGCCATAGTCTCACATCTCTGAGGGACAGTTTATTGTTTATTCCACTCACACATTTTTGGTTAGATAGGCAATTCATATGTTTCTGTCTTCTAGGTCATGAATTAATTCCTCTGTTCCCTCCATTCTGATGACTGGCCATCTGCTATATTTCACAATATTATTTATTTTTATTTACTGTATTTTTCAGTTCTAAAATGTCTTTATGGCTTTTTAAAAAATATCTTTAATTTCTTTGCTGGGTTTCTTTTCTATTTTTCCCCTTGGTTTCAAAAAGTTCATAACTTTATTAAAGCAATGTTATAGTGATGCTCTAAAATCTATATTTAGATAATTCTCATGTCTCTACCATCTCATGTTAGAATCTACTGTTTATCTTTTTCATTCAGTTTGGGGACTTGGTATGTTGGGTGAGTTTTGACTGAAACCTGTGTATCTAGGGTATTATTTGGAGACCCTGAATCTTATTTAAACCCTTTTTTAAGTGGGCTTTCCTGGCACAGCTCTGGCAAGGGAGAGAGGGCTTGGCTTTGGTTCTGCCAGGTGGGGGTAGGTGTCTAGGTGCAAAGAACACCAGGCTGTCTGGGGTCAAGGACACCAGAGTGGGGGACTCCTGTGGGTTCAGAATCCCCACTAGGTCTCCACTGAAACATCCTGTAAAGGGATGCCTCATTATGGCCTCTGAGACCAGAGTCTAGCCTTCCCGTTGAGTCTCAGCTGGCACAGGTGGGGACGAGGTCCCTGGTGTATTTACGCTGTGTTTGGCTGGGGTAGAGCTATTACTGACTATACACTTTCCATCTTGGTAGGATGTTCTGCCCTGGTTCTCTGGCCAGAGGCAGTAGGCTTTTCTTGAGGCTTCTTTTGCCCCTAACCATTGGCTTCCCCATAGTGTGAGCTGCTTTATCTTCATGTCTGGGATGTCTGGGACAATAAGATGACCAAGGGAGCTCACTTCTATGTCCATCCTTGAGTTCCAAGGGGTCTACTAGGTATACAGTCTCCCCTCTGTCTTTCAGGACTTCTTGTGTTACTTTACATGTCATGTTCAAAGTTTCCAGCTGTTCTTAGTGAAAGAGGTAGGAATAAGCATAACTTTTCCGTCTCTCTAGAAGCAGAAAAGACGTTTTATTTTTAAGGTTTATAACGCCACTTTTCCTCTTAACCCGTTAGATGGTTTCTGCAGATGCACGAGACCTTTCCATCTCGCTTCATTTGCTGGATCTTCCGGTCTCTGCACACACACATTTTTTTTTTTTTCTTGAGCCCTTTGAATGTAACTTGGAAATATTGTGACCCTTTACTCATAAATACCTCAATGTCCATTTCCTGTTCTTTTGCACAACCACATGACAAGTTTCAAAATCAGAAAATTTAGTTTTGATGCGATGCTAAAATGTATTCCTGATTTGTGTTAAAATTTCATCATTTCCATAGTGTTTCTCACAGCTGTTTTTTTTTTTCTTCAAATAAAACAGGACACTTTTGAGAGTGAAAGGGGGGTGACAGGCATAAACAAGTCGTCTGAGCAAACCCAGATATAGTGCCACCCTATAATTAGGGCCTTGGCTCAAAGGAGAAAGCCTAAGCAGAGGGCCAGTGGGAAGAGGGAGGGGGTACAGATTCTCGGGGTCTGGGGCCTCGGGGTGGGAAGGCAAACACACTCTCTTCTGCTACTCAGAGTTCGTTACAGTTACGAGAACTGAGGTGGTCAGTGGAGGGGCCAGACTCTCAGAGGAAGAGGCTCTACCATCCAGGGGTTTGGAGGGTTGCCACACATCTGCCGCTGTCTGGCTCATATCAGAATTCTTCTTCATTCCCTCCCAAAACTATTCAATATTTTCCAGCTGAACAACACAGTAAAGATTTTCATTATCAAACTTGTCGTGACAGACCACAGATCCACAAATCAATGTGAATTCATTTGGGATTTAAAAATCCTTCTTGCATGGGGCGCCTGGGGGTCTCGGTTAAGTGTCTACCTTCAGCTCAGGTCGTGACCTGGGGTCCTGAGATCGAGTCCCGCGTTGGGCTCCCTGCTCAGTGGGGAGCCTGCTTCTCCCTGTGCCCTTCACCCTACTCGTGATCTCTCTCTGTCTCTCTCAGATAAACAAGTAAAATCCTTCTCCCATCATGTGTGCTTTTCCGTTGACACCGCGGATCTGTTCAGTGAGGAGTTACAGGTTGGTCAGGCTGTGTCCGCACTGGGCATTAACACAACTGACCCGCACCTTTCCCTCAGGGAGTTAACTTCTCAGAGACACAGACCACAAACTAGAAACAAATGGGACTGGCCAGCCCTGTGTAAGGAAGAGCGAGCTGTGCACCCCGGACCCAATGGAGCAGGACGGAGTGGCCGAGGAGTCCGAGGGCAGCTGAACACCCGCCTCTCTCAGCCAGCAGGGGCAGAGCTGCTGAAGACATGGTGTGTGGGACAAAGTGGAGGTAGGTTGGGGGCGAGTCCTGCTCCCGGGGCCCCATGTGAGGAGGGTCTAGGCACTCAGAAGGGCCAGGGCCAGAGCCGAGGGTGGGAACATGTCCGGCATATTGATGAACTCCACGGAGGCCAGAGGGGCTGGCGTGGGGTGAGCAGGGGAAGGGGAGAGGGGTCGGCCCGAGAGGCCCAGGGACCTGGGCGTTCCTCTGGGCGCTGTGGGGCTCCTTGGGCAGAGAAGGGGCAGTCTGGTGCCTGGCTGACAGGAGGCTCCTGGAGGCCTTGCCTGGGCAGGGAGGCTGACCTGTCGTTGGGCCACGGGTGGTGGCCCAGTCGTAGCTCCAGCCATGGACGGTGGGGAGAAATGGTCTCATTCAGGGATGCCCTGGAGATGCAGCCGAGAGAATTTTCTGATGATGCGCATGTGCTTAGAGACTTGGCTTCCACCTTGGAAAGGGTGCTGATTTCACCACCTGGGCCGGGGGCCCGAGCTGGTCCCAGGATAGAGGCGCAGGGCCTCACCTGCAGACAGGGCCATCTGGAGGGGTCCATTAGACGTCCAAGTAGACACAGCGCTTAGCGCCTGGGGCCAGGGAGCCCCGACCAGACTGAAGAGACAAGTTCACGAGTCATCGGCCTGTGGAGGGCACGTCCACAGGCCAGTCTGTGGCCTGAAGAATCGCTCTTGTTCCTGCTTCCTGGAGAGGCCAGGGACGAGTGCGGCCAGGCTGCCTGGGAGCTGGTGAGGGGAAGGCCCCTCTGAGACCTGCCAAGTCCTGCACCTGCCTTTTCACAAGAGCCCCCTGCGCACTGCAGGGCTTGGGAAGCCCCGGCCCAGGGCTTCAGTGTGGACAACGAAAAGAAGAGCCCTGAGCACTTCTCTGAGGTCAAACAGAAGAACAGGAACTACAGAGGTAGGAGACTGTGAGGGAATGTCGGGGGAGACCAGAGACACAGGATGCGGCACAGGGTCCCTGTTGCTGATGGGACAGAGTACGAGCACCGGGAGGCCCGGCAGGACCCAGGCTGTTTGGAGGAGGAAGAGGGACCCAAACTTTAGGCGACAATGTGACCATGTGGGCGAGGACCCTGGAGACTCAAGCGGGTGGAGAGACCGCCCTGTGGAGAGGTCGGGCTCCAGGAGGGCTGAGGGAGGGACAGGGGCTGGGCACTGCGCACAAGGCCATGCACGTGCTTCTTACATTTTTATGTGTGTTTTGTTTTATCTCTGAAGGAGGAAAGCAGTGTTTCTCTGGCCTGATGCGAAGTGAGGGTGTGTGTCTGTGACGACCATGCCCGGTGCGGTTCTCCGTACACGGGATGCAGGCCGTCAGCTCCCCCAAGCTCAGAATCCCCTGACGAACTTCATGTAAAACGGTCACTAAATATTTGTGACGTTCAGCTCTGTTAAAAGGACACAGTTTCAAGGGTGGCACGGGAAGACACGTGGCCACCGTGGGGGACATCTGCTTGTGGGAGGACAGTAGCACGCGGACCCCAGGCTGGGGTGCACTGGGGTGGCCGGAAACCCCACGACAGGATGGGAAACAGGCCTAACGCCTCTAGCTGTGTCAGAGGTGGGTCGGCCCACGCTGGATTCACATGGTCCAAGCACCCCTCGTCCCCAGGACGGAGTGTGGGGACGCGGACTGCACACAATGCAGAAAAGGGAGCGGTCTCCTTGCATGTGGCCTGCAGGAGACTTGCCGTCTCTGAGAATGTGGCGGACCGCAGTGTGGCTGGGGGACACGGCAACCCAGTTTCGGCCTCTGGAAAGGACATCGTCATCCTCAGCAGCGAGCAAACTCAGCCGCAGGCGTGGGGCCTCGGGCGTGAGCAGGCCTTCCCGCGGCGGCCCGTGCCATGGCAGGTTCATGAAAAAGTCATTAGCGGACCGCCCCTCCTGCCTCCGTCCGGCAAATTCGTGCCATAAATATCGGCACTCGTTGAACGGGACATCCTTCTGCCCAGGTTGCCCTCACTTCCTGTCTCGAGCCATATGTTTCTGTTATTTATGTCAAGAAAATGGCATTTACACAGCCGCTCCCGTTTGTGGACGGGGGTCAGCTCCTCTGACGGAGCACCGTGTGCGGCCGGCACTCAGCCCACGGATCCTATCCGCTGGTGCGCTTTAAAATGGGCTTCCCGGCACCTGCTGGGATAAACAGGGCAGAGCAGACAGATTCATCTGCCCGGTGGGGAGGTTGGGGCCGGGAGTCCCGGGGGTGGGGGGGGAGGCCAGTGGCATGGGCCTCAGCCCTGGACCCGGGCACTTCACTGAGACACTACTATGGCCCTCGGTATCCCTTCGACGACCACTCAAGTGATGAAGAGCTTTGGCAGGAGAGGCGCAGAGGGGCCTCGCTCTCCAACCTGCGAGTTTTGCCCGGCATGTCCTTGTCAGGGTGCTGAGCTCGCTGTCCGAGGCGGCGGCTGGTGACACCCACCAGCGATTAGGAGAGCTTTCCTGGTCAACGTTGTTCTTCAAGTTAAAAATCAGTGACTGGACAGGAATATAGCTTTGACTGGCCCATGACTGCAGTTTCCGGGATTAGACACACATTTCTGGCCTTGTTTTACGGAGACACAAACACCCCAGGGGGAAACATACCCATGACACAGATTTGGAAATAATATAATTGTTGATCTAAAGTTTTGGATAAGATTGAGACGTCAAGAGTTATTTTTCAGTTAAGAGAGTATAAGATAAGGCTGAGGTTGCATAGACTTCTGTGTTAAGTATGTTACACACACGCCCGTGCACACGCACAAACCTACACCGACTCACTCACACACACGGTCCCCCAGCATCACCCATATTTTCCTGGTAACCACCCAGGTGGTGACTTAACATGAGGGCTTCCGTGTCATTTGGTAACTCAGGAATTACTTTGATCCTTTGAAAAAACAGTAACTTAATCCCGAAGCGTCAGGGCTGTTCTGGATTTCTCTATATAACAATGACAGTGTAGTTCAGGCAATTTAACTATAACATCATAAAAGGAGAGAAAGTAGCCATCTAAGCTTTTTTTTTTTTAATTGAACTTCCAAAAGCTTATGTATTTTTTGTTAGTGTGTTTATCAGTTCGACAATGTGGTGCAGCTTCAATTTAGTGTCTACAGAGCAAGTTGGACCGAAATTGAATATAGATCAAATCTGGAGCTTGCCAGTGGAACAAATCAGTCTGATTATATGGGATTACATGGTGCATGAATTTTTAAATTAAATAGTTTCTTGCCCTATTAAATAATGTCAACAGTCGTGTTGTGGTGAGTTATTTTCATTTCTCGTCTACTTTTATATACAAGTTTGTTTTTTTTCCTTCTATTAATCAATACTATTTAGACGTGATTGTACTCAGGATCTCACCTCTCTCTGGCGAGTGTATTCACGTCATGCAAAATTTCAGACTAAATCCTTCTCTTTTTTTCTGTTTAGTTTGTTTCACTGCATCATTCTCTAGAATTCTTGCTGATTTTGTTAGAAAGCCAAATTATGTATTTTTCATGGAGCAAATCGACACAGAGACCTTCTTCTTGGCAGTTCCTATAGTAGTCACCGAGTCTGCGTCTCGTATGCCTGTCCTGTTTGCGTGTCCTGTTTGCCGCTGGTGATCGTGGGGCCCGTGTGCATCCAGGAGCTCGAGCTTCTGAGAGCCAGCGAGTGGGGGATGCGGCCCCGCTGGACATCCCTCCACGTCCCCCACCCTGTGTGTCACAGGCAACCTCAAATGCTAAAATATGCCTTGGGTCTCAGGCCATGTGCTGCTGTCTTTGCTCAGAGCAAACACGGTTTGGCAGAGCTGTGCAGGCAGGGCTGAAGCGTATTCAAAGCAAACCAAGATCCGCGACCCCCTGGCGCCGAGCTTTGTCCTTATCGCTGCTTTGCTCGGTCCTCGCTCTCTTCCCCGTGAGCGCAGGTAAAGAATTCTCACTTTAGTTCAGAATTGTCTTCTCGGAATCACAGACGTCACCACAAACCGTAATGGCTGCGGTGCTGTTTCAGCCCACGTGTTCCTGTGCCGGCCCCACACGGTTACTTCCCACCTGGCGAGGCCCGGGACCACACGCTCCGCGTCCTCCGGGGCCAGCGGCTGCTCCGCGTGGTCCGTGTCCCCTGCCTGCAGGCAGAAGCACTCCGTGGTGCCCAGTGCCCAGCGCGAAGACTCCGTGTTGGCTCTGCCAACCCCTACGTCGTGTCGGGCACAGGAGAGCCACTGCAGAGACTTTTGGTGCTTATATGAACGTGCAGATTTGCTCCCTGTGTATGGAAGGTACGGAGGGATCTTGGGGGGGAGCAGCTTCCAGAACCTTCTATGTAAAAGTGATCCCCTTTGATCACGATGTGCTTGGAAAGCTTTGTTGGTGAACTAGTCATGTTTTCTTCTCAGGTAGCAACCTCCTTTCGAACCGATTGCACTCTTCTTTGGGTTGACTTGGGGACAAGATTGCAGAGATGGGGGAAATCAATTCAGAAACTGCGTGTGTGCGTGTTTACTTGGGTTCAGATCCTCTGTGAGGAGCTTCCCTTCCACACACACGTTCCCAGGGGGACACGTGCAAATACAGACGGCGCTTCTGTGTCAGCTGAAGTCGTGTCTCCCGGGAGCATGGAAGGATTTGAACGGGGGACGGAGAGATGCTCTGGATGCACAGAGAGGAGACTCCCTCCCCTGCGGCGTCCACCAGCCACGCCGCGCTGTCTGACCCCACCCGGGCCGTCCCCCCTTGCTGGCGTGTCGGCCCACTGCTTCTCCCCTGGCCCCGTCCGCTCCCAGCGTTGCAGCTGAACAGCAGACCTGCAGACAGGACGCGTTCGGCCGCATGGGTTTGAACGACTCTGCACCCATGCCTAGAAGAGGAGCGTTTCCGTCACTAGAGTTGGCGCTGTGCCCTCTTTTCTTTCTTTCTTTCTTTCTTTCTTTCTTTCTTTCTTTCTTTCTTTTTTTTTTTTAAGATTTAATTTATTTATTTGACAGAGATAGGACACAAGCAGGGGGGCGACCAGGAGGGGGGAAGCAGGCTCCCTGCTGAGCAGAGAGCCCCACGTCGGGCTCCATCCCAGGACCCTGAGGTCATGACCTGAGCTGAAGGCAGAGGCTTCACCCCCTGAGCGCCCCGGAGCACTGGTCCTGTGCCCTCTGTCACAGTCCTGCCCGGAGCCCCCGCCGCTCAGACTTCTTTCTGAATTTCACTCCGCATGACGGTCACGTCCTTCAGTCTCACATCCGTGGAATGATACAGAATCGTGCTTTGTTGCTCGGGTTGCTCCAGGACTTCACGTCGGGGAGAGCCCCGCGTGGCTGCCTGGACCAGCTTCACCTCGCTGCTCGGCCCCCGTGAGCAGCGGCGCCCGCGCAGGCCATCGTCCCCGGCGGATGGCGGCGCTGCGCCCACTGCGGGCCACGATGAACGCAGGGCTGGGGGCTTCTGTCCATGTCTTTTGTGCACGGGATTTTCATTTCTCCTCAGTGAACACCCAAGACTGGAATTCCTGGTTTGTGGAAAGACTATATGTTTGACTTTATTGTAAAAATGCCGGAAGGTTTTTCAAAGTGGAATGCAGGCGGGTTTCAGCAATCCCGGCTCCGACTGCGACGGCCGCACAGCCGGCGACACTGGGCGCGGCCTTCATTCCCGCTGCCCTGTCTCAAGTAGCTTCTCACTGGGGTTTTTCGGTCTGCGTTTTCCTGACGACGGATGATAGTGAGCGCCTTTCTGCGTCGCGTGGGCTGAAGCGCGTCTTCAGACGCTTGGCCTGGGAGCCTCACGCCGCCTTCTACCACCGCGCGGTGTGGTTTGTCTCGGCGCGGGGCCTTCGTCAGGGGCGGGCGTGGACGTTTTCGCCCTGCTCTGTGGCTTCTCAACTGCATTTTTTAGCATGTTTTCAATATCACAGTTTTAAAATTTGGATAAAGACCAATTTGTCAATGCTTTCCATTTTGGGTTAATACACTTTGTGCCTTATTTAAGAAATCCGTGCAACCCCACAGTTGTGAAAAATTCTTTCTACACGTCCTTCTAAAAGGCTTATCAACTTCACTATCTGTTCGGGTTGATAATCCATCGTGAATTAGTGACTGACACTGTGCAGCGGGAGGAATGAGGTTTGGGTTACTTTAGGTTTTCCCCACATGGACATCTCGTTGTTTTGACACAGTTTGTTGAAAAGTGTGAATTCCCTTGACACTGTGGTTGAAAATCAATTTTTACTTCAGACACAGGGGACCTTCCGGACCCTTCCATGCTGTCAGCTAGCAGACGTCCGTTACGATGGCCCCACACTACCTTGGTTAGCAGAGATTTATAGTGAGTCAGGAAATAAAAATGCAAACCCTATGACTCTGATCTTCCATATCAAGCTTGTTTGAGCTACTCTAGGTCCTGCGCCTTTCCGTATACATTTGAGACTCAGCTTGCCAATCTGTGCATAAAAGCCTGCTGGGTATTGCATTCTGCATCTAAACTAACCTTCTTATTGCAAATATTATACTCTGCATTCTTGTACCCAAACAATCCTAGAGCATCACCTTATCTCTGTGCTAGTTCAAGCTCGGAATTCAACATCCTCCACAAGTTTCTTGTTCCGGAGAGATTGTGCGACTCATTTTCCCAGTGTGCTCGCGTGTCCCAGTTCTGTGTCCCCCTCCTAGACTATCTCCCTCATCAGAGCTCCAAAGAACGGAGCCACCTCTCCTTTGAGAGTACCGTTTAATCTTGACTCTTCTGCACACGTCCTGTTCATTACCCAAGAGCGCTCTGCGTCCTCTCGCTGACTCCTCTGTTCGTAATCTGAGCGTCCCACGTGCTCACGATGAGGACGTCCCGTGGTTTGCTGACCTGTGTCCAAGGCCGGTTGTGTGGTACTCACAGAAGCAGCAAAGGATGTCCCAGAGTCAGGGCGGGGAGCCCCAGGGGCTCGAGGGCCCCCGTGGAGCCGCAGGGAGAGCCTTCAGACCACGAGGGCACTAGTCTCACCCAGAGATACACAGAGTTTGCCTTGGTGTGAAGCACCCTTCTTGAAGGCCCAGCCGCACCAGGCTGCCAGCCCCAAGGGGGACCAGACGCTTATCACCCCATGAGCCTCACCACTTAACATACTTAATGTGTGGTTTGCAGACCAACTGGGTACAAAGGCAGACCCAGCCTGGACCTGCTGATCTGGGGTCTGCACTCAATCTGCTGCTCTGGAGATCTGGACCCTGGCAGGTCAGTAGGAAGCTCTTGGCTTAGTGCCAAGTCACCCGGAATAGCTACTATTAATTAATGTGCTTTATCTGTGTTAGTAAGAAGGAGAGGAGAAGAGGAGGTTATGATCTTTGTTCAGATTCAGAATTAGGCTTTGCTTCTCTTTCCATTGGTGATGCTCATTTGAGTTGTGAGTTCTATGGTCAGCAGGAGACAAGCAGGGAGGGGGCAGGGAGCAGAGCGACGTGCCGGCGACAGCTCTCCCTTCAGGGCTTCCGATCGCCAGGAGAGCCTCGGGCTCCAGACTGTCATTCTGGTCGGCCTCAGAGGTAACTGCAGATTGCCCACCGGACAATCTTTCCCCAGGCGGGGACCCTGAGACACCTGCGAAGTCCACTTGGGGACATCTATCACATCAGTAAGCAAGTAAGCAGCCTCTGTCTTCCGAGGACTGTGACGTTGTTAGTGTTAGAAGACCAGAGTATGAGGACCTCATGATGCTCCTGAGTTGAAATGCGCATGTTCTGTTACTCATGAGGCAATTAAGGTGAGTCTGGGCAAATTCTGCAGCTCTGCCCCATCTGTGAAATGCAAACACCCACATCCAAAGTTACTAATGACTATTAAGTGAGACAAAGTACATGAGAGGTTTCTCAAGTTGGGCACAGAACAAGAACTTGAAAAATATTAACTATGATAAAAATAAAAACACTAATAACAAAAAGCGACAAAATTTGGAATAAGTTGCTAGATATTGTGTGCATGTGTGTTTGCACACGCATGTCCTCTGTACCTGCAGCGATCACATCCATGCAGAGTGGACAGGGCCATATTTCCGAAAGCTATGTTTTCAGAAGCCAGGCTCTTGATTTTATATATATATATACTTTTTGAAGTTTTCTTATGGGACACAGCCTTGCCTTCATTCAATATATGCTGAGGATTTCAGACAAGGTGATGGATAGATTTCTTATCTTTTATTGATGTCATCGGACGTGTGACTCCAGCCTCCTGAGCACCAGCCACAGAGATGGAAACAGAAGCCGTTCAATACATAGTTACGGCCTTCGTTCAATTGCCATTTGCCAGAGAAAGAACGAATCCAGATTAACTCTAGGTACAGGAATCCTTCTGCAGATGATATCTGTCCATCAATCGGGCCAACACTGCGGGTTATTCCCTTTTACCATGAGGACATGCCCGCCTCCCCTCTTTACCTATATTTCTCCTACAATATCATAGTATCATTTTACTCCCTGGAAACCCAGGCCGCTAGCCCACTCACCGATCAACTGCATGGCCAGGACCAAGAAAGCAAACGTGAACATTCTGTGCAGGGATCTGTAGAGGTCATGGCTCTCCGAGGGGGATCCCCAGCGTGTGATGCACTGTTCTCAGAGAATGCCTGCTCCTGTTACAGGCTTTGGAAGCCAAGGAACTTTCCAAACCCATCACATATCAGAAGGCGCAGGGCAGAGGGGGCGGTCCTGTCACAGAGAGGGGAGCTGTCCCGAGGTCTGGCGTGTGGGATGTGTGTCAGACTGTCCGCCCGACCTCATCGCCCTTGGGCTGTCGCGGTGGTCCCTGCCCCACTTCATGGAGCCCCACACAGTCCACATCTCCAGGACCCAAGGTCTCTACAACCAGTGCCCGTCTCCCCGTGGATTCCCAGCTGAGAGAGCCAGCCGTCCTCAGCCAGCTCTCCCTAGAAGTCTCACAACCACATTGCAGGTTGGAAATGCCCAAATCTTAGCTCCGGACCCCACCATCCTCCCCACCCACTGTGCGTGTCCCCAGTTGGCCATTCGGACCGTGAACCTCTCCTCCCACAGAACCCCCATTCCCGTAGTGAGGGTGTCCCCAGGCTGCCCACCGCCTCCACCCCCGCTCATACCCTGGGTGAGACACCCATCCCAGTCTGCTTGGGTCCCTGTTCCCGCCCCCCAGCTGCCGGTCTGCCTCCCCGCTTCTGGTTCCTCACACCGTCCTACTACAGACAGAAGGCTCTCATCCAACAACACACCTAATCCTGTCACAGTCCTTCCTGTGTCCCTGTCCCAAGCACAGAACCACAGCCCTGACAGGTGGCCCCGGACTGCATGGCCTCTCCTCTGGGGGTCTACCACCTCCTGTTTCATACCCCTGCGCCTCTCCAGTCACCACGAGGTAGGCCGGGTTCCCTCCGAGGTAGGTCGAGTTTCATCCCGACACTGATCGTGGGAGACACGGGCGCCCGTCAGGGCTCGAACTCTAGAGTCTGCCAGCTGCTACCGCATTAACAACACACGGACCTGGTCTCTTTGGGGAAATATGTCTGGAATTATGATAAATTTGTAGAAGTAGTTATTTCCAAAGTTGCCGTGATATTTGACTTGGCTGAGCAAACTGCTGGTGAATGAAGCCCTGCCCACGTGTTACGTCAGTGTTCGGGTAAATGTAACTTATAAATAGTAGGTCATCTGGGAGTGTAAGTTTTCCCTTGTTGGTTTTCCGTAAAGTGCACTTTGCTGCACATACATATGTTGAGAATTATTGATTCCTAATGATTGATTGACTTATAAGAAGTTAAATAATATTTCTTTAAATATATCCACATAGAACTATGACTTAACTTACACAAAGATACTACACAAGTTAAGCTGGTTGAATCAATACCTGTGAAAATCTCATTCATTGTGTATATGTATATCTGTATTTTAAATTTTTTGTAGTTGAATAAAAACTCTGTTCCCAGGGTTAATACTCAAACAGTCCATGACTGAGGCGTCCATGAAATGTACCTTACCATGTGGGTGGGGGCTGTGGCTCTCCAAGAGAAAATTAGGCAAAGGAAGTTAAAATAATGGCTCAATAATTTTTACGGGAAAATGAGATTTTCCAGAAGCTTCTGCCATGATTCTGAGTCTCAGTGCACACCCGGCTTTATCCTCGGGGTCCCAGGTTCTCAGCGGGTCTCCGCAGCTGAGCTGCGGGTTTCCAGGGGGAGGACGTCCTCACTTGTACCAGCACAAAGGCCCACATTGTCAGAAATCCCACCGATTTGCATACTTGGATGTGATACACGGACTTTCAAAAGAAAACTAAACAAAACAGTATGTCTGATCTGACATCATGGATACATTTCTGATTCCGAGGACACTCCTGTTAGCTGACAGGAGCTCTGCAAGGCTGATGTCCGTGGGCTGTGTCTTGGAGAGGCCCAGGGTCTAGCCGTGGCCCTGGCTGGTGTCTTACCAAGAAAGGGGACAGTCCGTCAGCAGGTGTGCTTGGGGCAGAGGGACCGATGGCAGGGGTGGTCTGAGGGCAGTCTCGGAAGGAGCACCCTTGATGGGAAAAAAAAAAAAAAAAATATATATATATATATATATATATATATATATATATTTACATATTATGCCTCGGAAACAATGACTTGACTTTTTTCTTGGTTGTTTTATTATTTGGTGTAGTAACCGAGGACAAGATGGGCCGGGTTATCTAAACCCAATGTCGTCTCCAAAGTGGTGTTTGGGTTTTGTTTGTTGTTGTTGCTTGTTTTCCCATTAGGAAAATCTTTTTCTTTTAAATGTTTTTTAATGAGTAAATTTGGCATTCAACGATCTGAGCCTGACCCCGCCTGCGTGGCTTTCCTCATCTGCGTCCCCACCCCACGGGGCTAGGAGGCCCAGGCCCGGACAGAGACTCCAGCCTCCCGCCCAGAGCAGTACAAGGGACGCACTCACCCGGACGCGTCACCCGGACGCGTCACCCGAGTTCTGGGCTCCGGGACATCGCCCCGCCCAGGAGCCCAGGTGGTTGTCCTCCCCCACCACCTCCTGAGCGGCCCGAGCCCTGCCGCCTGCCTCTGAGCAGCAGAGCAGGTGCGCACAGAAAGAGGCCCCCAGCTGGGCGGGCTGTGGGTGGGGGCGGAAGGGAAGGTGCCGTTCTCTGCCTCCTACAGACGTTCACGTGCGAGTTTCCCCACAGTAGTAAGAAAAGCAACACTGGGACAGGAACAGTTCTTTCTTCTGGCCGTTAGGGTCCCCGGTGGGGGAGGGCATCTTTGAGGCCCTGACAACAGGTTGAGCGAATACACATTTCGGTTTAGATGCGAAGAGTGGGACCTGCCGGTTGCTGAAGGGGCCGTGTGTGCACAGGCGCTCTGCGGGGAGCAGACAGCAGCCTTCGGTGCACTGCCCAGCCTCACAGATGACGAAGCCCGGCGAAGTGGTCAGCACGTGTGCCTGGAGCCGGCTCTGAGTGCGGGCGATGCAGGGGTGCAGACGTCCCGAGAAAGAGCCGCGCTCTCGGATGGCGCAGTCTGCAGAGGGACATTTCCTCCGCACGAGGACGGAACGTTACCTTTGCTGTGAAAGAGACTGGGAGGGCAGGGGCACAGGAAAGAGGTTAACTTGCAGGAGAAAAAGCCAAGGCAGGTCCCAAACTGATGCTGCACTTAAACTCCTATTTTAGGCGTGCAGGCGGGAGTCCCTGCGGCGGGCTGCGGCGTCACTCTCGTGGCCGGTGGATCTGAGCCTCTCGCAGAACATCCGGGGAAGAAACCTGGCTTGAGAAGCAGTAAATGACAAAAGACAAAAAAGGATTTCTGCCATGTGGGTAATCACTATTAGAAATCACAGTTACTAAATCAAAACAATGTGTCAGGATATCAGTAATGCCTAGAAAACTTTCCTGGAAAAAGATCACTGTGTATCTTAAAAATAATTGTGTCAGAAGAAAAAAAAGTAGTATGATTAGGCCTAACCATATTCTGTACTTTTAAAAAATTTTTATTTTCAAGTGTAGAAAAAGAAACAGCCTATGAACTTCAGAGAAAATAAAAAATAAAGCCAAAACCAGGCTTGCATCAGCTGTCGCGCGAGATAATAGAAGACAGGGGCGTTAATGAAGCCGGGGCCTATGGACAGAGGGGAATGTAACATGAAACTCGCCAAAACTAAATGAAGAAGGACAATTTTCTCAAAAATTCTGTACCCACTGGAGTTTTATTCAAATATAAAAGTAATAGATATTCTCAAGAATTTAGAGACTTAAAGAATTCTGTATAATTATTAGGGGAAAAAGTCATGCTCTATGAAAGGAATCAAAATAGCCAAATTAAGAACAAGATAATGATACTCATTATTATAATATTATAGTAAAGAAGAAACTAGCCGAACACAGTGACTGTGACCAGTGCGGCTTCACAATCAATACAAATGGCAACAGTAGCTCTTGAAAAAAAAAACTGTGTATCAACAGGTTGAGTATAAAATATAATTAAACTAACAAAATCCAGGATATAGAAGACAGAGGCCATAGACTCAAATGAGGTTTGTAATGAAAAAATTCAAACTTGCTTTATGATTTAAACTATTAAAGCCCTACATGTACACTTTTAAATCTTGCCTTGATTTAAAAGATGTTTTGCTTTATGACAAAATTCACCCAAATGATTTAGGAGAAGGTACATTACTTCCATCTTTAGATATAGATTGTTACATGGCCCAGACTCTTACAAATTAAATTGCTGATATCTTTGTTCAAATGTATAAGAATAATACATTTTATTACTCATGCAATTTATTTATTTTAAAATATTTTACTTTTGAGTAATTTCTCTACCGACATGGGGTTTGAACTCACAACCCAGAGATCAAGAGTCGCATGCTCAACCGACAGAGCCAGCCAAGAATAACATATTTGAAAGCAAGCCAGGCATGCCTCCCCGGTGCTGTGCCTGGTTGCACGCGGCTAGCCCGGGAGATGGCGACTGCGGTGGTGGGAGCGTGAGCGTATGACCCAGCTCCGTGGAAAGAACACACCAGGGAGACATACGGATGGCTTTGCATTCTTCGATTCATCCCGTTGTGTATATTTCTACACCAAATCTTTTTTTTTTAAATTGAAGTGTATTTGAAATAGTATACATTTAAGTGCACACATTGATATATTCGTGTACTGTGGTGATTGCCATTACAGTGCTAATGAGCGCCTCTATGATTTCATGTAATTATCGTTTCTTTTTAGTGGTTGGAATAATTAAGATGCAGTAAAATGCTGCTCACCAAGGGCTGGGGGACGGAGGATAGGACAGACATTGTGTAAGGGTACAAACTTGGCCATGAAGAGTAAATAAGTCCTAGAGATCTAATGTACAGTATAGGGAATGCAGATAAAAATATTGTATTATAACCACACCAAATCTTGAAGACTGTTGGAGAAATTACTTTGGCCAACATTCCACACTCGAGAACATGATTTGCTGAACCTGAGTGACAGGACAGTGTTTTGAACTCCGTGGCAGTTGGGTATGACCTTCTCCTGTGCACATTCCACAGCATTTCACCACCCTACTTGCACGCCCCACCCTGAGCAGGGACGGTCATGGCCAGAAGGCTTTAGAAGGGGTAAGGTTGCCCTGGGGGGTGTTCTGGTAGATGGGGAGTGAGGCTCCAGCCAAGGCTCAGAGAAAGCATGCCTCCTGCAGCAGAAGAGTGAGAAGCCTACTGTGGCCGGTCAGGAAGGTGGAACGGAAGTCCACAAGGGCAGGAAGAATGGGGTGTATCTTTCTTTTACCAGTTTTTAAATTAATCTTGCTTGGACCAGGGAACATGCTCTTATCATTTTAATTCCCTTGAATTTACTGTAAACAATTTTGGCAGCTCAGTATAGCATCTACTTGCATTTGTGAAGAATGTGTATTTCGCTGTCCCTGGGTGGACTGTTCTATCTGGATATCAGCTGTGCCAGGTTGGTGTTGTTTCTATCTCCTCGTTCCGTTAGTTACTGAGAGATGACTGCTGAAACCCACAGGCAGACTTTTTTGTTCCTCCCTTCAGTTCTATCTGTCAGGGCTTCAGGGATTTTGACATTGTTCTTTGAGGCATTCATGTTTATGGTTGTATTGTCTCCCTGATGAATCATCCTAGTTTCTTATTATCATTGTGAAATGTGTTTTTTGAGAATCTCTGTTGATACTTATTTTGCTAAGTCAGTTTCATTTGCTGTTAATGTAGCCAATCTAGCTATCTGATCAATGCTCACACAATATATATTTTCCATGATTTTACTTAAAAAATATTTTATTTATTTATTTGAGAGAAAGTGAACAAGAGACAGGGAGAGAAGGAGGAGGGGGAGGGGCAGAGGAAGAGAGAGAAGCAGACTCCCCACTGAGCAGGGAGACCGACACAGGGCTCTGTCTCAGAACCCTGCGATCATGGTCTGAGCCACAGTCAGATGCTTAACTGACTGAGCCACCCAGGCGGCCCTCCATGGTTTACTTTTAAAACTGTCTACATGATGGCCACAGTGGATCTTCTGTGGATGATGTACATTTGAGCATTGCTTTTTTATGCAACCTGGCAATCCCTGTCTTTTAATTAGAGATTAAGCCATTTACATTTAATTCCGTTTTCTATGACTATGTAAATCCAGCATCTTGTTGTATTTTCTTTTTCCGGCTGTCCTTCCTGCATGCTACATTCTCCCCATTTCTTGACTCCCTTTCACAACCTCCTTTCCTCTGTTTTACACACAAGGGAGTGCTTCTTCCCCACCCTCAATCTTATGTGGCGCACTGCACTGCAATTGAAAAGCCTCTAGGGAAACGAACAAAGGGACACTTTGAAATACTAGTGTCTTTCACTGTCTTATGTCAAAGGTAAAACTAGAAAGGGGGTGTGTTGGACTTTCCTGAAAGAGAGACAACAGGCCTGATGATCAATATTTAATGATCCTGCCCATTCTACTCCCAAACTATTGTTGAGAAGACAATGCTGCTGGGGCCTTCCCATGAAAACACAGCCAACGGTGTCAATAAAAACCATTAAAGGTTGTAGGACCCTAATTCATTATGGGCAAAACATATGGCAAAGTTTTGAACCCTGCCCTATCTCTCCACCAATTTATCCATCCGTCTCTCTATCAGCGACCTGTCTAATCCAGGCTTCCCATCATTGTGTTCGGAATTATAATTTGTAAAATTAACACTCTGACAGGTTTTTTCTGTAACTTGTCCCCCATTATCTCTCCATGCTTAGCAATAAGAGTTAACTTAGTCAGTGACCCACAACTTGATGTGTGTTCCAGCTGCACATTCTCCATAATATCAAGAAAAAGAAAGTAAAAGCCTCTATATTATTTGCTAACAAGTCAATGCCAGGATCCTATATTAGAGGTGAGTGAGCATTTTCTATTTTATTGAATATTGTCAGTTATTTTGTCAAAAGATTCTTGGATATGATAGCTTTATGACCTAAATTTTATAAGCACAGAATATTTAAAATTAGTAACATTTATATTTTGCAGCACTATATGGTAAGGTGAGCAATTCCCCCAAAATAATCACTTAGTACAGATTCCTTTGAGAGAAGTAGGAAGGGACATATGAATTCAAGGATTCAGAGAAACAGTGTAACATTTCAGGAATTTAGAGAGCTTATTTCTGCATTTTATTGTGGGTGACGGTGGGTATCACATGGTATTTGGATTTCAGTAGACAAATTTAAAAATGAATGCAACAATTGTTTTTTAAACAAATTAAAATACAACGAGTCACTTGTTTATAATTGTGTAAACATAACAAAATATATAAATATGATTTTATAGTTGTTTTAATGGGAACAAAGCAACAGAAGTTTGAAAACCAATATGCTCTAGAATGTCTTTCCAGAAAGAGAATCGCTGGGTCAGTTATGATTATCATTTACTTTACTATATGTTGCCCAATTTTCCTCCAAAGTGGGTGTGCTCAGATATACTCCTACAACCGTTGATTTAAACTCTCATATTGCTAGCCAATTGGTGAAAAAATATGACTTGTCATTTTACTTTACATTTTTCTACATTTCTGTAGGGGGTTGAGCATCTGTTTGTAGGTATAAGATCATCTCATCCATGAAATGTTTATATTTATCTGTTATAAATTTGTAAAGCTTTTAATTTTTCTAGATGCAACCTTCTGTTTTGGTCAAAAATTTTATTCTCTTAGTATTTGGTTTATAAGGTTGGCACTTTTTTTTTTTTTAAAAGAGTTTTCATTTATTTATTTGACAGAGAGTGAGACAGAGAGAGAGGGACCACAAGCAGGGGGAGAGGGAGAAGGAGGCTTCTCACTGAGCAGGAGCCAGATGTGGGGCTCAATCCCAGGGCCCTGGGATCATGACCTGAGCCAAAGGCAGACCCTTAATGACTGAGCCCCCCAACATTCTATTAAGTTGACACTTGAAGAATATTGGTTTGAACCATGCAGGTCCCCTTACATATAAACCATTTTCAAGAAATATACTTACAGTATTTTTTTTTCCTCTCTTACATTTCTTAATAACCATTTCTGTAGCTTCCTTTAAACTATATACAAATACAATATATAGGACATACGACATAAAAAAATATGTGTTAATTGGCTATGTATGTCACTGGTAAGGTCAAGAGTAGGTTATTAATAGTTGAGTTTTGGTACTTCAAAAATTATATGTGGATTTTCAATGGCATAATGGGGTTAGCACTCCTAATCCCCATGTTATTCAAGGGCCAACTGTATTTTAATTTTGATTACGTTCTTTTTTGTGAAGAAAAACTTAGAGATGACAATGCAGCCAGATTTATTAATCATTTTCTTTATATGATTTATATACACTTTTTTTCTTGAAAAATTTCTTCTCCATCTCAAGGCTGCTATTAATCTTGCTAGATTTTGTTTGTAGGAATTTTATTTAGGAGTGCATTTATATTATATATTATATTATATTATATTATATCATATTATATTAATTTATTATTATATTATATTATTACTATATGTAAGAGTGATTAGCCTATACATTTCCCTTTCTCATCTTCCTAGGTATGAGACCTTGAGCAAATAATTCAAGGCCTCTGTACTAAGTCGCCTCATATTAAAATGGAGATTACAGTAATTAACCTGCTGTGCTGTTGTCAGGATTAAATAACTTTATAAAAGTATAATACTTAGAATAATGCCTGGTACATTAATAAAAGTTTGGCATTATTTTATTATTACATTTTTACTTTTCATTTTCGTAAAATAGCACAGAATTCATTTTTTGCATGACTGTAAGAAAAATCTTTATTTGTAGTTATACTTCATTTTATAATAAATATGTTATTTGGATATGAATCTTTTCTTGATCAATGTTTTAAGTATTTGTATATTTTTATTAGTTTTTTAATGTAAAACTGGTTTTGCTCATGCTGTTTTTTCTTAACATCTTTTATATTTAATTTATATTCTTACTTTACTTTGCAAAATTCCCTTTTTGAACTTTGCTTTTACCTTATTTTTCTAACTTTATTGGTTAATTAACGTTCACTATCCTTTTGCAGTATGTGGATATAAGGTAATAACTTGCCCTCTAAATATTGTGTTGGTATACTCTACAAGTATTCTCACTATTAACAGTTTTAATATACCTTCTAATTTCCATTATAATTTCTTCTTCGAGACATAAATTGTTAAAACATCTGTTTTTAATTTCTAAACGATTTGGTTGGTTATTATTTTGTGTTATTTTCTAATGGTATTTTGGTGTGGCTAGAAAATGGTCTGATAAGAAAATGTCAGACCTTTTAAATGCTTTTCTGAATTTCACTGCATATTAACTTTTCAAAATTTGGATATATTTAAGAGTGAATGAAAATTTTCTAATCTTTGAATGCAGAGGTCTATGGATATTTCTTTGATTAATCTTGACAGTTTCTGTTATTCAAATCTCTTTGAAAATTATAACTAACTTAATTTGCTTCTTCTGTCCACTTGTATTCTGTTAAACTTAATGATTATGTTTATGGATTTGTCGACTTTTTTCTTGTACTTATATTTGTGTATATGTATCCTGAGTCTATGTTATTATGTGCATGTAAGATAAGCACTTTTTATAGTTTCTTGGTGAATTGCTGTCTTTATCATTATGAGACAATGTTATTTTCCCATGTTTTATCTGTCAAAAAGTCCGTTTCCTTGTTATTGATATTGTTACAATGTCTTTATTCGTTGGCATATCTGTGTATACATCTTTTACTTTTATTCTTTTCACATTTTTAAACTGAAGGCTGATTGTCATTCTTGTGTTTGTCCCTGATAATATTTATCTTTAAATAAAACGTTTAATTAATTTCACATCACTTTTATTTGCCAGCGTATTTGGTGTTATGTTTGTCAACTTAGGTTAAATGTTGCATGTACCGTGTGTGTTCATTTGGGGTCCACTTTTATTTGTTTCTTTTGCATTAAATTATCTACTCATTTCCCCCTTCTCATTAATTTTTTAAAAATTTCTATTTATATAAAAAATCAAAATCTCTACTCAGCACATAAAATCAGTGAATAGCTTTATGCAGTTTACCTCTAACATCTTCATATTTACTAACAAAATTTTAATGTTTAACGCTGATCATTTTCTCATCCACGATGGTATTTTGTTCAGTATATTATTGCCATCTTGCTTTTCAATTCACAAGTGCCTAATTTTATAACATATTTTTCCAAATTTGTCTATATGTTCACGAGTACTTACACTTAACGCTTCTCCCCTGTGTTCAAGTTCATAAAACTGAAGTGTGACTGTCACTGTCCCCGTAGGTGTGATGACACAAAGTGAAGATTCTCAGTCTTACCTTTCTTTCTGAAAATTTCTTTCTTGGGCTCCATGGTGGTTCATGCTAAGTAGTCATCAAGAGAAAATCATCAGTAGTTCATACAAAATAAAAACAAACCAAAACCAACTTAAGAAAGGGGTCTGAGGAGACCTAGATGTAGTCACAGGGTCGTTCAAAACAGAAACAAACTCCGTGAAGCTCCAGGTCTGGGTGCTTTGGCTGAGGGGAGTTGCCAAAACTTCAGGGAAGACCTGTGGAATGATCCATTAGGGAGGCATGCATTTTGGGTTTAAAATTATTCCCATGGTATTTTGAATTGTTAAATTATGTGAAATTCTAGACTATTTTTATGCAGGTTCTAACAAGACAATCTTCTTATCCATCTTCAGTTATGGCCGTCTCTGCTTCTAGCCTTTGGAGTACACCTTTAATCTCTCCCTGTGTTTCATATGCTTTGTCTCTTCGTTTTCCTGGGCTGCCCTCTGAGTCTTCCTTCTCTGGCTTCCAGATCAATTCGGTCACTTATCCATATGTGACTGCTTATTTAATTCTTCAGTTAACTTTGAAAAATTCTACCTTTATTACAATAGCCTTGCTGTGTTATGACTCTCATGATCCATGAGTCCCAAAGCACTCTCTTTAATATTTATTTCAGTCTGTGTCTATGGGGGGTGAAGGCTCTGGGTTTCCATGTATCCGCGGGGAAAGGACACGGTGGTAGGGTGTAGAAGTGGGATGATGTCCTCCGATTTTCCGACACGTGTACGTGGGGATTCCGCGGGCCCCTCCTACCCAACGCTTCTCTCAGTCTGCCGTCAGCCTTATTGCGGATCCCATGCCAGGATTTTCCTCTTCAGGTTCTGTTTTTAGCAATATTTCCATCATATTCCCAGGTGTATTTCTTTTTGTACTTACCCTGATTGTGACCTCTAGAGATGGGAAATATAGGGGTTTGTATTCTTCATAAATATGCGATTATCGCTACAAACTTTTTTTTCCTCCTGCCTCATTTCTTATCTCTTGGAAGTATCCAATGACAAGGACGCTCGCCTCTGCCGCAGTGTCTCAGCCGCACTCCGATTCTCACCTCTGTTGTCCAGTCCCTCTTCCTCTGGGCTTTAGGACAGGAATTTCCACAGACCCATCTTTCAGGGGTTCAGCTCTCTTTCCTCTTTCACTGATTCTGCTCTGAAACCCATCAGTTGACTTCTTAGTTTCTAGTGTTGCATTTTTAGTTCTAAATTTTTTCTTATTTTCTTATTTTTCTTATTTCTTTTCTTTGGGATTCTGCTCTCCTAGTGACATATTCCATTGAGTAATCTTACTCTTCATAGTTTTAAATTTTCTTGAATCTATTATTCATCTTTTACAGTCCCTGTCCCATAGGGAGGTCTGATTGCTTATGAGTCTACTGTATTTTTTTTCCCTTTGTTTTACTTCATTGTGTACTATTCCTTGCAAGTTTGCTAATTTTTGAGTAAATGCCATACATTGTGAATAAACCATTTGATAGGTTCTGAATTTTGTGACTTTTCTTTAAGAGAATATTGACTCTTTCTTTTGGCAAGCAGAGAGACTGAGGACCGGTGGCACTCATGCAGGGACACCTTCACTGAAGTTTGGGTTGCTCTTTATTATTTTTACTCTCAATGCTTATGTTTTTCATTCGGAGAAGTTCAATTTGTTTCTCTTTCAGAGACTTTCTTCCTCCCTCCTGCCTTCCTGCCTTTCCTTTTTTCCTTCCTTCCTTTCTCTTTCTTTCGTTCTTTCTAAGCAATCTGCACACCAACATGAAGCTTGAATTCAGAACTCCGAAATCAAGAGTCACACACTCTACTGACCAAGCCAACCAGGTGTCCCCAGAGTGTTTCTTTCTTAGTGCCCCCTTTTTCAAGATTGTTTCATTCTTTCTTATATCTATAATAATTTTAAATATATTTATTTATTTTAATATTTATCCCTTCCTGATTATTTATTTATCAACACTTTTAATTACTTTCATGTATCTTTTGACTTTTGCTGATTTTTAGTTCTGTAATTTTTATTATGCGTTTACCTTCATTTTCATCAGGGACAGCTTTTTCCTCCATTAATCACAGACATCTTGGAGTGTGAAAATAATTTTCTGGGACAATGATGTGTTCATCTGTGACTCCAAGAACTTAGCAATATGGAAACGTGTTTTTACTTTATCCGTGTGGTAACTTCGTGCTACAAGATTAAGTGAATTCTAACCCCGTACCACTCATTCATGGTGACAACTTGGAATTTTTTCTCTCGGGGGGAGGTAGTTCGAAGTCATGCCAGAGGCGGACGACGGCCTTCCGTGCTGCGCTCCTGGGACTGGGTTGGAGCCTTTTGTCCCCTTTCCCCCACCCTAGTGTGTAATGAATGGCCTTTCGGGGTCCTGGTTTTATGCCAGATTCTCCATGACACATTCTGTCCTGAGCGGCCTTCTCTCCCGTGCTGAGGGGTGTGCCTAATCCAGGCTGCTGGGCTCTGGACTGAACTACATCAGGGTTCAGCCCCCTCCTCAACTCCAGAGAAGCCCCCACACTCGTCACTCTTTGCGTTCTGATATACTGTAGAACGCCTGCAGGACTGACTTCCGTTGAGTTCTGATGCGTGTTCTATCAGCTAATCACATACTCCACGCTTCCTGTTCGGAATGAGCAGAAGTCAGCTTCATATTAGACTGTCTGCTGCGGGAGGCTCCGGTCTACTGTCCGTGGCATTGAATTTATGCTTAGTCCTTTGGTGCTTATTCAAAAATGTTCAAAATTCAGTCTATCCAAAATCAAGTTTCGATTTTGGATAACATTTTCTGCAATGTGATGCAAAAGCATTGCAATGTGAAAGAAGGCATCATCTTACTTACTCCCTGGGTCTGCAGTGGTAGCTCTTCCCTAGGACATGGCCATGGGAGTCCCAACACCTGGGGCTGGGCAGGTAACAGTGTCCAGTGCACTGGACGGAAGTGTGTGTGGAAAACATCAATTAATACTTTAATCATTATTCTGCTTAAATGTGTTATGTCTGTTTATCATTACATTGTCATCAAATCAATAATAACTCACATATGTACCATCACTGATTGGAAGTCATACTTCAAAAGAACACACTGACAACACACACCAATTATCTCATAATCATTCAATCTAATTTGTTTTATACTAAAGTACTTAGAATATACAAGTATATCTAAATAAAATAACTATCAGCCTTGAGTGGAAATTACTACTTTTTAGGACCCTTTGACTAATGTCTGGGTGTAAAATCCCTTCGTGAAGATAGTAACCAACCATTAAAGTTTAGAAGAAAATCTTTACGAATTAAGTGTGGACCCTGGTACAGCTTGCTAGTTTACTGGTTCCTGATTTTCATCAGTAAGTTAAATTAAATTATTCATCTATTTTAGCAGATATATGATATCAGTGCACCGTTTTTTAGCGAGCAGGGTCCTGGCTTGGTATTACCGTGTTGTGTTAGCCCACCTGCGACCGCCGAGGAAGGCAGATCAGCCGCGGACCCAGGCAACGTCTTGAAGCTTTCTGGGGTAGGTGGTCTGCAGGCCCCAACCGTGCAAAGGCTTCCATTAAATCAGAATTCACTGCAGGACTGACAGACGGACCCGGGACACTGCGAATGATGGCGGGCTCATGAACGGCCACGCGGATCGCCTCTGATAAAATGGTGCTCCTGTGTGTAAAACAGTTGCCTTAGGGACGCCTGGGTGGCTCAGTTGGTTGAGCAGCTGCCTTCGGCTCAGGTCATGATCCCAGCGTCCTGGGATCCAGTCCCATATCGGGCTCCTTGCTCAGCAGGGAGCCTGCTTCTCCCTCTGCCTCTGCCTGCCATTCTGTCTGCCTGTGCTCGCTCTCCACCCCTCTGATAAATAAATAAAATCTTAAAAAAACAAAAACAAAAAACAAAAAACAGTTGCCTTAACAGATGTATTTTAAAGAAAGGCGGTCATGCTGCAACTCTTCTCTGACTGGCTTTCCATACTCCGTAAGCCTGTCCGAAGTATTTTAGAAATCAGTCTGTCTCAAAACGTGATTGGAAAAAGCCAAAGCAGTTAAAGATGTGTGAGCCCTATGAAGGGAATATGTTTTGTTTGAAGGGTGAATGACCTTCCAAGCAAATGTATCTGTGCATTAATCTGGAAATAAACTAAATCAAAACTTTAATGTATGTATACTTGATTCTCTTATCCGAGCTGTATTTTCAGCGAGTTTTCTATGTTTAAATGTGGTAGAACTTAAAAAACAAATCTGTTTCATGCTTTTAAAATATAATTTTATTTAGGGAAACTGGACATTTGTAAGATAGAAGACCCACAATTTTCCTGTACTTGAAATTGCTGGACTATTGTGTCTTGGCCATGCGGGCAGACCTTTGGCAGGGAGTGGAGCTCTGTCCTGGGCTCAGTTGCTCTGTGTTGGGTAGAAGAACGCATGGTTGCCACAATGTGACCATCAAGAAGTCCACCATGGGAACGAGCAGCAAAGGGGAGTCTTCGCGGGATCAGAGCGTAGACAGTCAAGGCTGCAGAGGTGAACAAATGGTGTGGTCGCCACATGGAGCGTGTGGTCACCGCATGGAGCGTGTGGATGGGACTTCAGGGACCATGAGGGGCTCCAGGGAACCCGGAGCCTCGAGTGCATGGTGCTTAGAGGCCTGGCAGGTGTACAGGGGAGGGGCTGGGCCTGGGGCTGCCGGGCTGGGTGGCTGGGCTCCTGCCACGTGGTGGAGCATGAGAGGGGCCATGACCTGGTCCCACCAAACTGTGAACCCACCGTCTGCAAGCCCAGTTCCCCCAGCAACCCTGAAGCTCGGCCTCACTTCCTCCAGTCAGAGATGAGCAAACGGCCTCGGGGAGGAACACGTGCATTCCAGGTGAATGCTCGTCTGATTCTGAGAGGCCGGGCGTCCTGGGCTGTCCCCCACCGCCCCCACTGAGCCTTTCCCATGGGACTGGGGGTGGACACCTGTGGCCCAACGGGATATGGCTGGGGTTCTGGGGCCCGTCCTTCCTTCCCTCCGGGAGCAGAGATGGGAGCACTACTGTCTCTCAGCACAAGCCTCACATGACGTCCACGTGTGGCCTGTGGCCCTCGGGGCAGTGAGCTTTGGTCCCCTCAGCTGTGGCCGGTCTCCCAGGGGCTGCCGCGTAGCCAGCACTGGGGACCGCAGCCTAAGGCAGTAAGGTCCTCTGCCCGCTGTAGGTGACACCCATCCAAGACGTGTGGTTCCACAACCCGTTTGTTGCCTAGAGGATGAAGCCACTGGTTGTCCTGCTCAGTCACAGGGCCTCAGTGTCCTTGTGGCTGGGCGGGCACCACGCAGGGGCACCCTGGTGACCTGCACTTAGGGCTGTCCTGGTCCTCATCCTTCTATCCCTGGGCTTGCCGCTCCTCAGGCACCTCGGGAACCGGTAGTATCGGGAGTGTCAGGCCACCTCGGAAGAGGTGGGGTTCTATCTTGTGTGTTCTGCATTAACCCTCGCAAGGAATCACACAGGCCATTTTACAAGAAAATTCCTGTGGAGAAGTGTTAATGTTGTCTAAAGCGATAGATTTCAGGTGTCTATAAAATCATTTCTGGTGGAAACCTAGCTGACCCGCTGATCGGGGGACGCGCCCCGTCCCCGAGACTCACTGCCCGAGCGCCCCACGGGCACCGTCGTCCCCACCCGAGGTTGGTCTCCTCCTGGTGCTGCCTCCGGCCTGTCCGTGCACCCCAGCAGGCTCAGGGCCCCAGGTCACCCAGTAGTAGGTGGGTAGCAGCGCTTCTGTTAGGAAAGTACTCGTCCGGCTTTCTTGGGGAGGTTCACGCGGCAGGTAGATTGCAGAGTCGGCTCCACAAAGCCTTGCGTGGCCCCGCACCGGTGCAAGGCCAGCTTCCCCTGACCGACAAATCCTGTCTCCACACAGTTACTTCAGGTCTTCCGCTGATGATTATTTTGCCAAAAACTGTGGTTCTGGGAATGAAGTCCACCGTCCCTTCCGGAGGGTTTGCTGCGTAGACGCCTGCGGCGTTCCTTCCAGGCCCAGGCCACCGCTCTGCACACGGAACGAACGAACGGGCTCGCAGCTCGCAGGCCGAATCCGCCCAGAGGACAGATCGCGCGGAGGAGAGTGGTTTGGAGCTGGAGCAAGAGAGGGAGGCTCCGGGCCCTGCCGCGGAGCGGGGCCGCCGTCTCAGGAAGGGCACGCCATTCGCTCCGCACCTTCCGCCTACGGTGAAAACTGGAAACAGTATCGAGGTTTGCTTTTGGGTTTCCCTCGAAGTGTTCAAATTCCGGCAGGGATAGATAGCAAGCCTCTTAACCGGCACCAAAGCTGCCCTTACAGCGAAGCCCCATCCATGACCCACAAAACCCCTTTCAGAGGAAGCACCCCTGGCAGGTTGTTCCCTCGGGAGAGGCCTGGCGAGGCTCCGTGCTGTGTCGTGCGCTCTCCGGGGACGTCTCCTGGGTTAACAGCAAACTCAGTGTCCATCTTGCTCCCTGTTCTCGCTTCGGGCTGATGGAATGATCTGGCTTCAGTCTGAGGAAACAGCACAGAGATGGAGGGAGAGGTGGATGTCCTCAGGACGGGGTTCCATTCTGCGCTCCGGCCAGGAGCTGGGGGACTGCCAGGCTTGTGCAGCTCCAAGGCAAGGGGTCACCCAGGAGCTGAACCCAACCAGCCCCTTGCACGGTAACAGAGTGTTCCCTGTGAGCGGCGGGCGCCGCAGCAAGGCCTGTGCTCCCGGCCCCTGGAGCCGCCCCCCTTCCCCACCAGCTCAGAGGGAGACTAGCGTGGCCCCTGTGTTGCCTGGTCCCCAGGGGACGGCTGTCACATGGTCCTTGCTGTGGCTTCCACTGGAATGCCAGCCACAGAGCCCTGGTACCCTCGGTGGGATTCCCAAGGAATCCTGTGTCCCGGTTGAATAACTATCCAGTTGTGAAATAGGTAAGCGACAGTCCTTTAATCAGGGACTGCTTTAATCAGGGACTCCTCGAATCCGTGTCTTTCCCTCCAAGAGCAGAGGCGTCTGGTTCTCCTGCACTGGCCGCACTGGCCAGGAAGACTTTCGTATATTTGCCAGCAAGCCACTGTGGCCGACATGGGGGGGGGGTGTCAGCTTTTAATTGTAACTGTCTTGCAGAGCGGTGTTGTTTTAATATCCTGTATAGATTTTTATGTAATACACTCACTCGCAGGCAGCCCGAAGCAAGAATCAATTCTGTGAAGGGTTCTTCTTTTGTTAAAAGCCAATCTTGTTTTAATGATGCATGAAGAAATATTCGAGCATTGACATTTTTCTGTCAGGTTTCTTTTGAAAAATCAATTAAGATAATACTGCTTTGACCTAGTTATCTAGTTAATGCTTATTAGGAATGTAATATGATTTACCGTCAGCATAATAATTTTTGTATCTTATCCCATTAGCTTGTGCATATTTCAAAGTGTATTACACAATGGTCACTTCTTAAAATGCAATGGAGCAGAATACATTAATTAGACTGACTAGGGTCATTAGACAGGAACTATCTCATCGGTTCCTTGTATCAAATTTGTATACAATCTCTATCAAGATACTGCCCTATTTACGTGGCCAAAAACCTGCTTCTTAATCACAGAGAGGATTTGACTCCCTCTGCCCTTCCCCACTGACCTCCCGCAAATTGCAAATAATAGATATTTTTGCTTAAAATTGCTTGGTCTGGGGTTAGGGATTATGTGCCGAGCTCAAGCAGTGTAAATTGCAGACAAGGACTGTGCTCCCAGGCTGGGTGCTCGGGGACCTGTGGCTGGGAAGGCCGGTGGATGTCGTGAGCTCGCGGATCCCATCAGGGGGCCCGGGAGCCACAGCGAATAGGCAACGTGGGACATTCTCTGAAAAGAGACCTGGCGGTTCTTTGTTGCCTTTGTGTTAACAGCTGTCAATGGCTCTGTCAGAAGGGAGTACTCTCCGAGACCCTTCCAGGGAAATTATTGATTTCTGCCCATTGGGGATTCCATGGTAACTCGAGGCCGCAGGCTCAACCTTGCTGAGCGGAGCCCACATGGAGCCCGCACGGCTTCCGTGTCTGAGAGACAGCCTGCGTGGTCGGGCTGTCTCCGGGTGCAGATTTGCCACCTCAGTTCTGGGGAGCCGCCCCAGACAGTACAGGTAGCGGAGGGATGTGCCTTCCTTCCCAGGTGAGGACAGAGAGCCAACCCGGCACGGTGATGGGCTGGACCGCCAGGGCCTTCAGCAGCGCCCCTCCGCACGGGGGAGCCGCATTCACCTCTTTCATGCCGGCGGACCGCATCCCGCGAGCATCCTTCTTTAAGCCACAACCCTACCTTACTTTGTCTCTCTCCGCCTCCACGCGTGGGGCGGGCCACCTTTGGTTCTGAGGTTACGAACCAGCCCTGTCCGTGTTATCACCGCGCCACCAAACAACGGACGGTCATCCGAACACATTCAGAATGTCCACGCCTTCCCGCTGCACTACGCAGGCTTACAAAATAAGCCAGTCTGATTGGAAAAAATCAGGGTGGCTCTCAGTAAGCCCATGGCGTTTGTAAAGAACAGCCTGCTGTACTCCTACCTCTCTGGTTTTCAAACCCCCGCCTCTTTCCAGAAGCTTTGCGCTGCTCACGGGGGCCCAGCGATGCCATTGTGAGTTACACGTCTGCCATACATCATTTCCATTTACCAGTAAAATATTTGCACTTAACAAAAGTGACCTTGTTTTACACACAAACATGATGAATTTGTGTAGGTACCTTAGTGGAGCTGTTCATCTCCAGCCTGGTAACATTTTAATTAATTAAAAGAGAAAAAATCAATGCATGTGGATCTGGTTTCCTGCAGGATATTGCCCATTTTCTACTTTCCTACTTAAAATTAAAAGGTTTTTAAATTTTTATTTTAATTTTTTTGGTTACTCATAATCCATCAATCCCCCCCACCCCCACCCCGTCTCTCTCTGCTTGTGTGTCTGTCTTAACATGTATTTCTCCAGGGGCATTTAGGGTCCAAAAGGTTGCCGATTGTTCTTAATGCAGACAGAATCTAAATCCTGTAGTGTCTTGATTTGAATAAAGTCAGGAGTGAGGGAGCGGGTGATGGCATCTCGAACTGCTGAGTGGGAAGGATGCTGGAAGCCCAGCATGGCCACGCTGAGGAGCGAGCGAAACGTGCACAAAGGAAGTCAGGAGAAAATAGGCAGGAACCCGAATACAGACTCCAGAGACATTCCTCGTGGATAAAGCAGGAGCGGGAGACGGGCGTGAGGCATCGGCGTCCGGAGCCACACGTGTCCCCATCTGCAGACGGGCTCCGGGACCAGGACTCTGCATTCCGAGCGTCACTTCTGAGCTCCCGGTTAATTGACTTGACAGTGTGGGGAGAGTCCTTTTCCCGGAGAGACGCTGTTGCGGGCCGTGGTTTTAATGACGGGAAATATGGATCGTGGATTAAAATTAGAAACCTGAAATGATTGTTTCATCATCCCCGATCAAACACATAATCCAAATAAAGAAAATTAGGATGGTAGGCATGAAGGTGACGACTTGGAGTGTACATTATTATCTCCTGCCTAACTAGGCACTTTTCCTGGGTATCTGAACTCTTCTGCCTTTTAACTGTGCTTGCAGTTGCTATAGTGATGGCATAATTTTGTAATGGTCTAAAAATGACACTGGCATACACACTGACAGATAGGAATTAATTCACTAACAAGTAATTATGTAGCGAAATGTTGACTGCCATACAGAAGGTGCGCGGTGACACATTTTCTGTTTTTCGGGGATGGCAGTAGCATTAGCGTTGGTCATTAGTGGTAGACATCTCAGGAGTGTTGGATACAGACTTATATGCAGACCTATTTAGTTACCTGTGTGACAGCCTTGTTCAGGACACCAGAAACAGCTGTCCTAGCCTGTATGAGCCAAAATAATTAGGCCTGTCATCTTCTCCCTCTGATTTCCCCTTCAACCTGCTCCACAAAATGCAAATATTTTGCTTTCATTGTCACATTCACCTTGACATGGATATTGCTTTGGCGCATAACTGGATAAGATGACTCAGAATTTGCATTGTTCATTCTAATAAATTTGCTTCTCCTCCATCGCGTGGCAGGACCCATCAGATAAAGTCTCCCGGAGTGTCATCAATCACCAACCTTGACAGACGGCTTTTGCCTTCATTTGTTACATACGAGAACATGCTTAATTATTTGTCCTGTAATTAGTTGGGAAAATGTCAGGAAATGTCAACTCTCTGTTCGCCGTGGAAGGACTCGTCTTGAAAGCCAGGATGACTGAAGTGTCATTAATGCTGCCTAACTAGAGGGGCATCAGCTGGGGAAAGTGAAAGCTTCTGAAAAAGTAATCATGGGGAGTTACGGAAAACGGAAAATCAGCACCATAACAAGCGTGAGCCCTATTAACAAACAGTTGTATTTTCCCCGGCTCGTCTTCATGATAAAATGGGGGCGAGCAAACCGAAGAACAAGCATATTGGATTGATATAATTTCTGTCACATACTCACCAGCATTACTCAAGCCAATCATGCTTAATGTATTACTATAGGGGCACCTAATATTTAATTTGCAGCTTTAAAGCTCATCGCGCCATTTGAACGGCGCGGTGCAGCATTCAGGGGATATGCAAAGGTGAGCGGCTTTGCATTCATCCCGTAAAGCGATGGATTGAATATGTAAAATTAAGATTGTCGTTCTGCTTTTAGAATCCTTTGATAATAACCACAAATTGCCATTAATCATTGCCGGGCAACCAAGAAAGGCAAACATACAAACATACATAAAAAACGTTTGTAAAAAGATGCGGTGGCGGTGGCGCAGACAGTCGGCAGATACAAAGTATCTGGCAGATACAAAGTAACTTTGCTGGGTAGCTGTCTTGCCCACACCCAGAATGCTAAAAAGAGTTCTTTGTTAGTTCCAGCAGCGGGCTGGGGCTGTAAGGCCTTCCTGAGGTTTCCTGGCTCAGTCAGAGAAAGGCAGAAGCATCAGGGAGGAAGAGCGGGTTCATCACATGACGGGCAATTCCATTTGGAGACGGATGCGCCTGGGTTTTTAATTGTGCCTCCCTCGCTGCGCGGTCTAAGTGGTGTGTGTGCACAGGGGCGTGTGTGAATGACCTCACTGCCTCATCACCGTGTGCCCGTTGCCGCCTCTGCTCGTAAAATGCCACGAGCAAATTCCACATCACAGGCATCGGAGATCTCTATAATGTTGTCAAAATAGTATGCTCACGTGCGATCTTTCTTTACTTAATTACTAACATCATTTTGTGTCTTGAGAACAAGTAAATTATTGTTAGGCCTCTCAAGAAAGAATAATTAGGATGGCATTCTGTAGTTTAACAATTCACAACTTGTCACAGGTATGGCTGAGCTAATTATCAAATGGTTAAACATTTACCCAAGAGGACTGGTGCGGCAAACTGCGCGTCAGCTCGGGGCGTCCCAACCCGCAGGATCTTCAGAAGGGATGAGAAATTGGATTCGCCTCTCCGCAGATCAGACCTCGGGAACGCAGAGAGATGATTTTATCTTTCAAGAGCCAGCAAAGGGACGGAGCGTGCACTTGGAGGCGGCGTGGAAGCACAGACGTTTGATGACCGTCACTTCTTGATAATTCAGATTTTTAACAGAGATAAAAATGGAACCACAATTATTTTGACTAGGCGCTCTTTCAAAGCTTGTAATTTAATCCAAAATTCACCTGTGTAAGGTAGCGTTACTAATTCTTCCAGAGAGAGTCCTCCGTGCCCTCCGCATGGGGACACTCTCAGTCCCTGACCTTTAAGAAAGAGCTCTGCTGGGCCTCCAGAGGCTCAGGCATCCTGGGACAGATTTTGGAAATTCTAGCAACTAACCATAGAGAAGATCAGCGTTTTCTTTCTAATATCCTGGGATTTTCTCTCAGTTGGTTAGAGGTCAGACCATCTTCAATGAATACCAAAGGCATAGTTACACAAAACAAAACAAAACCCCTTTTGTCAATTAAGTCTTTCAGTTCTCCTGTCTTGGAAGGAGGCTCTGGGACAAACATTAGACACATCCCCAGTCACTTTCGTGGATAACAGTTGGAGTGGCATCAGAGGGGACCCCTCCTCATTAACCACTCAGAAGGGGTGAAAGATTAAGACGTTGACTCTGCACTGCTTTCCTTCCCCCCCTGGACTCTCCAACCTACCGGGATAAACGGTTCTCTTGGAAGATGGCATCCAAGGACAAGGAGCATCCGAAGGACCCTGGCAGTTTACAAAGTTGCTTTAACTTCCGGGAGCTCTAAATGGCCTGGGCTGCGCCCCATGCCCCTGACGCGCAGGGTGGGGAGCCTGTCCTGCGCGATCATCCTGCTGGTGCAGCCTGGGCCTCTGCCCGTTGACAAGCTTCCCTGTGGATTCCCACCTTGATGGGGTTCACAGATAAATGCAAAGCCTTCCTAGGTAGCCTTGCGAATTGCTACAGGTAAAAAGACCGGCTCTGCTAGGGAGAGGAGACTGAGGCTGTATTCCTTGCGGTCCTCCACCCGCAGCGGAGTAAGAACCCGGCACCCTCCCTCCGGGGGCAGCTGGGGCACAGCACCCACTGGCCATGCCACCCCAGTCCCTCAATGGGCCCAGCAGGGTGGGGGGGGGTGGCGAGGCACATAGAGACCGCAAGGCCGGCCGTGCTGCTGAGCCCTGCGGAGGACGGGAGGGCCGGCCACTGAGGCGGCTGCTGGGGACAGGCGCGGGAACCTTTTGCTTGTTACAGGGAAGCAGCTGTTCCCGGCAGTTCCAAGAAGACAGATGTGTTTTCGGGGGATTTTGATAAAATAAATCACGATCATTTGGATAAGGCACATTTTATTAGTGACAAAAAGCCACAGGTGCATTTGTTTTATGTTTTACTAAATGAAATGTAGCAATTCAGGTTGTCAAAGGTAAAGTTTGAAAGCAGGATTTCTAGCCCTGTGTGTTTACCTGCATACGCATTTGTCGTTTGATGCCCTCTAAAATGAGCTTGTTTCTACAGGGTGCTGGCACGAGAAATGCTTTCTTTCTTTCGGGAGATGCTGTGGCCTTTCTTCTGGAGAGAGAGGAAGGGCCGGCAAATCGGTAGGGATCATTTGCTGCTTCCGAGGCAAAGAACTGAACTCTTTCTCCTGAGTAAAGGTATTTGGAACGCTCAGGAGGCAAGATCCTGGCAAGGCGGTCGCTGCCGAACGGTCGGTCGGGGAGGGAGAAAGAAGCCCAGATGCTCTTGGTGTCAGATTTGCAGGTTCCCGGGACCGAGTCTATGCTTGATGGAAAGGAGCTCACATTTGTACATTAACATATTTAAGCATACATAATAAATTGGGAATTCTTACAAACAGATAAGATGGGTTTAATGGCATGATAGACAAATAACAATACAATAAGCTTGAAACAATACATTTAAGAGGAAGAAAAACAAAGATGTAAGGTCAGACAATATCTCACATAACATTTGGAAAAGGCTGCCAATTCTTTGCATAACAGTACAATGGCAAAGCCTCTTAGAACGTTGTTAAGTCTTTATTCAGTAATACATTATCATGCATATTTCATAGCAGGGATTACTAAGACAGAATTGTGTGTCATTTTTGTTGTATGTCTTTATAATTACACCTTGAAGCCACAACTCGATTTTTTTTAAAACTACATATTCATGAAAAGCGGACTTGTAATTTGATAAAGGGGAGCTTGTGTTCCGTCCCCATTCAAACGGCATCATGAAGCAGAATTAAAGTAGGCATCTGTGTTCTCCGGCATTAATCTCCTCAAGCACATTCCAGCTGCTCTGATGTGCAAGCAGGAGATAAGTCCTGAACGGGCTGGAGCGGCGCGGGCCAGACAACTCTATTATTGGCTTCATAATTGCTTAATTAAACTTTTGTCACTAATCATTATGAGGGCAATAGAGCTGTTATACTGGCTTCTGTTAAGCAAAAATCAATAAAGTGTTGGAGTTAATTTCGCCGTATTTTTTGTCCTGCAAATGAAATTCATTGCTGCTGGTTAGTGATCTGTGTGGCTGGCTCCCGACTGATAGGAACAGCCATCACCATTTGAATTGCGGGCATTCAGTAGCACATGAATATGAACAAACGGGAGACATAAATCTGTTGCGTCAAGTACACCTTCTATCCCTTTATTACAGAACAATTGACCCATCTAAAATGAATTCTAATGCCAGGAAAGCGTTTAGATTTAAATTACACCATGGTCTTCTGGATCTGAAAGATGGCAGCATAAAAAAGATTAATATGCTAATTATTTTTCTCCTTATTTTTTTCCTTCGACATCCGTGGTGGGGTATTGTGAAGCGTGTAAATAAGATGGCTGTTTTGTCAAGAAATGGCTCTGAGGCATACTATATTCCATTGCAATTTAATTTGTTTATTCAAAACCTCACTCCAGATTTTAACTGGGTTTGCAATAACACTTTATTTTTCACATAATGTTTTCCTTTCACAAAGAATTCCTGGGATAAGTAAAGCATGTTTTTGTTTATTGAAATAGATTTAACGGTGTTATGAATGATGATATACTTAACCAACCCCGTTTTATAAATTCCTGTCAAACTTTTATTTTCTTTCCCTCTTCTTGAGCGCCCAGCGGTGACCGGAGGCTCCCGCTGTCTTCTGTGCGGGGAAGGGGCACGGAGGGAGGGACAGGAGGTTCGTCTTCACGCACTAGGCTTCGGGCCGGTTCCCCGGACTCGCACGCTCCGGCCCTCGATAGCTCAGAAATGGGAAATAAGCAAACCGCAACCTGAAAAACAAACCCTTCACCTCATCGGACCGTCAGCCTGGCGTGTGGCCGACGCGGAGAACCTTGGGCGTCTGAGTCCCAGCACTGCCTGGGGGGTCGGCCCCGTTTCCTCTGCAGAAAGGCTCTACTGTAGCCTCGGACCAACTTCACCAGGACTGGAAGGGAGGGAAGATGGGGGGGCTTCTTGGGGTGGCATTTCTTTCCTGTGGCATCTCAGCAAGCTCCCACTGTGTTCCCAGCCCGCCGCCCATCGGGAGAGGCCACGCGTGCCTGCGGACGCAAAGCCAAGTCGTGGATGCCCCGCGTTCTTCCCGGAGCCTGGAAAGCGGCTGCCACATCCCTTCTGAGACTGGAAAGTCCAAATCCAGATAGGAAATCACGTGTTCTTTGAAGAGGAAGAGAAGAAAGTCCACTCTAACTGATTTGTTGCCATCTCTACCTGCGAGGAAGTGGCCATAAAAACAATGAAAAATTAATTGGGGAAAAATTCCATCATCTTATGCCTCGAAGAGTCTTGCCACGGATTTCTTTCTCATTACCCAGCTCTTCTCTGTCCATGAAAGCAGATTCGGGAGTCGCAGAACTCGATCGCCCACAGCCTAACTTAGGGTTTTGTGTTTGCTACAAGCCTGTGCCGCTTGCTCCAAGCTCATGGAAAGTGGGTTGCCTCCATTCTCCCTAGCTTGTCTGTCAAAACACTGAGCATAGTAAGTGCTCAGTTAATGAAGGGTAAGGAGTGGGCGGATAAACATGGCTCCATACGGTCACTTCTGCACGAGCAGGCGGAGACAGGTCACTCATGCCCTCAAAGCTTGTGGGTGGTTTTTTTTTTTTTTCATGCTTGATTTATACTCCCAGGTTTCCAGGATTAGGGAGCTTACAGCAGAGGTGCTGAGCAACCAGAAATACCATGGGAAGACACATGAGGTTAACACAACAACTCCAGATTTGTTTCCTTATTAATTTGGCCTGCATTTTTTTATTTGCAGAAATTATTTTAAACTATTCTTTCTCATTTATCCCTTCCGCCTTCCGCCCACCCCACGGCAAGAACCAGTGCTCTAGGCGGGGGGAGAAGTGCGCACATGGGGTGAACACCGCCAACAGACGCCCTTATTGTAATTATTAATATCAGTGTGGACAGCAAGAACGCGGGGCCTGATAAATCCTCGTCGGATTACAATAAGGTCTATCGTTACGAAGGAAGGTCCTAAAGGATCCGTATCCTTGAGCTCCGAAACTAGTTTCACCCCAAGGAAGAGCAGACCTGGGAAGTGCTGTTTGAAGCCGTGTGGATTAGCAGAGGCACAGCCGCGCATGTTGGGACTCGACTCTTCCCGATCACATTCATTAGATGATTTACACGAGATTACAGTGTGAAATGCACAGAACCTCGAGACTGATAACAATTCTTTTACAAAATTGCAAGCTACTGATTTCAGCATGCATTAAGTATTGAGTTTTAAAGCTACATAAAGCTGCATATATACATGCTCGGCCTCTAACAACACAGCGGCGTAGAAGGGATTAGAGACCTTTCGATGAGACTGAACATGATGTCGGTGGCGAGGCTGGTGGCCACCGGCTTCAGCAGCTCGTCCTCTGGGTTTGTCCTGACAGACCTTCTGCCCGGGCCAGGTCCCAGGTGAGATGGTTACAGGCTGCTCAGAAGTGCCTTGACTTCCCACTTACGACATAGTCGACCTTCCCACCGCACATGGGGCCTCGGTGAGGCTGAACGTCAGTAGGGTGCCCTGTATATGGTCTTGAAATAAGAAATAGTTGAATAATTTTTAGCAAACTCAGAATTTGAAAAGACCTCATGCTAGGTTTTTGTTTACTTTTCTTTTCAAACGTATTTCTCCCCCATGCACTGCCTTGGTCAATGACGTGGATTTGGTTGGTCCCGACAGTTTTTACGAATATCCTGACGCGAGTCCTGGTGTTGGCCTCGGCGGCAGCAGGGCCCATGCTCATGTGCGTTGTCACAGTTTACGTGTGTGTTTCCGAGGGCATTAGTGGGCTCCTGCCACGCGGACGTCCAGACAGCGCTGGGCTATGAGGACGGATTCCACCGTAGCTACTGCTCAGTACGTCTCCTGGGTTCTGAGAATTTCTAAACCTTTCAACGGCGAGATCTTTCACTTCCAGTAAAGGCGGAGAGAGAGTACACTTAAATAGAAGAGAGAAAGTTAAGAATGCACGTAAACATGAGTATATGAAGTGTTGTAAAGATATACTCAAAGACTAGACAGAAAACTAAATGTGTTTGGATCATTTCCGTTGACTGTTTCAATTTGGTTTTGGAATCTGGTCTTTGATGCTGTTTAAGTGGGTGGGCAGCATTCCTTCTAGGACTTCATACCTTTGGGAAGATTTGAAAGTCAGATTGGAAAACTGAAACCCATGGAGGGAATCAGAGCTAATGGAGGGGCACAGGTATGACTCTGCTCTGCCCTCGGAGCCCTGCTCCAGCTCCCACCACCCCTCCTCTCCCTGAGCGTTGTGGAGCTGTGCCCGGCCTGGGGCCACCCACCCTGGTCGGCGTGAGCAGCTGACCAGCACACAGGAGCCCCCCGCAGCCCCCACGGCCGCCATGGCCCCTTCTAGCACCTGTCCACTCCGTCTGGCGGGACCCCTTCTTACTGCCGTTCCTATGACATCTGCTCCACACCACCTTCTAGAAACGCATTATCGCATTGTTTTCTTCTGGTAGGGAAAGCATGACCTATTCGCTGTTGAAAGTAATCACAGAAGAAAAAGCAAAGTGAGGAAACTGAATGAGACCCGTGATCCCTCACTCGGAAGTAACGGCAGCGCACGAGCCTCTTTTCCTGCCGGGAAGGAAGCACGGCTCTGCCAGATTTGTACCCCATGGAACCGTAGCACCGGAGTCTGTGTAGGGCGAGTGTGCAGGACATGCTTGCGAGGAAATGAGCAAAAAAGTGCATGTAAACTTCCACATTGTTCCTCCACAGTGATGTTTTCATTGCCTCGTATAAAAAGTGCACTTATTTTGTGCCTGCCGTGCCAGGTAATTAATTAGATTAGCGCTTCTCTGGACCAAGCCCGAGGATGGGCCTTCGCAGCTGTGGCTAACCGGCCTGCCTTCCCCGAAGGGACGGCCCACTGGTTTGCACTGGTAATCGAAGGCTTCACTTCCTGTCTACGGTCACAAGCAGAACGTCAAAAGCATTTCATCCTGACTAAAAACCAAAATTTATGTGTATCTTAATTTTTCTGCTCAGCCCTCGACCCCGATCAGTAGATATTTCCTTGATACTTGGGTGAGGGCAGGAAAGCCCACTGCTCTTTCAAACCAAACGCTGAGCGCGGGTTACTTGGTCGTCATCAGGTCCTGTGCTGGATATGTTTGCACAGCCTCAAAGGGGGGAGACTCTCGTCTTGAACCCCAGTGGTACCCGGCATGGCAGGCATCTCTCTGTCCCCCCTGGACTTGGCGGGCAAGACACTGTGGCCACACAATTCACCATAGAAATCATTTACACGGTAATTTGGAAGAGAGAAAAGGGCCTTGCTTCTTCCCGCCAAGGTCTTCGCTTCCTCCTGCACGGAGAGCAGAAGGCGGGCGGCTGTTCTCACCGCGGCTTAAAGTAATTGGATGCGGCCTTGTCAGTTTCCTCAAGCCTGGGGCAAACTCAGAGCAACCGGAACGCGAGTGTGGCTCGGCCAAGTGTCCCCGGGCAGCTCATCGGGGCCTCTGGGCATGCCACCGCCTTCCTAAAAATAAGGGTGCATCTTCTGCTCATTAAAAAAGCATGCAGACACACGCTGTGCTTAACTTTGTGTCTCCCGTCCATCCTCACCGCGGTTCAGCCCAGCTCACCGGCCTTCCCAGTACTTGGCTGTTAAAAAACAAAAACAAAAACAACAACCGAAAAAACAAATCTCTGCTCTTCTCTGAATTTAAGCTATTTGGTAGCTATGTTTCCCTGAAATCACATAAAAATTGTACGTACACTTAATGAGGAGGAATATGGGTGTGACGTTGGTTTGGCGTGTGAGCTCCACCATCCCCGCTGCGAGCTGGGGGCCCGTGGGGGCACGTGGTGTCTCACTTTGGGCCCCGAAGACTTCAAACTAAAGCATATCTCTTTGTTGGGGACCCAAAGCCAACGGACGGACTGTGACTTTTCTGAAAATAATTGTGAATTTACAGGCTGATTTGGTGATTCTAGGTTAGAGATCTTCTTTCGTGAAAGCCAGCTTGTTAACGGACTGAAGATCGTGTGTGAATTTGCACTGGAAGCAGCAAGAGGAAGAGTGTCTCGGGCAAGGAGGAAGTCTGGGCCGCAGCAGGTGCGCGTCAGAAGGTCGCTCGGGCTTCTCTTTGGGATGTGGTAGGGGCACCTTCCTCTGACATCCCCCCCCATCTCCAAAGACAGGCAGACAGCATGAGGGGCTCTGTAAACAAACCCCACATCCCTGAAGGAAGCCCTTTCTGGCGGCCCATTGATACCACTGTTTATTCACAAAAACTCCTGAAGCGTGGCAAGCATGAAAACACGGTATTAAATGTGGAAAACTTCCATTTTCATCTCATTAAGAAGACACGGGTTGAATACTAATCGTAAAAACCAAGTAAAATAAAGAAATGGCTGCTCCTGACCATCCAGGTCCACTGGGTTCACTTCGGCTGCGTTCACCAACGTGGCGCGTGTGGACTGAAACGTGTCTCCTGCGTGACCTGTATGAAGTCCCGCTTTTCACAGACCTAGGGAATGCCAGGAGGGCCTCCTGGAGGAGGCGTGCTGTCCCAGGACCTTATTCAGGAGACTCCGGGGCTGTGCGGTCCCTTGTGTGTGTGGCCCACATTGAAGCCGGCAATGGCTTTCATTTAAATGTTCAGGTGCTTGCAGTTCTCAGCTCTATGGCTCTGAAATCAGACTTTCTCTCTTCAGGTGAAGGAGACAGGTGCGAGGGGCTTTAGGTGAACTTGGTGCTGAGAGGCATAAGTGAGTGTGTCTGGGCTGCAGGGTCTGGACTCTTCTGGGAGGCCCCCGGCTGTGTCTCCTGAGTCCCTGGGGCTGGCAGGGGCTCTGAGGCCGCTCTCCCGAATGCAGACGTCCGGCCGGGCTCCGGATCACGCTCCAGGGCGCTGTCAGAGCTCACGCTGGGCCGGGCCGGGCGTCCTCTGAGGGCGAATGTGGCCCCGATAGGCGGGTGGCCGTCCAGGGGCTGCAGCGGCCTTGCTCTGTGGGCCCTCCCCGTCTCTGGGCATAGACACGGTGTCGCCTCCCCTGCAGACACTGTGTCGTGCTTCCACCGAAAACAGAAGATCCAAAGCTTCCTTACGATGTCTGTGCACCGGCCTTCAAGTCCAGGAAGCTGTTTACTATTTTAAGAAAACTGAGCTAATTTCTTTAAAGCGGACAGACAGGCGTCACCGCCCCCCACTCCGGACGGAGGGTGCGGCTCTGTGGGGCGGGCCGGTGCTTGTTGTCGGGGAACGGCGACGATGCGTCTTCAGCCACCCTGATGTCTTTGTAAAAGTGATACATGCGGTCTGTCTGTCAGACAAATACCCGGACAAGGGCTGGTATTTACCAAATTACCTTTAAACCTGCAGGTTTGAGGGGCCTTTGCAGCGAGACGTGGGAAGGCATGCTTGGCTCATTCCCACAGAAATCACTTAATGATAGTTAATATCGCCCTATAATCTCCACAGCTCCCAGTTAATTGCAACTTTTTGAAGTCCGTCTGCACCCCTGGAGGACGGCGGATCCTCCCGTCTTAAGCACGATTCAGGTGGTCCTCGCACTCCCAGGGGAGCGGGGTCAGCGGGCAGCGATCCGCGGCGGGAGCCGCCCAGGGCTCTCCTTCCCGGGGCGCCTGGCCTCCCCGGCTCCCACTCCCAGCGGCTCGCACGGTGCCCCGTGGAGGACGGTCTCTGGGAAGGGCCGGGGAAGGCGGAGGGGGCTGCTGCCCAAAGGAAAGGACATTTAAAATAAAGCCAAACCTCAGATTTTGGAAAGCCGCCCAATTCAGCGTGGAGTTGGTTGAAATGGCAGTAAACGAGCAGAGAAACATGGAGCTCCCTTCGCCGCGGGCGGGCACGGGAGGCGAGAGGCAGGCGGTCTGGGGGGGCTTCGTCCTCCTCTCGAACTAGGACGTCCTCTCCGTGACCTTCCTTCCCGGCAGCTGGCCTGCCTCCGTGCCTAAGAGAGGGGACGCCGGTCACTTTCGCCCCAAGCACCCCTCCCGTCCACGCATCCAGACTAGCTCCCCGTTCTGGGCCGCACACAGGAACACACAATCAACGATGACTGATTTCCGCATTTTTTAAAGCACGTCTCCCTATTTTGCTTATAGAGAAACAGACTTAGTGGCCAGGAATGGCTCGAAGTTCCTGAACTGAACGTTTCTGACCAAGTTCATAAAATTGTCAACAAAGTAAGAGACTCAACAGCCGCTTAGCTTTTCTCTACATTTTATAGATTGATTTGCTATTTATATACAATGATTTACTTTTCAACGTGATTGAAAATGTGGGTCTATGCATATCTATAAGGAGCATCAAATATTTGCACAAGGCTGGAGGCAACTTGACTGGTCCGAGCCCGGGACTCCTAGCCCAGTTAACTGGAGGAAGCCATTTTAACCAGGGTTGTAAGGGGGGGGGGGGTTAAGATGACGATAGAAGCCCTTAATGTGTTGAATATTTTATTTGCTTTTTGAAGCAAAACAGTATGTAATTTTTAAAAGTGTGAACATATTTTTCTCAGAAGACACATGGCTTCAGGGTTCCTCTGGTTTGGGAGTTACGTTAATTAAAATTATTTATATGAGCTGCCATAAATTTATAATTTCTTTTTTAGTTTTTCTTTACTTTTCTTTTGGGTTATGGGTGACTCATTTCCGAGTACTTCCGTAGCTGGATTTAGCGAGCCGTTCACACATGTGATGTGACATTTTTTCTCATCCACATTTATTAGGCGTTTGCTTTGTGCGACCTGCTTTCTTGAAGGTCGTGTCTTTCCGGGAAGGTTGGATTTTAACTCTTGAGCATCTTGGCTCCTGACTGCCTCTGGCACGGTGTTCTCCCAAGCCGTCCTCTCGGTCAGATGGAAGACGGCATTGGATCGGGAGCGCCCACTTGTCATAGCTCCACTGTTTATTATGAAAGAGATGCCGGCTGTCGTGTGAATTCTTCCGTTCAGGAAGTTCTCCATCGCTTTAGGTGTGAGTGCTTCTCCCCACCACTGTCCCTGAGGGTAACTAGGGGAATCAGTCGATTAGATAACCCCGTGTCCACTGCACAGGCGACACCGGCCCCTTCCCGGGTGCACCTGAGGTCTCCCAGAACCGCCCGCTCCTTGGACATTGACAACACCCAGGCTATGGGCTCATTCCTGTCTTGTTTCCTTTTGTCTTGGAGATGACTGCCTGCACTTCAAAGGATGCTTTCCATTCGAATCTCTTCTCCGTGGCAAAAGCCAGTGTTAAAAGACAAGGATTAAAATCAAAGTTCTGGGGAGAAGAGCCCGAGCTGCTCTGCACACGCTCCCCTGCAGCCCATGGCACACGCAGACCTCTGGGTGCTTTTGAGATGACACAAGAAATCACTCACATTGTTTGAAGACGGCCCGCTTTTTGCTTCCTCGCCGGAACCCCCCAGGAGAGCAAGGTTTCCCAGGCTCTGAGCCGCTGTCCCCACGCGTGGCTGGGGCAGAGTGCAGCACAGGGTTCCTGCGGAGCCAGACCAGCTGAGCATCCAAACCCTACACGGGATCCTCCTGACTCCGACAGAAGGCGGTGTCCACTTCTGAGCAGAACCTTAGGGGCCGAGCGCTTTCCAGCCCTCCGGCTGGTGCTGGATCAACAGACCAGGACAAGGACGAGACACTCAGCGATTTCTGCGCTAGCGGGAGTTGCCCTGGCTCACACGGAGGGTCCCGTCCCCTGCGGCTGACCACATCCCACGTGTGAGCCCGTCTATGGTGACCCGTGGCTCGGAGTTTCCCTATTGTCTATGAGGCCGCTCCTTGCTCAAGCTTCCCTGCTCCGTCGCCCCGCCAGGCCCGCTCCCCAGCGCCGTTGTTAGGAAGCCCCTCGGCGACTTCTGCTAACAGGTCCCTGCGTCCCGGCAGCACCACGTCCTAGCCGCCGCTGCGCCCACCCTGGGCTCCGAGCGGTACTTACTTCGCCGGACTCCACTGTCCTTTGCACTTGACTCCCCGCGTGCGCGTGTGTCTGTCTGTGTGTGTGCACACGTGCTCACCGAGGCTGGGGCTCGGACCGTCCCAGGGCCTTTGGCGCGACACTGGCTACCGTGTCTGCCCGAACGCCATCGGAGCGAGTCGGAGGAAGTCCCCGTTCTTCAGAATTAATCCTCGCACTAATTTTCTGAGGACATCACGGGGAAATCGGGAGCGTGGCGAGGGACGTGTCCCCATTGCGCTTGGCGCTGTCTTTCCTGAGCCCTGCGCCGTGAGCGCCCTGGTCATGTGGGACTCGGCCCACTCTCTCGCTGTGCTCCCGGCCAGCGACACAGAAGACGCTCTGCCCCGTCTGGAGCCTGGGTGCTCGCTGCACGGGCGCCGTGAAGGGACCGTTCTCAGCTGCTCCTCGTGCCCGGTAATTAGCCTGTGATGGCTGCGGCCTCTCGTGGCTTTGCCTGTGAGAGACATTTGACACAGCAGACATCAGAGGGATTTTTCAGGAGACTCTCGTGGCGTCCGAATGGCCCTTAATTAACCACTTAGGTGTCCTCCTTCAGTGCCCTGCTCGGCACTTTCCAAATGGTAGGGGTTGCACTCGGGATCTACACTCCGGGGGAAGTGTGCTATCAAAAGATCTTGTAAATGAAGGCTTGTGTAAATTATTTTTAATGATTCCCTCCTGGCACATCATTATGTTTGTAGCTCTTCTCAGGCACTTCAGAGACGCCTCGTCTTCCGCGAGGTCAGCTGCAGGACCGCCGTAACTAGCTGCAGTCCGTAAATGGCTTATTAATTAGCGCAGTGATTTTACATTGCTAAGAGCTCTGATGTATGGAGCTGGAATTGTAATTGTGTAGAATCGAAATAATAAGCCATCTCCGGGCTCCTTATGCAAATTGGCATATTATAAAATCATTACCTATCTAAACACTGAGTTTTAATAAGAATTACAATGATGAATTTTATGATAATTGACACTCAAATTTTAATCTCTTGGATTTTTACCATTTTGGTCGTTAAAGTGTGTTTCTAATTAAATGTTGCTCAAAATGCGAAGGGTTGTTTAACAATTCTATTCTGTTCTACTTCAGATCGGGTGGCTGTCTTTGGTCCTAGGGAGCAGGCCTCCTGAGGAAGACGCGTGGCACGATGTAGCGCTCGTGCAGGCGGGTGCGCGGTCATCTTTTTCTCACGAACGCGGCACGGGTGACGACACGGTGTCGGCTCTGAGACCGGGAACAGTCGTGGTGTGGACTCGGCCCCCACAGTGCAAGTGACCGCCGTGAGGACATGGAGGCGAGAGAGGACGCGGCACCCGCAGGGCACCCGTGGGTTTGGGTGCAGATGGAATTTCTGAATCGCCGTGGCTGCGCTTACAGACGTGGGTTTTCCACACCCCATGCACTGAGACTCAGTCCTAACGTACTGACTTGAAATCGCCCATATTGTGATTTGCGCCTGACATCACACAGCAAACGGCTGGGGTGGAGGTTTCCAAAGCTCAACGGGAGGGGAATTTCCCTTTCGTTTGCTGCACGATAAGCACCAGTGGGAGCCGACTGGCCCAGGAGCACAGCTCACCCAGCTGTCCGCGGACCTCCCCACGCAGTCCAGCGTCTGGCGGGAACCGCGAGGCTGTTTGCCAGAAGACGAACAGTTTGTGCATGAAATAAATACTTTCTGTCTTTATGACACTGAGTTGATCTTCAAGGACTTAGGAATCGTGACATGTCATCCGGGGTTAGCTCGAGATATCTGAAAACAAACACCAGATTCAAAACCAAAATAAAATGAAGCAGTGTTTAGAAGACCCGTGTCAAGTCTTTTCGAAAGCAGTAGGTGCACAACTGGATCTTGGCCTTTTTACTGAACCACCACAGAATCACTGAGGATTTTTTAACGGAGGCGTCCTTGGGAACACCCTGGTGAGACGCTAGGGGTCTCGCTGGAAGTGTCACTTTCCCTGGTTCTACCTCCTGCTGACTGGAAATGACGGTGCCAGGGGTCCGGGAATCCTGACTCAAGAAGGCTGGGGAGACTGGGGGGCTCTGTCTGTGAGTGGGACCATCATCCACGGGCCAGGAGAGCCGGGGACAGGAGCCCGGGGCAGAGCTGGGTAGGGCAGGGCCCGGGCTTTTGTCTCCTCCCCCCCCCCGCCGCCAAACTGGCCTTACCCATGCCCACTGCCCGTGCCTGGAGCTGCTTGTGGTGGGCCCATTCCCAGAAGGGCCCCAGGTCCCTTCTCTAGGAAGCACGAGGGTGCCTGATCCATCCCCCTGATCGAGGCTGGAGGCTGCGCGGTCCCAGGTAACGCACCCGGGTTTGAGCGTGGGGTGAGAGGTTTGAAATGCAAACAGCAAAGCTACAGCCTCCCACCCCCTTCCCTCAGGCCCTCTGACCCCTACGCCCATGCCCGGGCTCATCTCAGGAAGGGAGTTTGCCACACGTCGTTTGGCAGGGGGTTTCCCAGTCGACGTCCAGACGTGCACCTGCGCCTCCTTCCACCTCACCCCTGCGCCGGCTGCAGGCCGGCACCGGTCCCGACAGGCTGCACATCCGTGCGCAGCCCCCGTGGCTCCCGCTGCCCTGCGATCCCACGGCCCGTGCTGCCGGGCTCCTGGTTCGGCCCCTCCTGCCGCTCCGGCCCCTCGGGGGGCTCCACACTTGCAGTCTGGAAACCCAACCCGACCTCCCTTTGCCTGCCACTCAGACCCACCATCTTGCACTGCTTCATCGGGGGGAGGCAGGAACCGACCCCGATGTCCGTCCTGGGGGCCTCTGCCTCCCGAGGTGTGTGTCTCACCAACCCTCTGCCGAGAGAGCCAGCCTTCACCTGAGTCCTGGGCATTCCAGAACTTTCCGTTAGAGGGTGAGCCTCCGGCTCTCCGTGTGAGCAGGGCCGAGGGAGATGCGCGCGGCCCGCTTCCCCCGTGTCCCTGTGCTTCCATCAGCGGCAAATCTGGGTGAGGGGGAGACCGCTCTGAGCACGCCTGGGCCCGGGACCCAATCTGGCTGCTCTGCCCACCTCGGCCCGTGTGCTGCAGGGCGGCTGTGGGCGGGGCACGTTCCGGGCACGGCCCGAGAGGCAGGCTCCGCTCCCCTCTGCTTGGCCTCCCCTGGTCCTCAGGCTCCGGTCTGGCTAAGTTCAGCAGAGAGCCTCTTTGGGAAAAACCACAAAGCCTATTAGCTGGGTTCTCTGGCCGAAACTCAGGGCTTGACTATATGCGGTTTACGCTGCGCAGCTTCTGCGTCCCGGGCAGCCCGATGGCGGCGGCCCAGATGGCACGGCAGCTTCCTGACGCCCTCAGAACCGGACTGCCGCCCCCCTGCACCCTTCTCCACCCCTCCACCCCTCCACCCCTGCGTGCTCTCCACCCCCTGCCCCCTCCACCGCTGCACCCCTGCACCTCCGCCCCCTCCTGCACTATCAGGGCCACCACCCCCGCAGGCCGGCGCCCAGCAGCAGAGGTGAACTGTCCCCGACATCTCGCCTACGTTGCTTCCCGGGACTGTCATGATAAAGTGCCACAGCACAGACTCATACGTGGGAACCAGGAGTCAAGAATCATGGCTGCGCTCCCTCCAGGAGGGTCGTTCCTGCCTTGTCCAGTTCCTTGGGGTTGCTGCTACCCCCCGGCATTTCTTCACTTGTAGACGGACTCCTGCTGTCTCTGCTCCCTGCTCACACCGTGTTCCCTCTGTGCCGGGGTCCGCACTGCTGGTCACTGGAGTAGGACCCACACCAATGCCAACGGCCTCAGCTTAACTCAGCCCATGGCATCTGTGCCGAAGGTCGCATTCCGAGGTTCCGGGTGACGTGGATCGGGGAAGGGGCAGGACTGAAGCAGCTACACCCTCCACTGAGGGGGGAGGAGCGCGAGGGACCTGCCAGCCAGCTCTCTCTCCCTTGTCCTTTTGTGAGGAAAGCAAAGCTTTTATGGAAGTTTCTCCCGACATCTGTTTGATTTCTTTCTCTTATTAATCAAAACAGTTTCATAGAATGAGGTGGTTTTGGTGTCTACTGTCTCTCAAAGCCCAGCTAAAGACAGTGCTTTCGTGGTCTGGCAGGGAAACAGAGCCCGTGGGGCTGCCTGTTCACTCCGGGAGACGTTGTGCTCCCTGGGAGGAGCTGCCGCCCGCGGTTTCAGAGGCTGACATGTCCCACTGAGAGGTTCCTGCCTCCTGCGGGACCCCGGCAGCCGGGGCCGTCGTTCTGGTCAGAGTCTGAGGGCGGGGGAGGCGCATGGGTCCCCCTCACAGTGAACTCCTTCTCTACCTTTGTTCGACCCAGGCCCTCGAGGATGAGAAGATGCCCGCGTCTACCCTAGAGCCCACCGATCCAAACGCTAATCTCACCCACGACTTCTAGTCCCTATGGCGAGGCCTGGGGTGAGACCCTTTCAGAGCTGTGCATCCCCAACCTAAGCCCGGCGAGCCCTGCCCCTCACCGCTGTCCAGCGAGTGCAAGGAGCCGACTACTCGGGGGGTCTCGGTGGGTGCCAATGACAGTGGGGTGATGGCGGCCGGGTCCTGGTGACCCCCACGCACGAGGAACCCATCACAGGGCCGATGCGCGGGGCTGCTTTCTTGCTGGCCGCACGTTCTCCGCGAACCCCGCCGCAGCCGTCCTGCCCAGCCTCTCACGGCTGCGTTTCTAGTCCCTGGCCGTGCCTTCCTCCTAACGGGATTCTGGCTCATGAACATGTAGTTGTTACTGCACGTCACAGAGCGTCTGCCTGAGCCATCCGACGGTGGAGAGCAAAGCGCTATCAGCCCGAAGGCGTGATCGTGTGTGTTGGCGTCTGCTTCTGATTTTTTTGGCAGATGAAGAGATCGTCACATACGATCAGAGGACGCTTTGAGCAGGAGAGTGCGAGTCCATCTGAGCTGCCTTCTAGGAGCTGATTGTGGGGAGGAAAACGCATTCTGCTGCTGACCCGCCAGCATAAAGGATACAGCTTGGCCTTGCTGGGATTCGACTTTACATCTGCGCCGGCATTCTCAGGGGACAGCAGGGGAGTTGGCGATGTCAGCTGCCCTCAGTCCCGTCCTCTGTCTCGGTGCTGGATGCCTGCAGATGGACAGGAGGCTACCTTCCAGCTTCCTTTGCAGCTAGACAGGGCTGTGTGCTGGTGCTGATGTGGAGACGTAAGGCTTGACGATCACGGGCTTCTGGAAAGCTGCCTCAGTGGGAGGTAGAGCCTCCCTGCCACTGTCCGGGGGGAGAGGGGGCAGGGGCGCCCGTGGGCCAGGAGGTGAGCAGAGGATGGAGAGTGTGGCCCAAGCCAGGATGCAGAGCAGACAGAGCCCGATCTGTTCCAGGGACCAGTGATGCCTCAGGCCCTCATGTCAGACCCCAGCTCCTCTGCCTCCTTGAAGCTCTGTTCACCACTTTCCTCATCCCTCCTGCTGGCAATGGGAGGCAATTTGGGGCTGGAACAGCTCCTTCCCCGTGTCCATACTAACTAAACCTCAGAGTCTAGCAGGTCTGGGAGTTGCCCTGGCCCGGCCTCTTTACAAATACTTAAATGGACTTCCCGGGCACCCTTGTCAGTATGCAGGGTGCATGGGGCATGGAGAGGGGGGCATTGAGCTGGACACTGTGCTCCTGTCTTCTGGTGGCAGACTCTCAGTTGGCCCCGTGGAGCATGGACCCCATCCCCGGTCCTGGGGGCTGGCGCTGCCCCGAGAGTCCTCAGAGGGCAACGGGCACAGGTGTGTTCAGACTGGTTCTCTATCCTGCAGCAGCAATCTGTCCGATGAGGGTCAGACAGATGGCTTGTTGGAACACAGCAAAGAGCCTTCTGTCTCGTGGGGTGAATTGCTGCAGGAATGAGGTAAGGTGGGGTCTGGTGGGGGCTCCGTGGGGGCAAATCAGCCTGGAGCAGGGAACTGAACACAGGATAAGAAGTGTTCCCATAGCATCATTTCAGCTGCTGAATCCAACTGTGCCTGAAACCAGCTTTGTCTTTTACCTTTCAGTTACATGAAGCAATAAATACCCCTTCTTTGGGACCAGTCTGGGTTGGCTTTTTTTTCTTTTTAATCGTTAACAAGGGTTAGCACAAGAATAGCAGGTTTGGGGACAGCTGGGTGTGTCGGCGGTTAAGGTCTGTCTATAGCACAGATCATGATCTCAGGGTCCAGGATCAAGTCCCACATCAGGGCTCCTGTTCAGTGGGGAGCCTGCTTCTCTGGGTCCCTCTGCCTGCTGCTCTGCCTGTTTGTGCTCTTTCTCATTCTCTCTGCCAAATAAATAAATAAAATCTTTGAAAAAAAAGAAAAAAGATAAAGAATAGCAGATCTTGGGGCCAGGCCAAGAGGTTGGGAGCTGCACCAGATTTGGGCAGTTTCCCCAGGACCTAGCACAGTGTTTGGCTCTTAATCATTGTGGTCGCCCAGAAAACAGCGCCCCAAAGATACCCCCATCTGACTCCCTGGGAACAAACGATGAATGTTACGTAATGTGGAAAAATGGACTTTGCTGGTGTGGCCGAGTTAAGGGTGTCACCACAGGGAGAATATTCTAGATTGTTGAGTGGGCCCTACGTGGCATCACGTGTACCCCTCCAAGAGGGAAGCAGAGGGAGACGTGACACATGCAGAAGGATACTGCGTGGCGTCAGGAGAAGGACAGCAGTGACAGGACCAGCAGGCACTGGAAGGTGGGAAGGGCCAAACTCAGCAGGTGTGGCAGGCCTGGGTTCTCCCGGGTTCTCCCCTGGAGTCTCAGGAAGGATCCACGCCTGCCCACACCTGCCGAATTTGGCCCTAGGAAGCCGATCTTCTACCTCTGCTTCCAGAACCGTGAATAAGTTCTGCCACACAGGCCCCTGGGTCTGTGGTCATTTGCTGCAGCAGTGACAGGAGGGGACACCGCAGCGGATCCTCAAGCTTTGGTTGAAAGCCTGACTTCAGTGTGCCAACCACCTCCAGGGGCCACGAGAGAATTTTGCAAAGAAGACTTACAGAAGGGCAAGGAGTAGAGGAAAATATGTCTGCATCACTCACCACCAGGGAAATGGAAGCCAGAACCACAATGAGATGCCACCTGCCGTGCTTAGAGTGGCTGTCATCACACCAGAAGAGGCAATGGCGGAGACAGTGTGGGAAAGGGACCCTCGTGCACGGTTGGTGGGAACTCAAACTGGGGCAGCTGAAACGTAAACACAGAGCCACCCCACGACCCAGCAGCCCCACTTACGGGAACACACCTGAAGGACAGGAAATCACGAGCTTGAGTTCGCGCACCTCCGTGGTCACCGCCATGTTATTTGCAGGAGCCGAGAGATGGCAACAGCCCCAGGGGACAAATCAGGGAAATGTGACACACACATGAGGAGTGCTGTTCAACCACGAGAAAGAAGGAGATCCTGCCGTCTGCAGCAACACGGATGGGCAGAAGGACAAGTGCTGTGTGTCTCACGCAATATGCAGAATCCAACACCATGTGGGATCTGAGAAACAGAGAGCAGATGGGCAGGCAGGTCCCCGACGTGGGGGGCAGGGGGAGAGGTGTGGATCAAAGGGTGCAGACTCCCAGGTGTACGACAGGTAAGTCCCGGGATCCAGTGTACAGCGTGGTGACCCCACGCAGTGATCGCACATGTGAAATTTGCAGTGCGAGCAGAGCTTCGGTGTCCTTCAGTGGGCTCACCGAAGTCACAGTAACAGAGAGGTCATTCTGGGAGGCCCGAGGGCTTGCTAATGGACGTTGTTGTGGCGAACGGCTCACCGTATGTTTGTGTATCAGATTGTTATGCTGCACGCCTGAAACTCACCAAAGTCTCATGCTCTTTTCCCCCGGGAAGCTGGGAAGAATGGAGTCCCCAGTCCCAGGGCGTCCGTGCCCGCCAACTGCACTGCAGCTCTGTCTCTAGAACTTGGTGCAGGTGCCTACTGAGCACCCATCCGAGTATGCCCAAGGCATTTGCTCCCCAGATAACCCGTCGGCTCCTTTCCCCAGACCCGGACCATCTTCCTTTCCCTGGTGCGGCGAACGACACCGCCACGCTGCTTCTCAAGAAGAATCCCTCGTCCGCATGGACTTGTCCCTGCCCTACCCTGCACAGAAGCCAGCATCCCGCCTGGCCCCAGCTCTTGCCTCCTCTGTGGCTCCTGACCATTTCCTCCTGGTGTCTCCCTGGCACTCGCCTTGGTCATCTTGGTCTGTCACCTGGGTGATGGCCCAGGACTCCCAGCCAATGGCCTTTCATGCACACTTGTTCTGCCTTCAGGTGATCCACATGTTGGGTTAAGGTGCCCCTTCTAAAACACTTTCCATAAAGACACAGTGCTCCCGTCCGGGTCTCCTACCCGGGCCCCTTCCAACCCCCTGTCCTGCCTGGCTCCTGTCCACCCACAGGGCTCAGTGTCTGCCCCCCTGGTTTCTGCTTTCTTACTCCTCCTGTCACCTTCCTGGTCGCTGCTTGTCCTCCAGACCTCTCTTCCCTTCCTCACAAAGCCGTCTCTGGTTCGCAGACCGGGACGAACTTCCATCACAGCCGCGGTGCTCTGTTCACTGCGAGATTCTTGAAATCTCCGAAGCGCACGCAGGTCTCCCCAGCGCCGGGGCCCCCACTCTATGCTTGTGCCCGGCACGCTCCCGGCTCGTGGGCGCTTCACTCCTGAAGCAACAGACGACGGCAGCGACAGCACCCGCAGGCTCTGGACACACGTCTCAGTGTTGAGTCGTCTTGCAAGCCTGAGCCGTCCCACCAAGTTCGTGCCTTTCACACCTCCGGTTTCCCCTGAGCACGGCACTGAGCTGTGATCTTGCGGACATCTCTTCACCCCCATTTCATAGTATATTTTCACATTAAGAAGGGCCATGGGCCACTTTGACAAGTGTTGCTTGGAAAAGAAAGGGAAAACCATGATTATTTCCTTTTCCAGTTCTTGCCGTTCACAAAGTGGCCCTCACACCTCTCGTTTTCAGAGCTTCTGTGCTTTGGGGCCCGTCCCCTGGGCACCCGTGGCCGTTTCCCTATGTGCCCGTCGCCCTGCTTCTGGGATGCGTGCAGGGTGTTCTGGAATGCAGAATCGTCTCATTCCGCACTCTCAGTTCCTCTCATTCCCATCGCCCGGTGGACTGACGCAGTGCTCAGGCACGATGTTTCCTTCGTGTGGTGCGGCTGACACGAGAACGGAGACCCATAATCCGTCATCGTCATGTCATGCTGCTGCACACTCAATCCCCAGGACTCTTGAGAGCACGGAGCAAATCCCCACGTAAGTTCTTGACCAGCTGCCCTGGCGTCTGACTGAAGAGGTCACTGCACTCCCGGTGGCCACGTCTCCCAGCCTGCGTGCGACCTCAGCCCAGCGCCGTGCCGGCTGAGCCGCCCCGAGGCTCTCCCCCACCCCCCGCTCCTTAGTCTCTAGCAGGTGTCGTTCAGACGCGAGCCCAGGCCCTGCGGAGGAGAAGCAAGGCTGGAGGAAATTGCAACCAACACTGGCGCTTGCAAGGTATTCACTGGAGAGCATTACTAGGTTTCCGGCAAGGAGGGCCAATGCTGTCGAGGAGCTCTGTTAAAATAGAAGCCGTGTGGTCCGCAGCCCAGAGCCCACTTTGCGTGGGATACACTGTAGAGTACTGTGAGCAACTTTTTAGTTCACTATTTTTAGCCCCAGATAATTTCTTAAAGGAGATTTTTAAAACAAAACAAGACAAAGCAAAGCAGCATGTTGGCTTGTGGTGGAGGCGGGGGGCAGGAGCATGAAGTGGTTTCATCAGGGCAGCCCCTCCCTGAGCCCCGTCACGCAGGGGCCAGTGCTGTCCCTCCGGGCAGCCGTCGTGCAGGTGAAGGCCCGCGGTGCCTCCCTGGGCCGTGCAAGGACTGGAGCTCGGGGCTCCCCCAGCGTCAGCGCGGCCCGGCCGGATCTCGGACCGCGCCAGCCCGGCCTGCTCTCGCCTCCTGTGCCCTCCTCCTTCCCTCACTACCTTCCACGACAAAACAACACACAAGGACGACCGATCTGCGGACTCACCAGTAAAGCCCCAACGTCTCAACATATCCACCTCCATCCAACCTACCGCCGGGTGGGAAACCAGCCTGCTGCCCCGGGGTCATCTCCTTGGCTGGGGGTCGCCTCCCGGGCCGGGGGGTCACTTGTCTTGGTCTGCTGTCCTCTCAGGTGCCCAGAGTCAAAGGCTGAGCACACAGAGCCTGGACGACCTGAGAGACAGGACAGAGGGGCCACCTAGAACCCCGAGGCCTCCTCGGCCAGGGTCCAGACGGCACAGGAAGGATGGTGGCCATGTGTCCTACCTCTCACCGTCCCCGGCACCACCTGGATCCTCATTCTCCGTGAGGCCCTCCCTGACTGTCCACAGCCAACCCACAATACCCCCCACCCCCGCACACAAACGGTCCTCACTCCTGCCTATGCTTATGTCCCTGCCGTCAGGAAAGGCATGGGGCCCATTCCCTGGGCTGTCACACAGCCCCCAGGCCCCTGCCAAGGGTACAGTCTCCTGTAAGGCCCACAGCTCTCTGCTCTTCCTGCAGTGGGGCGATGCCCTCAGCCTCCCCAGCCTGTGCCCCTCTGTCCCCCCGAGTGGGCGCACCTGTGTCCCCGCCCCACACACAGCCCCTTTGGCCTTTGTCTCCCGTCACTCAGAGCCCCCGGACTGGGTGATGAGGCCGACTGCGGACGGACATTGCTGCACTGGCGCTCTCTGTGGCCCAGCCCCTCCCCTCCCCTCCCCTGCATGTCCTCCCTGCATTCCTGCCCACAGGCTCCTTGCAAACGCCAAGTCTTTCCTGGTGTCCAGCGGCAACCCGGCAGTGCAGGATCAGTGAAAACTCCAGAAGCTTTGCAGCCAACCCAGGGTCAGCCACCATATAAACCAAGGGGCCTCCTTGACCTGTCCTATTGGAGGGGGCTGGCACCTGAGAGGACCCAGGGGTGGCGTCGGCGACTTGCCTCCTGAGCAGCTGGAGTTGGGTCCCCTTCAGGCCCACAGAGGGACAGGCTGAGGGTTGAGAACTTCAACCAGCTGCCGGAGGTGAGCACTCCGTGTTCTCTTTCCTTCCTCCCCAGTAAAGCCAGGAGCCACTGAAATGTGGCCTTGCACTTTTGGAATCTGCTCTCAAGGGCCCACTGCTCTCACCACTGTTTGTGTGTCTCCTGCCTCAGACTCAACAAGCTGCAGGACAGAATGTATATGAGGACGTCATCACTGTGTCTCTCGCCGCTGCCTTGCCACAGGCTCCTTCTCAGGCTTGCTGGTCCGGAGCCACAGGCCAACGGCTTCCCTGTCCCTGTGCTGGGGACCAGGTGAGCCCCTGAGAGAAAGCCCAGGCTGGAACCGGAGGCTTTATCCCCCACCTGGAGAGCAGGGTGGGCCACCGGAAACCTCGATGGGGCTGGGGTTTCTCTCAGAAGCCACCAGGGGTCCCTTTGATGTCAGGAGAATGGGGAGCAAGACTTCAGCCCCGGGTCACATAGACCCAATGGCAGAGATTTGAGCCCAGACCTCAGCTTTGAAGTTGCTACACTCCACACAGCAGGGGAAGGGCATCCAGCCAGACCCTGCCAGACCCTGCCCGTCACCAAGCTCGCAATGGCTGGTCAGAGACAAATGGCTAAGTGCCCCCGGGGAGCACAGCCCAACCAGCCAACATGCACCTGCTCAACAGCGGGCACCCAACTTCGGGTATTCGGGAAATCTTTGCCGAAAATTCAAGTTCAAAGGGACAAGCGCTGAAAGCGAATTTTACTAAAGTGTTGTGTGCAGCTCAGTCCGATCAAAATGCACCTGACCCTCACGTAGGACGAAGAAAAGTTAATGTCACGTTTCAGACCGTGGTATGCATTTTTCAAGTGAACTTTGGTGATTAGTCTGGAATTAACCGAACCGACGGTGAGTGTGGAATATCGTTTTACAAACGCTGAGATGAGAAGGAAAAAGACAAGTTCCATGAAAATTTTTCCAAATATTTATGTCACTTACAGGATACAAATCAGTGAATAAGTGCATTTTACTTATTTTAAAATTTACGCACCGTGACTATCTTGGGGACCTGGTTCCTGCGGACATGAAGTTTCAACATCAGGATTTCTGATTCTCAGCACTGTCCTGGCTTTCACATGGCCAGCTTTACCTTCAGAATACTTTCAGTGTTTACTTGTATTTTAAATGTTAATATTAACATTTTGTGTTTGCCTGCAGAGCACTCCCCAGAGCAATTCTTTTCTCCTGGTTCTATTCTTTGTGGGAAAGCTGAAAGGTCTTTGGGGTCACTTGTGTGGAGTCATTGTTCCTGGGAAAGCTTCATGGCCGAAGACTCAAATTCTGCACAGGCTATAAAAAAGTGCCCTGCATGATTGTAAATATATGATTTTTACAGAAGATTTGGAGACAGCGTCTCATCCTGGGCGAGTGGAGATGCAAACTGGTCTTGGAGTCTGGGCAGAAGGAGAGAGTCCAGCCTTTGGCCGCCAAGCCTCCATGGGAATCCCCCACCCCCGGAAGCTACCTGAGGTCCTATTCCTTTGTGATCTTTCGTGAGGAACACCTGCCTCATGGATGCTTTTGGACCTGCTAGTGGCCGCCAGCACTATCTGTCCTGTGTGGCTCCCAGCACTTGTGCCTCAGTGAGGGGCAGGGAAGACAGGACCAGGGGTCGGATTCGGAATCCGGACCGGCGTCCTGCAGGGAGGTTTCATGGTCAGATCCACACCTGTCTGCACAGCCATGTCCCTCTTCCCAGACTCCACACCTTGGCACCTCGGAGGGTGGAGGGTCATTATCTTAGCCATGTCGCACGTTGAATTCTATCACGTGACCCCGCTTTATCGTTGTAAATAAACTCCCTTTCCGAGCGGCCCAGGTTGAGCCAGGCAAGTGCATGAGCCCAGGGAGTGGGGCTGGCGAAAGGCAGCCAAAGGTTCTCACCTTTCTTTAGCTTCTCTGAGTTTTTGAAAGCAGGAACCCTAAAAAGAAACAGGCTTCTCCCTCTTCTTTCCCTGAGATCCCCCGTGTGACCCTCAGTATCTCCTTCCATCTCTAATGAAGGTTTCACCAAACTGTGCTCATCCTCAAAGCAAACACCTGTCCTCTCGGGCGTCCAAACTCCCCTTCCCGTCCCCTCTAATGGGTACGGCCCTGACCACAGATGCCTACTTAGTCCTGGGCAGGGGAGAACGAAGATGCTGTTTTGGCCTCAGAGCCTTGCATCCTAGGGAGAAAAATGAGGCAAGTGCAGCAGCACGTCTTCGGCAAAGACAGTAAGACGAGGCCGTGCGTTGCGAGTGCGCAGGTCCCGAAGAAGCAGGTAGAGGTGTGTTCAGAGGCAGAGGAAAGCGGCAGCGGAGGGAGGGGGGAGGTCAGGCTTTCCGGTCTGCACCCGCGGGTGCCTCGGCGGCAGGGCGAGATGAGCACAGACCGCCAGGACACTCGGCCATCCGGTCGCTAGCTCTCGCTGTGGGAGGGCTGCAGTGGGGCTGGGAAGCTGCTTTCTTATTAAGTCCCAGGTGACTCGGATGCTGCTGCTCAGGGGCCCTCATTGGGACCCTCTGGGTCATGGTGTTACAGCTCCGATGACGAGGGCTTGGCGTTCTTTCCTGACACTTTGAACGTTGAGCTCCTTGACGGTGCTGGTTCTTGCTAGGGGAGGCTGGCCGTGGTGTCCTGCCCGGAGGGGGCCTGGCTCTGGTGACCCCAGGCATCAGAGGACGGGAGGCAGGCCCAGCTGCGTCGTGCTGAAGCTCTCTCCGTCCTTCTCGCCTCTCCGCAGGAGGAAGGGAGCGCTGGGAGGGGGCTGGTCCAGGCCAAGGACGCCAGTGAAGTGGAGCGGCCTCCGGCCTGCGTGGTGATGCACAGGGCCCTGTGGTTGCGAGATGCTGCTACACCAGAGGCTTGAACACGGGAGCTGGTTCCAGAAAGTGCTGCAGACACACGAAGTTGGTCTGCTGGAGAGGACCGACAGCAGGCACAGCCAGCATGGTTGAAGGGGTGACCAGAGCCTAGGACCTGTGAGTTGAGGGCACAGAGGGACACAGGTGGGACCAAGTCAGGGACCCATGGGGGAGGCCACCAGGAAAGGCACAGCCTCAGTGGGAAGCCGGGGATGCACTGGGACCACAGGGGACCCCAGGGGAGATGGAGATCTTGCAGGAAGTCCCAGAATTCTCCCCTCCTGCATCCCCAAGCGTGTCTCATCAGCCAAAACCCAACAGGAAGGCGCTGGGAATGCACTTTGCATGGCCACCCCCCATGAAGTGTACTAGCAGGGCAGCCAGATAAGAGAGCAGAGGGACAGACCGACGCAGGGTGAGTGCAAGATGCACCGGAGCCACCCAACCGGCTTGGGAGGACCATCTGAGATGTCGCTGTCCCTCCATGCCTGTGCCTTGATGTCCACAGGAGCAAACTCCTCCTTTCAACCCATGCGTGGAGACTGGCCTTAGCAGGTGCGCAGGGAGGCAGACCGCCTGCCTCTTCAGCAGGCTGCAGGGCACTGGTTCCAGGAACTCCCTCCCTCTGGCCTGTACTGAAGTGCGAGTCCGAGGGCAGGGCTTCACGGGTCCTCCTCCCGTCTGCACCCCCGCTAGGGAACGCTGCTGGTGCGGGGCAGCCGCTCAGTGCATCCTCGAGGGCTCGTCCGGGGCCATCCTGGAGGGCCGGCCTGCGGGGCTAGCAGCTCGCTGTCCCTCTTGGTGCACCCGTGAACCTCCACCTGTGCCTTCATTCCGATCAGGGTCTGTAGGGGCTCAGGGATCCCTGACCCATTCCTTTATTTTATTAGGCTCAGATGGCATCTAAAACTGGTAAGGCTACTGATCCGGGAGCCCAGGCAGTGCGTGTATGAAATCCCACAGAGCCCTGGGCCACAGGGCCACAGAGCCACTACTGTGTCCTGTGACACCAAGAAGCTAATAATGCGAGACCTCGGGACGATCCAGTGCAGTTTGGCTGAAATGGTGCTAGCGGGGGAGGGGGCTATTTGCCATTCCATGATGGAAAGGTCATTCCACTCAGCAAGGTCAGGGCAGGAAGGGCGCTACTGTTGGAACAGAGGGTGAGCGGACTCGGTTCCAGGCTCGGGCCACCCCGCGTAGGCCCAGCAGTGGACAAGGCACACAAGGTCCAAGGGGCTCGGGAGGGCAGGGAAGCTGCCCTGCGGTGGGGAAGCTCTGCCGAGGGCTGTTCACGGACACCCCGACACAGGGATGCTCGTGATAACACCGGCCGGCGGGGACCGGTACCCGCTCTGGCCAAATGCGCTTCTCTTGTTTACTCCAAACTGAAAGCAGATTCAGGAAATGCCGTTACTTAAAACAAAAATAGGATGAACTTATAAATAGAAAGCAGGTTGTTCCAGCACCTCCAAGAAGCCCAGAAGAAAGTTCGGCAATCTTTCACCAAGGCCTGGAGAAGGCACGATCTGGACCCGCGCTCAGCGGGATGGGGCAGAGGCTGACGTCAGCACCCGCCACCGCTGAAGCGCTCAGCTTGGACGCCCCCTTCGACGACTGCTGTGGGACGCCCGCTCGACGACTGCTGTGGGACGCCCGCTCGACGACTGCTGTGGGACGCCCCCTCGACGACTGCTGTGGGACGCCCCCTCGACGACTGCTGTGGGACGCCCCCTCGACGACTGCTGTGGGACGCCCCCTCGACGACTGCTGTGGGACGCCCCCTCGACGACTGCTGTGGGACGCCCGCTCGACGACTGCTGTGGGACGCCCCCTCGACGACTGCTGTGGGACGCCCCCTCGACGACTGCTGTGGGACGCCCGCTCGACGACTGCTGTGGGACGCCCCCTCGACGACTGCTGTGGGACGCCCGCTCGACGACTGCTGTGGGACGCCCCCTCGACGACTGCTGTGGGACGCCCCCTCGACGACTGCTGTGGGACGCCCCCTCGACGACTGCTGTGGGACGCCCCCTCGACGACTGCTGTGGGACGCCCGCTCGACGACTGCTGTGGGACGCCCCCTCGACGACTGCTGTGGGACGCCCCCTCGACGACTGCTGTGGGACGCCCGCTCGACGACTGCTGTGGGACGCCCGCTCGACGACTGCTGTGGGACGCCCCCTCGACGACTGCTGTGGGACGCCCGCTCGACGACTGCTGTGGGACGCCCGCTCGACGACTGCTGTGGGACGCCCCCTCGACGACTGCTGTGGGACGCCCCCTCGACGACTGCTGTGGGACGCCCCCTCGACGACTGCTGTGGGACGCCCGCTCGACGACTGCTGTGGGACGCCCCCTCGACGACTGCTGTGGGACGCCCCCTCGACGACTGCTGTGGGACGCCCCCTCGACGACTGCTGTGGGACGCCCGCTCGACGACTGCTGTGGGACGCCCGCTCGACGACTGCTGTGGGACGCCCGCTCGACGACTGCTGTGGGACGCCCCCTCGACGACTGCTGTGGGACGCCCCCTCGACGACTGCTGTGGGACGCCCTCTTGTCTTCCTCTGGCCTCCTCTCTGCATTCCAGGCTGACGTGTCCGAGTCTCCGTGCTCACAAACACCGAGCTGGGGAGGAGGGTCTCGTGGCCTTCCCAGACCAGCTTTGGCACCACGCAGCGGGAAGTGATGGCGGGTGTTGGAGACCACTGGTGCCTTCGGGAAAGCTGGGGGCAGGGGGCTGGGGCTGGCTGGTCACCACCGCGAGGACAACTGTGAGTAGAAAAGGGCTCCCTGGCCACATGCAGGAGACGGAGGCTCAGCTCCGGGACTTAGAGGAGTGACCTCTGGGACAGGTTGGACACTCAGCTCCAGGAAGCCTGCGAGGCAAGGTCAGAGCCCATCCTCGCCAGTAAGAACAGGACAGGAGACGTCGATGGACTCAAAATCCTTAACCCCATCCATCGTCTGGACCCTCTGGGCCTCACCTTGATTAAAGATGATGCAGAAGCCTGTCAGCAAGACACACGCGCGTGTGAGCTCACACGCAGGCTCACAGGTGCACAGTCCCAGGTGTCCTCCCCTGCCCCCCCATCCCCTAACCTTCCGGGAATAGCGGGGCCTGCACCGAGGGCCCCTCAGCGGGGAGCTGCGGGCCCCACCAGCTCGCACTGGTGAGCATGGGGCTGGGTCTCACGGGGCTGGGTCTCACGGGGCTGGGTCGAGGGGCGTACACACAGACTCGGATAAAGGAGATTGCATCCGAAGAGCGGCTCACTCACAAAGTGGCACTGAACACCCTGACAAAGACCCCGGGGGCCATGCGAATCTGCTGCCGGAGGGCTCCGGAGGGCTCGGGAAGGCCGTGGCCTGTCCTAAGTGAGGCGGAGACCACGGCCCCCCAGGGCAGGCGGTGCCAGGCGACCGGGAGGCTCAGGAGGGGCACATGAGAACACACAGGCTGCACACAGTCAGAACAGCTGCCGGGGCCCTGTGTTCCTCCAGGACGAGGTGGGGTAGCCCGCTGCCCTCTACCAGGCTGCTTTCTGGGGGTGCTGCTTCGTCGCCGGGCCCCCCAGAGCCAAGGGCGGGGAGGAGACGGGCGTGTGCTTACCTGTCAGGGCGCGGTGGGCGTCTGAGAGGAGCCGGGGAGGTGGGCGGAGAGCCAGGGGGCCCTGCCTGCGGAGAGCTGTGCGGACGGTTGGGAGAACCCCGAGTTCACTCACAAGCAGGCCCTGTGCTCACTCCACACACAGGGAAACAAGGCGTGATAGAGGGCTGGGGTCAGCTGCCCAATCCGGGTCACCGGCCCTGGCTCAGGCTCTGGACCAGAAGTTGTTTTTAGGACCAGACCCTGCTGACTAAAGGCCAGGCTGTGTCCACGCAAGGACAGCCTGCTGTGCTGTATGGCCAGGGTCCCTGGAGGGCCTCCCAAGGGGAACCTACAGAGCTGTTTTGGGGTACCTGTTCCCCAGGAGAGGGACACCCCCAGCATTTTGAGGACTCTTTCACAGGGCCTGCGTTGACATGGACGACCTGCAGCACCCCTGGGCTGGGGTCAGGCTGAGCCTGACAGTGGAGACAGGCTGCCTGTCACTAACATGCATCCAGGCCAGCGTCAGCTCCCAGTGAGCCTGCGGGTCCCTGCGGCCCCGGGTGGCCCTCCGTGACCGGCTGGTGTGCACGTTCTCTGTGGCCAGCAGACTGCCCCCACCTCCTAGCTCCTTGATTGCCTCCTGGGTGTGATCCCAGTCGGAAGGCCGAGGGTGTGCCACGCTCCCGCTGGGTGGCTGATGCCAAAACCGCTGCAGGGGGGCGGGGGCAGCTGCCAGAGACGAGGACCTCTCAAGCCCATGGCGTGAGGAGGCCGCAGTCCTCATATGTGCCTTGTTGGTTCTCAGCCTGGCTCCCTCAAATTAGGCACACCCCAGAGGACACAGCAAACTCACCGATGGTAGCCTTGGCACCGTGATGGCACCAGACATATGTGGCATCTTGGTGGGAACTGATGAAGCCAGGTTCAGGCCCGAGGACCATGGCCACTCACTGGGGAAGCGTGTCCTGTTTTGTCTCTACCCAAAGGCAGGGGCAACCTCGGCATGTGTGCTCTGGGACAGGTGACAGGGCACGTTTCAGGTTCTGCCCAGAGCTGTGTCAACCCTCACCCTTGAGGACGGCCCTGCAGTCGCTCTGAGGACCCCACGGCCGTCCACGCCGCCGGCAACATCGTGGGAGTCAACAGGTGGGCACAGGGGTATGGGTGTGGGGGGTCTAGGTAAGACATATGCGCTTTGGCAGAGGGCAGACAACCCCGCCTGGACTGAGTCTGCCACGTTAGGGAGCTGTCGGAGACCAGCAGCTGGTGGGGGGGGGAGCACTTCCCAGTAAAGGAAGAGCCATTGTCTGTGGACGTCTCCTCATGGAGAACGTGGGTCTCTTCACGTTCAGGAAGCAGCACATTCCACTCCTGCAAAGCTTTCTGACCTGTGGACCAAGCGTCATGGGGCCACCAGCTTGAGTGTGGCCAGTGCAGGGCCAGAGGGGTAGGGCAGGCTGCGCGGGTCACGCTGGGCGGCAGGGCCCGTGGGGGGGAGGCCGCTCCGGGGGAGACGCCACCACGAGCCACTTCAAGCTGGCCCCCCGGCAGGGTCTCCAACACAAGCCAGCCCCCGTGCCTGCCACCTACCGCAGGTGCAGCTGGGCCCCGGCAGAGACGCGGACCTGACCTCGGGGCCGTGTGGCCAGCACCGCCGTGAGCTGGGTGGTCAGACCAAGGCCCCTGAAGCCTGGCAGGCCCTGCAGGAGGCCGGCCGACAGCGACAGGAACTCAGGTGGCTCCGGCACAAGTCAGGCTGTAGAGAGCCCGTAGATGTGCGGCTGTAGCCGTGTCCCCACTGTGGACGCCTGGCTCCTGTCCCTGAGCTCACTCACGGTGACAGGAGGGGTCTCTGGGAAGCTGCTGGAGAAACATGGAGCTGGCTTCCTGGATGGTGTGAGGGTGTGGGCCCGAGGGACAGCCGCTGACCCCCAGCCCCGCCACAGGCTCTGGCGGACCATGAGGACAGGCCTCAGGTGAAGCACCTCCTTATCTGGGCCAGAGAGAACTTGACGGTGGGCGGGCCGACGCTGGTGCCACACACTGAGGGGGTCACGGTCGCCAGGTCTCTCTGGCTGGGGCCCCCCAGGCCAGTCTCCCAGGCTCACAGCCACGGCCGCGGAAAGCCAGGTGGTCGGTGACGGGCGGAAGAAGGAGCCGTGTAGCCACCTCACCTTCTCCTAGAAGCTTCTCGGGGAGAAGAGACCACGTCGTCTCCCAGAGCCGCTGCTCGCAGGGGAGGTGGGGTCCGGAGCGAGGGGATCAGAGCCAGGCCAGGGGCTTCCTCCACATCTGCTTCCAGTCTGGGGCACCGGGTCCTTGGACGCCAAGTGCACGACTGCATCTGGCTTCCCCAGAATCACCCATCGGCCAGGGCAGGTGTACCTTCCACAGCCCCAGGGGCACTTTCCACAGCTGCTGGCCCGTTCGTGTGGAGAAGGGGCTGTCGCTGGAGGTGGGCCCGCCCTTGGCACCGTCGGCCCGGCCCCCTGCACCAGGCTACCCCACAGCCTTCCACCCCGAGCAGGGGCGTGGGGGTAGGCGTGAAAGGGTGTGGAACGTCCCCTCAAACTCTGCACAGGCTCGTAAGGACAGAAGTAACGTCACAGCTCTGGCACTCCTCTCCGGTCCCTGAATTTCCTAAGAATATCCAACCAGGTCGTGTGACCAACGCTGGGGCGCTGTTCGCACGGTTCATCTCTACACAGACTCCCTGAGGTCAGGGGGAAGCCCAGCGGGTGGGCAGAGCCCCAGACGCACACGGAAAGCCCGGGACCGCAGGAGTAGCCGGGAGAGGCCCGGAGGCAGCCCGGGGGCCTGGTGCTTCCACCAGCCGCACTGCCCTCCGACCTCCTGCTCCCTGGGGCGCTCCATCCCCACCCAGCCCCCAGCACCACCCTCCCCAGAGGTCCCTTGCCATGGAAATGGACTTCAGGATGCACTCCCCGGTCCTCAGTGGCTTTCATTGTCTGCAGGACCCAGTGGGTCCCCAAGGACGCTTCACATCCGTGTCCCACACCCCACATCCCACATCCCTGTGTCACCACCCACAGGGTAAAGGCTGACACTTGGCCTCTCTGCCGGACACTTCCCGGGCTGCTCAGTGTCCTGGAGATCCCTCCCCCACACTGGATGACACGCTGCAGACTGACTCCAGCAGAACTTCCTGGGGCCCCAGGACAAGTATCTTTGCAGGGTTCCCCTGGAAGACATGTGTCCCTGAGCAGAATGATCTGTCTGAGAGGAACACCCCCCGACGAGGTCCGCGGACGGGATCCTTGTCTCTTCCTTCCCTCTCTGCCCCCAGAACGCACGGCCACGCCTGAGACACGGCTCTGGGTCTGGATGGAAGGGACACAATGGCCGCAGCTCAGGGAAGCAAGGCCCGGTGCCCTGGGGAGCTTGGGGGCTCTGTGACCCCAGGACCCATGCTCCACGTCCTGTTGCTTCAAGGCCTCTCCGAGCACTTGATTCTGACGAGAGCCTATGGGCCGGAGCTGGAGCTGGGCGTTCCAGCGGGAAAGGCTGCCTCCGCGGAGATCTCACCCAGGCGGACGGCTCGGGGTAGCCGGGGGCCAGCACGGTGCATCCCCGCTGAGGTCATTCAAAGCCTAACCCCGCTCTCCTCGTCCTGTCCTGTGCACCGCCGGACTCCCGGTGGCCACCCCAAACCTGTTGGCCCTCGAAATGCTTGAGATGAACGCACAGATCCTGGCCGTGCTGTGTCTGTTCCCCCGTGGTTGGCTTCCAGAGTCACTTCCAACTCCCACCGTCCCACGGGGTAGCGCCGTCACCCGGCGCTCGGGACCCTCGCAGGCGCTTTCAGGGAAATCGGCCAACCTGGTGTCCTGCACCGCTGTGTCGTCCATGGCTGTGCGATGCTTCCTGAACTGCAACCAGGAAAGGAGCCTGCTCTGTCGGAACTAGAGGTGTCAACTCTGCACGGGCAAGAGTGATGCCCTGAGACTCAGGGTCGTCTCTGACCGTGAATGTGCTGCCAGGAGCCCCAGCGCTGGTGCTAACCAACTCACTGACCAACTCACTGACCAACTCACTGACTAACTAACTTCACAGCAGCAGCAGGACGGAGCAGACCAGACTCGGCAGGTGACAAGGGAACCATGGAAAGGAGTTCTCTTTGCCCCTCGTCGTGGGGCCGCGGAGCCCCTGCCCAGCGGCCTGCTTGCTCTTGTAGAACGCGAACCCAGCAGTGGTTAGTGAAATGGCGTGTTGAGGAGATCATCTAGTGACACTGGGACACACTGACGGTCAGTTGAGATTATTTATGTATGTATGTATTTATTTATTTTTAAAGATTTTATTTATTTGACAGAGAGAGATCACAAGCAAGCAGAGAGGCAGGCAGAGGTGGGGGGGAAGCAGGCTCCCTGCTGAGCAGAGCCCGATGTGGGACTTGATCCCAGGACCCTGAGATCATGACCCGAGCTGAAGGCAGAGACTTTAACCCACTGAGCCACCCAGGTGCCCCCACATCATTTAAATCTTTAAGGGAAATCTCAATTCTTAATTACACTGAACTCTATGTTCACATCCAGCAAATAATTTTTAACTTTGTTTCTTCCACTGCACTCATGGAAGCATGACTGCAACAATGACAAAACAGACAAAATTCAAAATAGAAAATTTACATTTTGAGAATTTTTTTTGTCCTTATTTTTAGAAGAATAGAAAAGGTTATTTTCAGCAAAATGGCAAGTAGTTGAATGGCCTTGTGCTGGGGACTTGTTCTCCAATCCCACGATGTCCAAGGTAAGAACATGACGAGGACAGCCGCCCGCAACAGAGCTGTGGGGCCCAGGACAGGGCTCTTCTGAAGCCGGGAGGAAATTCCCTCTGCCTCTGCCTGCTTACAGATGCCTGTAGCCCGTCTCTCAGCCTTTGGTCCCTTTTGAGTGTTTTTGCAGGTGGCTGGGGTTTCTGGGTTAAAACGAGACACTTGGGGCACCTGGGTGGCTCAGTCAGTTAAGCCTCTGCCTTCGGCTCAGGTCTTGATTCCAGGGTCCTGGGACCGAGTCTCCCATCGGGCTCCCTGCTCCGCGGGAAGCCTGCTTCTCCTTTAATGCTCTCTTTCTCTCTCTATCTCAAATATCTTTAAACAAATGAAAAAAAAAAAAATGAGACACTCCTATTTCAGAACACATGGTTAGCAAGGGAAAGGGAAAGCATTCTACACACCAAGTCCGAAGGCAGGATGAGCTCCTGGCCTTCTGGAGAAAAACTAGAGCCGGCCAGCCAGTTCCAGAGCCGGATCACCTCCTCCATGGTCCCAAGCACGTGAGGCTCACCTGGGCCTCTGCACCTCCCTCGCAGGGAGCTCTGCTCCGGAGAGCGTGGGGACACCGTGGCCGTTCCGTGGAAGTCTCTGCTGAGAGACCCAGGTGTCCGAATGTTGTGCTCACGCAAGACGTGGAGTCTGTGGGCACCCGGGAGCGACAGCCCAGACGGGGCCCAAGAGCGTGAGCATCTGCGGATGGACGTCTTGCGCCTTGTGACGTGGGCCGGGGGAAGGCACGCAGACTGAGCGCAGGGTGGCCCGTGCTCTGGGGGTCACCGCCTCATCTCCCCGTCCTCACCAAGTGAGCTGCGTGAGATCCTGGGGACAAACAGCCAGTTACTGCCCTCAACCACCTCACGGGAGGGCGGCGGGGGACAGCCAGCTAATCGGGGGTTCCAGTTGCCACAGTCTGGGGACGAGAGAGGCGCCGCTTGTGTTTCTTTCACAAATACGTGTCACACCATGACCTGGGCTGGGAGAGCTGGTCGTGGATGCTTTCTCCATTCTCCCTGTCAGACTCCCTCCCGCCCTGGCTCTCTCTCTACGGTCTCCCCGGCCTCCCTCCCCGTGGCAAGCAGATGCTCCCGGGAAACGCAGGGAGGATCACATGCTTCCCGCCGTGGCCGCAGCTCCCGGCAGGACACAGGCGAGGCCGCGGGAGTGTGCGGCAAGGGTGCGACTCGAGCCCACGCTGCTCGTCTCCGTAAGAGCCGCCTCCGTCCGTCCTCACTACAGCGTGGCTGGGGGCGAAGGCCAGCCCTGGACCGCCACGGCAGAGACTCGGACACAGCGTGGCGGGCAGCTCTCTCCGAGTGGCCTTTCCAGCAGCCTGTCATTGGGATTTAGGAACCTCCACCTCACGGCTGGTTTTCAGCATGAGTGCGGGTGTCCACCGCGTTAGAAACGTTGATAATCCAAGGGATGGAAGGCGAATGAACGTCCCCTTAGAATAAGTACGCTCAGGTGACGGCTGGGTCTGTAAGGCTCAGTCGGGTAAGCGCGTCGGAAACCTTTGCCTAGAATTGTCAGGCGTGACGCTGTTTCCTCTGAGTCTTAACCCCACCTGCCTTCAGCACCAGATGCCCGTCATGGCCGGTGTGTGGCTCGGAGGAAAGAGCAGGGCTTCAGGGTCAGAAAGTCTTCGAGTGAGTCCTGGCGGGACTTGAGTGTGTTCTAGCTCCCGGGCTGCAGTGAGTCAGGGAGCGTCGCACGGAGAGGTTCCGTGAAGAGCTCACCGCACGGCGCGCCCCGTAAACGTCTGAGAAGGCAGCGGTTTGCAGCGACTGGCAGGCACACGGGGTGGGATGTCCTGGCCACCCACCTCCCCCTCCTCGGCTCCCTGGGCCCCAGGCTGAGAGCTTGGCACCTGCTTGATGTCTTAGAAATAAATGAAGGTAAATTGGATGCATTTGCGTCCCCTGAGGTCACCGCCTAGTGAGATCCCGTCATGCAGAAATGTAAGGCAACAGGCACGTGGTCCTGCAGAGGAGTGACTACCACTTCCTGCTAGAGGAAACGCAATGTCTGAGCACGCCTCTGCCTCGTGGGAGCCCGCATTGCTCAATTGTCATCTAAGGATGGAGACTTTATGGGGCAGAGCCCTTCTAACGCCCACACGCTGGCAGGACAGGGGCTGGGGACCCCACGTCATGGGTGGGCTGCCACACTGCACTGTACTGGAAGCCATGGAATCTTCAGTTTTGCTTCTCTGTGAAGGTAGCAGGTGCGAAAACGTGGACTCTGTGAGTACCGAGAAGGCCCCCCTCCCGGTCTGCCAGCCCTCCACGCCTTCCAGACTGCACCAGGTTGGGCTGGGCAGGCAGTGGCAGAGTGGGGCGTCCTGGCACCGCCCGGTGGATCTGCCGAGAACCCTCGGGTGGTCAGCGAGCAGACCTGGCTGAGAGCCGTCCGAAATCAGCAGGCTCGGAAGAGGTGGGTGCCTGGGTCTTGCTCCTGGAGCCGAAGGTGTGAATGCAGCAGATGAGAGGTGGGTCAAGTTGAAGGACTCAGCAAAGACCGGTTGCTGCTTTTTGCCTTTTACAGAGAAGGAACGCTTTGCTCAGTCTGGGAGCTGTGCTCAAGCGTCCCCGGCCTGCCCCTCACCCCACCTCCCCTTGGGGTGGCGCTTCACCTGGACTCACCGTTCTTGGTCGCTGACCACGCTGCTTCTGGCCCGCCTCTGCTTTGGTCTGCGATGCTCACGGCCAGCTTCCGGGGAAGGGACATTTTCCCTCCGTCCGGAGGGCGGGAGCATGGGCAGCTCATTGGCAGAAGGTGGGTGTGGGATCGCCCCGGGCGGCTGGCTGCCGCGAGCACCGTTCCTGCGCGCCACCATGCTTCTGCACTGGCCAGCGGGCCCCCAGCCCGGGACGCTGATGATGGTACCGCGGTGTTTTAGGAACAAGTTCGCTGTGCCCTCCTTTGGTCTTTGCCTCTCCTCTGCAAGCTCTGTCCACAGAGGCATCTCCCCACCGGCAGCCAGGAGCTAACAAGCAGCGTCTGCCGCAGGAAAGCCTGGTTTTATTCATTTTTGGATGCAGCCGGGTGTCTTAGGATCCAGTTGGAACTTAACACCGTAATACTTTACTGCAACATTCTATGACATCATTGAAGACGCTTTATGCTGTTTTTGTCTGTGTTTCGGAATTACGTCTGCTTCTGCTGAATCAATTTCATCGTGAGCTCAACTTCCATGACACATCCAAGGCTGATGAGGGTTGTTTTTGTTTGTTTGTTTGTTTTCTTTAAACTTCGCTTGCTTAAAATGATTTCCCTCCAGATCAAGATGCAGAGCACAAAATATTAATCAGTTTAAATAAATATCAAGACTACCCAAATAATATGAATGATTGGCACGGAATCATGCCTACTGCCCGGTTCCCAACAGCTGGTCACGCTGGCACGTGGCCCCCTCTCAACAGTGTTTCGGATAATGACTTTGGCGTCGGCAGACACGCGCTCGCCGCTGCCCACAGAATTTATAACTCACAAGTGGGAAACAGAGGCTCCGACTGAACTTTTTTATGCAAGGTCTTTGAAATTTATTAATGTAATGCAAACACAAGCCTTCCAACCCATTAAATTGTTGATGTTATGCGAATCCACTCTGGAATGGCAGATCCTCATTAACATTATTTGCATGTTAATCTGCATCTTTTTAATTAGTGATATTATTTATGCACATAATTTTCGCCTACTGGTGCCAAGGCTGAAGCACATTAATTAATCTACTGAGATGCCAAACTGTTTATTTTCCTCCGTACTTTTATTTGTTTACATGGTGTTTTGGATTCAGGGAAAATAAAAAAGAGCCGGAAGAATAAAAGCAGAAAGACAAGATTAACTAAAAGCTCTTTTTGTTTTCATAATTTAAATTGTAATATTAGCCAAATGTTGTGTTTCTTCCCTTCGAGATCAGTTATTCGGTTACATTACCTTGATGTATTATTAAAATTTATAATGGACTCCAGAGGCTCCTGTTAGTTCTCTCCTTCATTTACAGAATATACTCAATGTTATTTTAATCTTCCTACAACGCTCCCATGCATAGGCAATGATGAGCCCTCCCTAGCGGGTCGCTCGTGCGGCTCCACTTTGCACAACTGATAAACATTTAAATAAGCCTTTTCAGAGAAGAATAGCACGTAAAATTATTAACCCGTTGATGGAGTCTGCCGCCGTTCCATCGCTCTGCTCCCCTCCAACTAGGTCAGCTGCAAAGTGTGTGTGATGTGGCGGCCCCTGCTCCTTCCCGCTCCCGAAACCGTGATCGCGGGGCGTTCTCCGGAACCGCGTGTCCACCGGTGTGCGTGCACGCGGCACGGAGTTCTGAGAGTGCGGGATCACAATGTTCTGCGCGCTCTATGCTAAGTGCACCCTCGTTTGGAGCCGGAGAAGAAAGGGAGATTGCACGCCAATGGGCCTTGTAATAAATGATAACATAATTCAAGAGCAGTTCCCATTCCAGGGGAATGAAGGTAAAAAATTGCATTCCACTAACCACGGTCGCACGGATGCATTATTTATGCCACCTCAGAGACAGTATCCACAGCGGCGCGTAAGGAGACTCAAGGAGGTGCTGGTCGTCTTAGTAGCGGTGACTAATGATGTCTTCCCTGCATCCGTCTCCCGGGGATGCAGGGTGGCGTCTCTTGTCTCCCCACAGCACACCTGCCTTCGCCGGGGCTGCCCCCCGACTATTCTCCATCTGAACGCGACCTCCTGTCCTGCCGGTGACGGGCTCCATCAGGCCTGCCTCGAGTAAATCATGACGACGGTGCCATGTTTTAATAAGATGGCTGAAATCTATTGGGCGTGACTGCACGGGAGAGGGAAGCCAGGCCAAGTTCCTCCGGCTCATGCTATTTGAATAGCACATAACATTAGGTTGTAGCTCATTTGTCAAATGACTTTGAGTCACGTGGCCCCTCCTGGTTCACCGAAGGGTCGAGAAGAGGAATAGGCCCCGGGGCGCGTGGAAATTCAGGGGCAAGGCAGGGAGGACGAGGGACTCCGGTACAAACCAGGGGTCTCGGCCCACATTTTCCGAGCACACTGGGAGTTGCGACCCTAAAGCTAGAAGCAAAGCTGGAGTGCGGTCTGGGTTTTATTTCTTGGGGGACGTGAATGCTGTTGGTGAAAGGTTCAGTACAAAAGGTATAGGGCAAAAGGAGAAGAGCTTTTCCCTAAGCCCTGATCAAACATCTTGTCTATTTTTCTAGAATATTCTATGAATATATGAACATCAACCAATGGAAAACAGGATCCTTCAGGAGGGCAGGAGAACAGGGGTTCTTGTCACCGAAGAGTGCGTGCCGGGCGCCTTTCACGTGTGAGCTGCTTCATGAAAGCCTGGGCCGTGGGGCGCGTCCGGCCTCGGGGCCGCGCAGACGCATCCATGATAAATGGGTGCGTCGTGGGAGTGTGCCCCTATCGGGACCCTTTGGGGTGCATGGACTACGTTCACTAATGTTTTTTAAACTGTTTATGTTTCCCAGGAAATGGCACTAGACCATCATCCAGAGAAGACCAATGAGTCAATCGCAGAAGATACATTTTCTTGTGGTTTTATAATGTGCTTCAAGCAGTCGTGCAGCGTGGATTTTCATGTCTGCAAGAACACGGTCAAAACCTGCGAATTACGTCCAAGAATATCGTGTAGCCTACACAGCTGGGAGGAACGTGGGCTTTGAGCTTCACGTGCCCAGCCTGTATCTAGGTGATCTCACCGTGACCGTGACGGGGTAGTCCTGGCTGCGTGCAGAACGAGGTCACTGCACTTCAACCCTGTAACCTGCAGCTCATCATGAAGTCCCTGGGCCAAGCTGGCCTTCGGGTCAGGTCCTTTGTTCAGGGTTATGCAGTGGGGTCAAGTGTAGACAGGAGGCTGGGCCTCCGGGAGCTCGGAGCTGCGTCGGCTCCTCCCCTTAGACAATTAGAAGCTGCTGGAGTTTCCTGGGGGAGATCTTTCCAGCTCTGGAACTGGAGGCCACAGGCTTGAGTGTGGTGTCTGTTCAGTTGGAGGATTACTGCCCGTTGCCCTTCCTCCTGCTTTGTCCTGAGGACAGTGGGGTTTGCTCTCGACTCTCTGTTGGGGTGCTTACGACACTCTCCACGTGAGACCTGGCCTTGTCCTTTACTAAGACGATTATACCAGCGGGCCACAGTCCTTCACACCGTGACCCACTGTCTTCCAGGAGGAACCGGCTTGCACAGTCAATTATCAGTTATGTATGTAAATTAGGTATACGATTGTATGTTAATGTAAATATAGCATGTATATAATATGATGTATAATAATATGCATGATGTATATTATATAGTAAAGGCAATATTAAATATTTGCATATATGTAAATGAGGCACATCACTAATACATTATTCTATACATTCTTGTTGCCCTGGCACACTTTTGGTGACAACCAGAAAACCACGAACCCTAATTGTACCTCTAGTACCTTAACCAGTGAGAGAGTGCACCTCAGATTCCATGCGGAATCCTTCTCTGCTTACACAGGCTTCCTTGTCTGGACAGGCCCCCGTCAGCCCCCGAGCCAGTGCCCCCCGCCCAGACCCTCACCCCACACTGTGCCTCCGTGTAAGCGCGTGACCAGCATCGGTGTGCAAGGTGCCTGGGACCCCGGTTCCCGGCTTGGCTCTCTCAAACTCAGCTTCGTCACTCCAGGGCATCTGCCCCGAGAAACCCCCACCCCAGCAAGGCAGCTCCTGGTGTGGGCCAGGCCTCTTCCAGCTCCTCCTTCGCTCTGGGTGAACTTCTGCCTGGGCTGCCTTCCTTGGAGTCCACACTGGGCTCGTTCTCCACCCTGCCTGTCCAGCAGGACTGCCCAGAGGGCTTTTCAAATTGTAGACACTGGGCCTTTCCCTGTAGAGATTCTACTTGAGGGGTCGAGTTTGGGACCGTGGCAATGATGTTTTCTAAGTCTTCCCCGTGGGTGGAGGACTGCTGTCTTCCAGAGACCTGTTTGGTGCAAGAACCTCGTGCCGCACTGGGAGCCAGTGGCCCCTGCTCTGCTCCCTGAACCTTGGGCCACTTCTCAGAGCCACCCTCCCATGGGAGGGGGACTAGCCCCTCCATCGCTGTCTCCTCAGCCAGGAGGGAGGGACTCCAGGCTTGCTGGGGCATCTGGGACTGCCTCCCACTCAGAAGTGAGCCCAGCGGACCGCAGACACCCACATGGGATTGCTAAGAAATGCCCTTGGGGTCCTGTGATCTTTACCAGAAACAAGGCTGCTTTCCACACTGTTAGCAGATGGACCTTCTACTTCTGTCTCTTGTATTGGCTTGCCTGTTCTCAGCAAACTCGGTGGTAAATTTCACAGCACGTGGAAATGCATCTGCTAGACTGATGTTTCCAAAGAACGAGCTATGTTGACAGAAGACTTTGCTCCACACTCACCCACCCTGACCCCCGGCCGCCCCCTCAGTGAGTCCGGAGGCTCTTTCTTATTTTGTTCAAGCCGATCTCTCTGTGTCAACCTCCCCAGTAGCTTTCAAAGCAAAGGAATGAAGCCTCAGGCCCACCTAGAAGTAAGAATTTTCATAAAATATTCCACTCCAACATTTAAGATAATGTATAGAACACTTACACACATATATAATACAGTGTATAATCTATGAGGTTTATGCATATTTTATAAATATTCTTGAAAAAAAGCAAGGGGATTCCAATCCGATGTGAAGAGGAAGCTTCACTGTCTTGCTGCTGTCCAGGGTGATCGGATCCTCTCCTGCTTCTGGGCGCCGACCTCGGCTCTGCAACCACGTGCGCCACGCTCCTGGCATATGTCCTGTGGCTACGCCAAGGACAGCCCTGTGCCGTCCTCCAGACAGAGACGCTCACGCTTCCTGTTTCTCTCTCCACCTGCTCCAGGGGCCTCAAGTCCCGTTGTGGGGCGGAGTGCTTGGAGCGCCCACGAGCTTAAGAATTCTGAGATGGGAGGGGCAGTGGCCTTCCTGTGGCCCAAGGACCATGGCCGCTCCAGCTGGGGCTGAGTCATTATGGCGTGTCTCTGAGGGACAGCCCTTGGCGGGTGTGTGTCCGCGGAGCCGTGGTCCGGAAATCACAGCATCGCTTGGAGAAAGATCCTGTCTTGCCTTCATCAGTGTGCGTTGTCTGAGCCATGTCTCCACCCTGCCCACGGACGTGCCCTCCAAAAGCCAACAAGGGCACCCTGCTCCGAGGAAAGCAAGGCGCGCACAGGACGACGAGGCGGACAGGAACATGCGAAGGATGTTCAGGGTACCAAAATAGTTTCCGTTGCGTAAAAATGTATTTTTTTCTTGTAGATTTTTAGCTACTTCTTTGCTCATTGACCATTCACTAACCTTGCAGAATTCGCTATGTTCCAGGCACTTGTTAGGGCTTGGGTGAGATGAACAAGGCAAAGATTTCTGCTCTCCAGCGGTTGTCTAGAAAATAGTGCTTTGAAACAGGAGAAATCTCAGAGAGTCTGTACCCGCCGCCGTCTTGCAACGGACGGTAGCTGAACGAGGCGCGTCCGTCGGGCAACGCTGTGCAGGGCACCCCTGCACTTGGCTGGGAGGTTCGCCTTGTGGGGGAAGAGCCTGGTTTGCCACACAGTCTTCTTGTGCAGCTCAGCTTCTCCAGGCATCTGTTCCATCCTGTCTGAAAGCCCGTCTTCCATTAAACACCCCTGCATTTGGGCTGCAGACACCCTGCTCCATGCTGAATTCCGCTCGAATGCCCCGTCCAACCGGCACACGCAGGTGAGAGTGACATTTGTTCTTGGCGTTTTGGTTTACGGCCTCTTTAATTATACCCAGTCCCTAAAGCACTTACACGCAGCTCTTAAATATAGCTGACCCTCTTTATTTAATTTCATTTGCCTGTTAGTGTTTGGAGACTCTCCAGCAAACCACTCAGTAAATTCAATAAAGTTCATACCACAATTAATACAGAGCCCAATGACAGTGGAGGCCAGTCCCGTATAGGACCATCATCATTCGACTAGAAGCACAAATATTCCAGTGGATTAAGGAACAGAAATTGGAGTGAATAGATGAAATAAAAGATTATATTTCGTCTAAGTAGTAAGCTTAGGACCTGGAGTAGTTTACCCCCAGGCCCAATCAGAATATTTTCCTGGAGCCGCACGTGGCTGCATTTGCGTCGTGAAGCTATGAATTCCGGGGGAAGACATGACTGATCTCCCCCGATTCCCTCACACAAACTGACATAACGCAGAACACCGCTCAGCTTGGGTCCTTCTGCCCTTTTCGTGCTCCCTGTGATTTGGAGCGGGAGGAAAGCACGCGTCTGTGTCTTGACTGTTGCATTTATGATCCTAGAATGAGGCATTGAAGGATCATCTTTACGAGGTACAGACCGTGTGGTTTGAGGGAACTCTGAGTCGAGATAATCAAGTTTTACGGAGTTAGGTAAAGCTGAAAAATAAGGTTCAAGCAAACCAGTGCTAGCCACGATGCCAGGCCAGCGCGGCGACTCCTTCGCTGCCGACGCGACTGCCTCTCCACGGGGCCCCCACGTCCGCCCGCCCTCCGCTCAGCAGCAACCATCCATCTCCACGAAGCTCTGAGCAGAAAGTGAGGCTCGGGCTCCCGAACAGAAAATAAAGTACACAGTCAGCTTGCGTCCTGGGTGCTGCTAATATAATTTCATTAATAATGCATCTCTGGTTGTCAGAAACAATCAGCATTGTGGTTCTTCCCTCCATACTGTTTATTATAAATCACTTTGCAACAATACATTACTTTGCAGAGAATGAAAAGCAAAGCCATTCTGTGTCAGCTGGCATTAACAGTCAGGAAACTATGGTCTTTCAGGAAAGGAAGTAGGTACATTAGCATCTGGAAGTCGGCTCGAGCGGCAGCCTGTGCTCGCTGACACAGGAGCACGCGCCACGTGTGTTCCAGCACAGAGATGAAAGTTATTTGGAACACTTCCTAAATGTTCTTGTGGGTTAGTGAGGAAGGACTGTTTGAGCAACGTCAAGTTGTTGGTGTTTTGTTTTGCTTTGTTTTTCATTTTAAGCGCAGCTGGGGCTTGTACCACATATAAAATAGGTATTTCCAAAGGAATCCTCACAAGAACTCAAAATTGTTTAAATCAGAACATAACATTATAACAAGATGTTGATCCTATTCTCAGACCTTTTAAAATCTTATTTTCTATCGGTTACAGTAAGATGTCAATTTACCTGTGATGTTTATTTATGTCTAGGGGAGGGGGCGTCTGGTAAGACCCAGCGGGTGCCATGGGTAGCCCAGGTGGGCCGGACCGCTTCCCAGCAGGGGGCCCTCCCTGTCACTGGGAGCGGGTGAGATGACCCCTCTCCGGGCGGTTAATGGGGTGGAAATGCGCCTGCTTCGGAGTCCCTCTGCTTCTCAAAAAATGGAACTCTCCACAGTTCGGACACGTATTTCTGGCCTTGCCCTGCTGAGCAGACAGGCCTGTGCGGGGCCCAGTCTGATCAGCTGGCTGCATATTCGCCTGGAGGAAAGTGCGCAGTAACTTGCTAGAACTTGCCCGCAGGAATGGTTGAGTGAAGTCGCGCGGAGATGGGTGCCCGGAGCGTCTGCAGGAGTGACTCCAGGCGGGGTCACAGCAGGGCTGTGGCTCCTGGGGTCCCCCACAAAGCCTAGTCCCCCCACCAGGCTACAGCCTGCTCCTGTGGGAGTGAGAAAGGAAGCAACACTGCTCCTGACTTTTCGGGAGCAGGACACATAACACATCCGACCTCACAACCAGGAACGCGGAGGGTGTCATTTCAAGAGAATTCATTTTTTTAAAATGTACAGAACCTGGAGAAGGTGAGGGCATATTCAGGTCAAATATTACAACAGACCACCTTCCTTGACCCTCTTTTATTGGTCAATAATAACATCGCTCTTTACCGCCATTTAGGCCAGACTGACATCCTCACCGGAGAGAGGAAGACTCGGGAACAGATGTGAAGATCGCAGCCCATTCCTGCAAGTTCCATCCTCTGTCCAAAAGGACAGGCTGGGTGGGGGGTGTGACTTGTCTTCCCTCTCACAGGACTCTGCGGGGGGCACTTGCCAGAGACCAGAACACCCAGCTCTAGGTGTGGCATCCCTGCGTCATGCTTCTGTGCACCCCGGGGCAGCCGGGAGTGTGAGCTCTCGGCGAGACCATACCCTCTGAGGAGGCCTGGCGGCCACCGGCAAGGGCCTGAGGGAAGCCGCAGCCTCCGACTGCGTGCAGAGAGCTCCCTACCCTTCCCCCAGGAGGAGTGCGGGGAAGCCTGGTGGGGCCGTGTGCCTTTGCAGGAAGGAAGCCACCGCTGTGCAGCGAGCAGGGGGCAGGGGACGCAAGGAGCACCCGGAGGAAGCCGAGGACAGGTGTTTCTCCGCCGCCGCCGCTCTGCTCCTTGTGTTTCCTTTGCTCTCAGAGCTGGGCCTACTCCAGGGTCAAGAAACTGCTAGAAGAGGCTTCTGCTGGCGACACTGACCACACCACGGCCTGTGCCTCTCCTTTGCCTGGCTGGGAGACCCCCAACCGCTTCCTGATGCCTCCCTGCTTCTCCCCCTGCACGGGCGCCACACCGCCCTCATTCCCAGGATGAACCCGCCTCCTCTGCACTGTTCGCCGAGGTTGGTGGCATCAGGCTCTGTGGCCAGCTCGTGAGGACAAGGACAGAAACACTGCTCCTAGGGCTCCAAACTGCTGCCCTGGGCCGAGGCACTGGGGCATTCCCTACCTGGAAACCTTCGGCCCCTGCTGGCTTGCGGTGGTCGGGCGGGTGCTGCTCCGCAGGACACATGGGACTACCTGCGACTCCAGCGTGGGGGTCAGAATCCCTCCATGGAGGGAGCACTCCCACATTCGTGGCCCAAAGGGCTTGCTGGCAAGGAAGGCCTGGCCCCAGGGCTGCCCACGCACCATGTAGCACTTGACACGCGATGGAGCCTTGCTCCTGCAGCGTCGTGAACGCCCGGACTCTCTGGGGCTGTGCTGCATTCACCCCGCGTCCTCAGCTGGGGAGGTGAGTTGGGGGCGCACGCGGGGCTCAGCAGACCGGGAAACCCTGTCCTTCAGTCTTAGCCCTCGGAGCAGCTGGGCAGGGCGGGGTGGGCCCCGGAGTGCCTCTGCTCTGACTCACACTCTCCCGTCCTGTTGACAAAACAACTTACTTTGCTCTGGAATTTGCTTTACCGGGCCCAGCCCACCTCCTTCCCAGGGGAGGCATCTACGCTGGCATCTGGTCCCACCATGCTTTCTTTGGAAGGTCCCCACGTTGGAGAAGCCTCTTCAGATTTTCAGATAGAAGTTTATTTTTCTATACCTGAAGCCCCAGACCCTGACCAGACCAAGCTTACGCACAGGGTTCCAGAGAAATTTCCAGAGGTGCCCCGCCAGCCCTGGGATCCAGGGACGTCCTCTGTCCCCAGTGGTGGTCCTTCCTGCCTCTGTCTTCTGCAGGGCTGGGCATCTCGTGGGAGAGGGTCGGCGGCCCTGTTGGTTCCTGCAGAACAGCCTCAGGCTGACTCAGGGATGCCTGGTTCGGGGGTCAAAATCCCCAAACCCTGCCTCCAATGGTCAGCATCTGACATGTCAACGACAGCCTCGTGGCCGGGCTGTACCTCCTCTCTGAGGAAGGGGCTTTGATTCTGAAGGATTCATAAGTGCGGTTTTACTACAAACAGGATGGAGAGCCCACAGTATGGAGTTAGAAATCTGATCAGAATATTCTGTAAGATCTCCATGGTTTGTGCACAGAGAAAGAGCGGCATAAGCCGGACTGGGAATGCTAAGTGAGACGGGTGCTGCCTTCTGTCTAGGGCAATGGAACGAAGTTAGCAAGAGAGAGTTCAAAAGGAGACCGCAGATTGCAGGGGGCACTGGGACTTACACGCAAACAATGCATCATGGAACATGACACCAGAAACTAATGATGTTCTGTGTGGGGACTAACACAATGTACTAAAAAATTATTTTAAAAAAACCAGGTATATAGATAAATTATGATGTGCACGTTCGTGGAATATTAGTCAGCAATGAAGAATGAGCCACAGAGACAGGCAACAGCAGACGAATCCCAAAAGCATGTGTTCAGTGATATAAATCAGACACAAAAGGCTATTGCTTCTATCGTAATTTATAGCACATTCTAGAAAGACAAAAACATGATAGGAACAGAAAAAAGCTCAGGGTCTGGGGGTGGAAGAAGAGAATTGAGTACACGGGGAACTTACAGAGGGCTGGAAGCATTCTGTGTGTTGGTCATGATGGGAGTTGTGTTATGGAGGAGCTCAAAAAAAAAAAAAAAAAAGCAAACCAAAAATATACAGAAAATCTACTTGAAGAAGTATAATAAGTAGTTTACTAATTTTCAGTATCTCACAATTAGTAAAACTAACAGAAACATAAAACCTATCATTATAATAATTGGTAGGGATGGAAACCTCCAAGAGAGCTTTTGGTAATTCTAGTGAAATTCACTCTTTGTGCCATTAAAAATTTAATTGAACAACCTCATGACTTGATATCTCTTGGTTAAAAAAAATTTAAATGGCAAGTAGCCTGCATTTTGTAATTCATCAGAAACCTAGATATTCTAAATTTTTTAAAAATTAACATATAATGTATTCTTTGCTTCACGAGTACAGGTCTGTGAATCATCAGTCTTGCACAATTCACAGCACTCACGATAGCACATACCACCCCTGGCCAGTGTCCATAACCCAGGCACTCTTCCCTCGCCTCCCACGCCCAACAACCCTCAGTGTGTTTCCTGAGATTAAGAGTCTCTTATGGTTTATCTCCCTCCCCAGTCGCATCTTGTTTCATTTTTCCCTCTTCCTCCCATGACTCCCCACTCTGCTTCTCAAATTCCTCATATCAGAGAGATTATATGATAATGTGTTTCTCTGATTGACTTATTTCGCTCAGCCTAATACCCTCTAGTTCCATCCATGTCATTGTAAATGGCAAGATTTCAGAGTTTTTCACAGCTGTATAGTATTCCATTATAATGGAATGGGGACTAACACAATGTACTAAAAATAGTATTCCATTATAATGGAATACTATACAGCCGTGAAAAACTCTGAAATCTTGCCATTTACTTAAATTTACATTATACATATATATGTATATATATATACATAATAGTATATATATACTATATATATAATACATATTATAATACATAATACATATATATAGTATAATACTATATATATATACACAGACCCCACATCTTCTTTATCCATTCATCTGTTGATGGATATCTAGGTTCTTTCTGTAGTTTGGCTATTGTGGACATTTCTGCTATAAACATTTGGGTGCATGTGCCCCTTCAGATCATTACGTTTGTATCTTTAGGGTAAATACCCAGCAGTGTGATTGCTGGGTCATAGGGCAGTTCTATTTTCAACTTTTTGAGGAACCTCCATGCTGTTTTCCAGAGTGGCTGCACCAGCTTGCATTCCTACCAACAGTGTAGGAGGGTTCCCCTTTCTCAGCATCCTCGCCAACATCTGTCGTTTCCTGACTTGTTGATTTTAGCCATTCTGACTGGTGTGAGGTGATATCGCATTGTGGTTTTGATTTGTATTTCCCTGATGCCGAGTGATGTGGAGCATTTTTCTATGCATCTGATGGTCATCTGGATGATATTTGCAAAAATATCTGTTCATTTCTTCTGCTCATTTCTTGATTGGATTATTTGTTCTTTGGGTGTTGAGTTTGATAAGTTCTTTATAGATTTTGGATACTAGAATTTTATCTGATATGTTGTTTGCAAATATCTTCTCCCATTCTGTCAGCTGTCTTTTGTTTTGTTGACTGTTTCCTTTGCTGTGCAAAAGCTTTTGATCTTGATAAAATCTCAATAGTTCATTTTTGCCCTTGCTTCCCTTGCCTTTTGCGTTGTTCCTAGGAAGAACTTGCTGCGGCTGAGGTCGAAGAGGTTGCTGCCTGTGCTCCTGTGTTCTCCTCAAGGATTTTGATGGATTCCTTTCTCACATTGGGGTCTTTCATCCATTTTGAGTCTATTTTCATGTGGGGTAAGGAAAGGGTCCAGTTTCATTTTTCTGCATGTGGCTGTCCAATTTTCCCAGCACCATTTATTAAAGAGACTGTCTTTTTTCCATTGGACATTCTTTCCTGCTTTGTCGAAGATTAGACCATAGAGTTGAGGGGCTATTTCTGGGCTCTCTATTCTGTCCCACTGATCTATATGTCTGTTTCTGTGCCAGTACCACACTGTCTTGACGATGACAGCTTTGTAATAGAGCTTGAAGTCCGGAATTGTGATGCCGCCAACTTTGGTTTTCTTTTTCAACATTCCTTTGGCTATTCAGGGTCTTTTCTGGTTCCATATAAATTTTAGGATTATTTGTTCCAATTTTTATTAATTTTTAAATTTTTTAATAAACATATAATGTATTTTTATCCCCAGGGGTACAGGTCTGTGAATCGCCAGCTTTACACATTTCACAGCACTCACCACAGCACATACGCTCCCCAATAACCCCATAACCCCATAACCCCAACACCCTCTCCTGACCCCCCTCCCCCCAGCAACCTTCAGCTTGTTTTGTGAGATTGAGTCTTTTATGGTTTGTCTCCCTCCTGATCCCATCTTCTTTCATTTTTTCTTTTCCTACCCCCCAAACCCGTATGTTGCATCTCCACTTCCTCATATCAGGGAAATCATATGATAGTCGTCTTTCTCCAATTGACTTATTTCGCTAAGCATGACACGCTCTAGTTCCAACCACATCATTGCAAATGGCAAGGTTTCATTTCTTTTGATAGTGGCATAGTATTCCATTGTGTATATATACACCACGTCTTCTTTATCCGTTCATCTATTGACGGACATCTAGGTTCTTTCCATAGTTTGAAACAAAAATTTGATAGTATTTTGATAGGAATTGCATTAAATGTGTAGATTGTTTTAGGTAGAATAGACACTTTCACAATATTTGTTCTTACAATCCCTGAGCATGGAACCTTTTTTTTTCCCCCCATTTCTTTGTGCTTTCCTCAATTTCTTTCATGAGAGCATTATAATTTTCTGAGTACAGATTCTTTGCCTTGTTGGTTAGGTTTATTCCTAGGTATCTTATGGTTTTGGATGCAATTATAAATGGAATTGACTTCTTAATTTCTCTTTCTTCTGTCTTGTTGTTGGTGTATAGAAATGTAACTGATTTCTCTGCATTGATTTTATATCCTGACACTTTACTGAATTCCTGTACAAATTCTAGCAGATTTGGAGTGGAGTCTTTTGGGTTTTCCACATAAAATATCATATTATCTGCAAAGGGTGACTTCTTTGCCCATTTGGATGCCTTTAATTTCTTTTTGTTGTCTGATTACTGAGGCTAGGACTTCTAGTACTATGTTGAATAGCAGTGGTGATAATGGACATCCCTGCCGTGTTCCTGACCTTAGTGGAAAAGCTCTCAGTTTTTCTCCATTGAGAATGATATTCGCTGTGGGTTTTTCATAAATGGCTTTGATGATACTGAGGTATGTACCCTCTATCCCTACACTTTGAAGAGTTTTGATCAAGAAAGGATGCTGTACTTTGTCAAATGCTTTTTCAGCATCTTTTGAGAGTATCATGTGGTTCTTGTTCTTTCTTTTATTAATGTATTATATCACATTGATTGGTTTTTGGATGTTGAACCAACCTTGCAGCCCAGCAATAAATCCCACTTGGTCGTGGTGAATAATCCTTTTAATGTACTGTTGGATCCTATTGGCTAATGTTTTGGTGAGAATTTTTCATCTGTGTTAATCAAAGATTTTGGTCTGTAAATCTCTTTTTTGATGGGATCTTGTCTGGTTTTGGGATCAAGGTAATGCTGGCCTCATAAAATGAGTTTGGAAGTTTTCCTTCCATTTCTATTTTTTTTGGAACAGTTTCAGGAGAGTAGGTGTTAATTCTTTAAGTGTTTGGGGGAATTCACCTGGGAAGCTGTCTGGACCTGGGTTTTGTTTGTTGGGAGATTTTTGATGACTGCTTTAATCTCCTTACTGATTATGGATCTGTTCAGGTTTTCTGTTTCTTCCTCATCCAGTTTGGTAGTTTATATGTCTCTAGGAATGCATCCATTTCCTTCAGATTGTCAAATTTGCTAGTGTATAGTTGCTCATAATATGTTCTTATAATTGCTTGTATTGGTTGTGATCTCTCCTCTTTCATTCATGATTTTATTTATTTGGGTCCTTTCTCTTTTCTTTTTGAAAAGTCTGGCCAGAGATTTATCAATCATTAATTCTTTTTAATCAACCTTATTAATTCTTTCAAAGAACCAGCTCCTATTTTCGTTGATTTGTTCTACTATTTTTTTGGTTTCTATTTCATTAATTTCTGTTCTGATCTTTATTATTTCTCTTTTCTTGCTGGATTTAGGGTTTTTTTTTTTTTTCTGTTCTTTCTCTAGGTCCTTTAGGAGTAGGGTTAGGTTGTGTAATTGAGACCTTTCTTGTTTGTTGAGGAAGGCTTGTATCACTATATACTTTCATCTCAGGACTGTCTTTGCAGTGTCCCAAAGATTCTGAACAGTTGTCTTTTCATTTTCATTTGTTTCCCTGAGAATTTTAAATTCTTCTTCAATTTCCTGGTTGACACATTCATTATTTAGTAGAATGCTCTTTAGCCTCCATGTATTTGAGTTCTTTCCAACTTTCCTCCTGTGGTTGAGTTCTAATTTCAAAGTGTTGTGGTCTGAAAATATGCAGGGAATGACCCCAATCTTTTGGTATTCGTTGAGACCTGATTTGTGACCTAGGACATGATCTATTCTGGGGAATGTTCCATATGCACTAGAAAAGAAGGCATATTCTGTTGCTTTTGGATGGAACATTCTAAATATATCTGTGATGTCCATCCAGTCCAGTGTGTCATTTAAAGCCTTTATTTCCTTGTTGATCTTTTGCTTAGATGATCTGTCCATTTCAGTGAGGGGAGGTGTTAAAGTCCCTACTATTTTGTTATTATTGTCAATGTGTTTCTTTTATTTTGTTATTAATTGGTTCATATAATTGGCTACTCCAATGTTGGGGCATAGATATTTTAAATTGTTAGATCTTTTTTTGGACAGACCCTTTAAACATGATATAGTGTCCTTCCTCATCTTGTATTATAGTCTTTGGCTTAAAATCTGATTTATCTGATGTGAGGATTGCTATCCCAGCTTTCTTTTCATGTCCATTAGCATGGTAAAATGTTTTCCACCCCTTCACTTTAAATCTGGTGGTGTCTTTGGGTCTAAAATGAACTTTCTGTAGACAGCATATTGATGGGTCTTGTTTTGTTTTGTTTTGTTTTGTTTTTAATCCATTCTGATACCCTGTGTCTTTTTTTTTTTTTTCTTTCTTTTTTTATTTTTTATAAACATATATTTTTTATATACATATATTTTTATCCCCAGGTCTGTGAATCACCAGGTTTACACACTTCACAGCACTCACCAAATCACATACCCTCCCCAATGTCCATAATCCCACCCCCTTCTCCCCAACCCCCTCCCCCCGGCAACCCTCAGTTTGTTTTGTGAGATTAAGAGTCACTTATGGTTTGTCTCCCTCCCAATCCCATCTTGTTTCATTTATTCTTCTACCCACTTAAGCCTCCATGTTGCATCACCACTTCCTCATATCAGGGAGATCATATGATAGTTGTCTTTTGATTGAGGCATTTAGCCCACTTACATTCAAGGTAACTACTGAAAGATATGAATTTAGTTCAACTGTGTTGCTTGTAAGGTGACTGTTATTGTTACTGTATATTGTCTCTCTTTCTTTCTGGTCTCTTATTTTTAGGTTCTTTCTTTTCTTAGAGGACACCTTTCAATATTTCCTGTAGGGCTGATTTGGTGTTTGCAATTCTTTTAGTTTTTGTTTGTCTCGGAAGCTTTTTATCTCTCCTCTATTTTCAGTGACAGCTTAGCTGAATATACCATTCTTGGCTGCATATTTTTCTCCTTTGGTGCTCTGAATATATCCTGCCAGTCCTTTCTGTCCTGTAATACTGTGGATAGGTCTGCTGCCCATCTAATATTCATATTATTATGTTACATACTTCTTGTCCTGAACTGCTTTCAGAATTTTCTCTTTGTCACTGAGACTTGTAAGTTTTACTATTAGATGATGGAATGTGGATTTGTTTTGTTTTGTTTTGTTTTGTTTTAAATTTTGAGGGTGGCTCTCTTTTCCTCCTGGATTTTGATGCTTGTTCCCTTCACCAAATTAGGGAAATTCTCTGCTATAATTTGTTCCAGTATACCTTCTGCCCCACTCTCTTTCTTCTTCCTCAGGGATCCCAATTATTCTAATATTGTTTCATCTTATGGATCACTTAACTCTTGAATTCTTCCTTTGTGGTCCAGTAGTGGTTTTTCCTCTCTTTTGCTCAGCTTCTATATTCTCCATCATTTGGTCTTCTATATCACTAATTCTCTCTTCTGCCTCATTTATCCTAGCAGTAAAGGCCTCCATTTTTAATTGAGCCTCATTAATAGCTTTTTTTTTTTTTATTTCAACTTTGTTAGGTTTTAGTTCTTTTATTTCTCCAGGAAGGGATTTTATGTGTCCACAAAGGGATTCTCTAATATCTTCTGTGCTTTTTTTGAAACTAGCTAGCACCTTGAGAATTGTCATTCTGAACTCTAGTTCTGACATTACTAATGTCCGTATTGATTAGGTCCTTAACTGTTGGTCCTGCCTCTTGTTCTTTTTCTTTTTCTTTTGTTTTTTTGAGGTGAGTTTTTCTGCCTTGTCATTTTATCCAGGTAAGAATAAATGAATGAGAAAACAAAATACTAAAAGGGTAGCAAAAACCCCAGAAAAATATACACTAACCAAATCAGAAGAGGCCTGAAACTATGGGGAGAAGAAAGGAGGGGAATAGAGAGAGATATAAAGATTGATTTATAGATATAGATATATATAGACTGGTGAATAGAACAGAGCTACACACTTGATTTGGGGTGTATTTTGGTCTATTAGGAGAAACTGCCTCCCAAAATTTTAAAGGAAGAGAAAATGATATATTTACAAAATTAAGGGTAAACACAATGAAGGGATGGGATGTGGCTGTAAGATGAAAATTAAAGAAGATTGTAAAAAAGGAAATGATATAATAATAAGTTGTTTAAAAAAAAAAAAAAAAGGAGAAGAAGAAGAAAGAATGTGATCAGGTTGGAGACTAGAACAAATCCATGCACTAGATTTAGGGTATGTTCTGATCTTTTAGAAGAAAGTGTATCCCAAAATTTTAAAGAAAGAAAAACCTGTATATATACAAAAAATTAAGGTGAAATACAATGAAGGGATAGAGTATAGCTATAGCAATGGAAATTTTAAAAAGATTTTTAAAAAGGTATTGATAAGATATAATAGTTAAAAATGTTAAAATAGGAAAGAGGAAAATTTTGAAAAAAATAGAATAAGAAAAATTTAAAATTAAAAAAAATAGTTGACTTTAAAAGACAAAAGGATCATGGGAAAAGCCATGAATTCTATGTGTTGCTTTTCCCTAGTTCTGCAGTTCTCATTTTTTGGTGAACTCGGTCTTGGCTGGAGGCTCTTGCTGGAGGGACCTTTTTCTGGACCTTCTTCTGGACCTTCTTCTGGAGGGGCCTGTTGCAGAGATTCTCAGTTGTCTTTGCTGGAGGCAGAATCACACCGCCCTTGACAGGGGCCAGGCTAAATCATCTGCTTGAGTTTGCTTTCAGAGCTTTTGTTCCCTGAGCACTTTCCATACCGCTTTGGAGGATGGAAAGGACGATGGCGGCCGCCTTATCTCTGGCCAGAGGAGCCAGGAGCCAGGTCTCCACTCCTCAGTGCGCCCTCAGAGAGAAGCAGTCAGTCCCTCTTGTCTCCCTGGTCTCTGGCTGCACTCTGAGCTCACCTGGCCTGTGACCCAGCATTTCTATCGCTGGTGCACGGCCCTGTTGGGAGTCTCCAAACCCAACAGATTCCTGCTGTGTGCACCTGCACTGCCCCTCCCAGAGGAGGAGGGTACGTCTCTCTGATCTGCCACTTGTGGGGTCCCTGTTGAAGATCAGTGGTCCGACTGTGCCTTGGATCATGGTGTAAGGTAATGCAGAGCTGAGAGCTCACTCCTCGGTTCCATCTCTGCAGGCGGCTTCCCAGCTCTAATACCTGTGAGCTCTGCTGCACTCAGACACCCTCAATCTTCTGTGACCCCGCAGGTCCTGAGATCACTCTGTCCCCACGAGGGATCCCTGCTTGAGCTCTGGAGTGATGGTCCTCAGTGGGTCAGACTTCTACAAGTTCTGATTTTGTGCTCCGCTGCTTGCTGGGAGCTGTCCCCTCCCTTCCTGTAGCTTCAGATTCACTTCTCCACATGTCCTACCTTCTAGCAAGTGGTCAATTTTCTGTTCCTGGAATCGGTGCTTCTCTTCTCTTTGATCCCCTGTTGGGTTTGTAGGTTAGATACTACCTAGCTCAACTCCTGGGACCTGATGATACTTCTGTTCCCTGCTCCCCCACCCTCTTGTTTCTCCCCTTCTGAATTTCTTGTAAGTATATCATATCAAGCATAAACACTCTAGAATTTTCAGAGAAAAAAATATGTGCAGTCACTCGTCAGATTTTACTGCATCACATTTCTTTACTTCCCATGGTTTTTTGGTTGTTTTTAATTTTTTAAATTAAAGGTAATAATCTGTCAAGTGTGGACTTTATGTCTTACTGTTTTTCTTAGACTTAAGTGTGCATATTGCAGTTTTGTACACATTAGTTATGCGTCTCACTGAAGAGTGAAAATATTTGAGATAACAGTTCTTCCTCTGAAGATGGCTTTAGCCATATTCTCTAAGTTTTAAAAGTGAAATTTTCTGATTTTTACCCATTTATAAATATTTTTTTAACCTCAGGTTACAATTCAGCTTGGTTCAAGAAGCACGTATGAGAGGCCTCTCCTCTATCCAGATAGATAAGTTTGGATCTTTTACTAATTGTTGATTCTAGATTTATTGCATTCTGATAAGAGAATGTAGTCTGTGTTTTGTACTTGTGGAAGTTGTTACGATATTCTATATGATTAATATTTGGGTGTAAGTCAAATAAAATACACTATTTGTGGAATGTAGACTTTTTAATGTATTACTCCCTGTTGGAGCAAGCATTTTCATATTCAAATTAAGAGTCTCATGCTCTACCGACTGAGCTAGCTGGGCACACGAATTAAAATGCTCAACATTCAAAATTAAATGTGTGTGCAAGTGTGAGTGTGTGTGGTTATACTTGTCGTGATTATTATTGAATTATTTGTCAAACATCCAAAGAGGTATAATAGTTTCCTGATACTATTACAGCTTACCAGGCTCTCCTCAGACTGCATTTTGCCTTTTATATTTTGCTACCATGTTGCTGAACACATGAAGTCCTTAACTGACTTGTTTACAGATCATGATATTTAATGCCATAAAATACCACAGCTCTCCCTGCCAATAATTTAGAAATTCCATTCTGCAACACTCTCCATGTGTTATCTTTCTATTGTTTAATGGAACACTGGTGCCTGCATTCCTAACATGATACGATGCCTTAGTCCTTCCTCTCTCCCTCCAGCTTCCAGAGCTCTTTTAAGCTGACTCTTCTTTTTCTTCCCAGTTTGTATGCATTTAAAAGAATTGAAAAGGTAGAGCAAGTACTTTTTTATTACAACATTTTAATCTATTATGGATTGATTTCCCAATAATTGCATTATAGTCCAGGAGTACATCATCAACATAGAACAAAATAATCAACAAGGTGCGAAGTTTTAACTTGTACAGCCTCGTGCTAGATACTTCCTCTTTCTCTACAGAGACCCTTTCATTGGTTCAATTTTTTATTGGTATTAAGTACTTTCTTACCAATTTTTCCTCTAAAGTTCACACAGGTTTCTATAACCATGTATCGTAAAATGTCTTTTTTTTTTTTAACTTATGAATAATAGCTAAGATGGGTATAGAACTCTTTTTTTTTCTTTTAAAGACTTTATTTATTTATTTGACAGACAGAGATCACAAGTAGTCAGAAAAGCAGGCAGAGAGAGAGGGGGAAGCAGGCTCCCCGCTGAGCAGAGAACCCGATGTGGGGCTCGATCCCAGGACCTTGGGATCATGACCTGAATCAAAAGCAGAGGCTTTAACCCAATGAACCACCCAGACTCCCTGCGTATGGAATTCTATGGTCCCTGTTTTGGTTCCACTCTAGATATCTGTTTTGGGATTTGAAATCCAGATTCCAATTGCACTGTGTTGTGAGGCAGAGTGGGATTTATCCTTCTGCACCATTTGTCAAGAAGATTACCTTCTCCCTAGTGAAATACCTAGCCCCTTGGTTGGAAATCAGTTCACCACATCCGTATGAATCCATTTCTGGGTTCTCTACATTTTTTTGTTCATCCATCCTTTCTCCTCTATGCAACATTACATTGATTACAGATTTATAATACATTCAGATTTAAGTGAGCATAAATCCTCTAAATTTGTTCTTAACCAAAATTGCTTTAGCTATTCTAGGTCTTTTGCATTTTTATATAATCTTAGAATCAACTTGTCTATTTCTACAGAAACGTTCTGTTGGGATTTGGGGCTGGATGTGTGTTGAGTATAATGATGAATTTCGGAGGAATTGCCATCTTCATGATGTTGAATTTTCTGATCCATGAGCATGGTATATCTCTCCATTTATTTTCATCTGTCAGTTTCCCCAGCACTGTTTCCTCGTTTTCTGCGATAGGCTTCACACCTTTTTTGTCAAGTTCGTCTCCACTTTTAAAATACTTAAATGTTATTGTAAGCATGTTTTTTTTCAATTTCTGATTTTCTGTTGATACTCTGTATCCTGCAAACTAAACTCACATATCACTCCTAATATCTTGTTGTCCATTCCTTAGAATATTCTACATAAATGATCAGATTTATAACTGAAAGTATTTTTTGTTTCCTTTTCCCTACCCAGTCATTTTTTTTTTTTTTTCATTTTATCATCATGGCACTTCTGGGACCTCCAGAATAGTGTTGAATATAAGACAGGAGAGTGGAGTATTTGCCATTTTCCTGTTATGCAAATATATATAGATATATCTCTATATATAGATATATCTATTTATCTACATATCTATATCTATATCTATATATATAGCCATTAAATACAGAGTTAGCTTTAAGTTTTGCAGACCCCATCATTAGGTTGAGAAGGTTTCCTTCTATTCCTGTTTTACTAAAAGTTTTACAATAAGAATATGTTACAATTTGTCAAATGTTTCTTTCTACACCTATTGAGATGATTCTATATTTTCAAAAGTATATTCATTACATCAGTTAATTTTCAAATAAAAATCAACCTTGCAGCCCTACCTAGTCATGATGTCTTAACATTATGTGGTTTTGACTTGACTTAATAAAATTCTGTTCTAAGTTTTTGGCATCTAATTTCTTGGAACTTATCATATTGTAGTTTTTTTTTTTTTTTCTCATATTTTTACCTGGTTGTAGAATCAGGATAACGCTAGCTTCATTCTGGATAAGTTTGTGTACAATAGGTATCATTTCTTTCACTAACATTTTCTACAATTCATCATTAAAACCATCTGAACTTGACTTTTTTTGTGGGAAAATTTTTTAACACTGGTTTAATTTCTTTAAAAGATACAGGGCTATTCAGGTTTTCAATTTCCTCTTGAGTGTTTTGCTCTTTTGGATCTTTCATTATTTTGTATTTTTCAAAAACATGTTCATTTCATCTAAGTTCTTAAGTTCATTGACATTACAGTTCAATATCCTGTTACATTCATCATTCGTGATGTCAGTAATTTATGTCTTTTCTCTCTTTTTCCTACTTAGTCTAGCTAGAGATTTTCCAATTTCATTGATCATTCTAAGGAATCAACATTTGCTGTAAATGATTTTCTTTATTGATTTTCTGTATTCTAATTTATTGGTTTTTGTCACATGCTTATTATTTCCCTTCTCTGCTCTGCTTTGATGTTAGAACTGACCCGTGTGCTACACAAGAGTGGCCCGGAACCAGCAGTGGGCTTCAGGACCCTCCCTTCCTCACTGACTCCTTCCTCTCCGGAAGGACTTGCTCCCTTCCGTGATCCTGAGAGCTGCCAGCCTTGTCTTGCGGAGCTGCCTGTTCTGAGGCGGGGCTTGCTTTCCTGTATTGTCCTCAAAACACTTTTCTTTGCCTGATTGACATAGTTTTCTCAAGTTGGCTGGGGCACAGAAACATGGAAGATAGTCTAGAGCTGAAGTCTCTATAGCATTTATTATTGAGAATTATTACTTAATAAAACATGAACCACACATTGTGAAGACCTATGAATACTGAAGGATAGTGCAGAGTGGTAATTATTTTAATAAAAAAAAATATTAAAATGAATGTCTAAGTTGACTCACATGCGAGGCTAACCACTGGTTATAAATGGCAAGCCTTTAAATGACTCAAATGTGTGTCCTTTTACACAAAGACTTCTTGGGGCTTGCCAGGGAAGGAGAATAAGTCAACTTCTGTGCTGTTATCAGAGCGGTGACTACTGCTGTCCTCTGGGAGCTGCTGGCATTCTACCTCCTAGATACCTGTGGGTTCGTCTCTGGCTGGAAGTGAGGCTCTGGGGTCAGTGTGTTCCGATCCAAGGCAGACCCTCTCCGAGGCAGCAAAAGGCAATTCCATCAGAATGTGAGGGGGGTTGGCCTGAACATCACTCTCAGAAATAAGCTGGAGGACGAACTTAGAGATTTAGTAATGAAGAACTTGAAATTTTAATGACAAAAATACTATTTACAATAGCATCAAAAAACAAGTTTGGGGATAGATCTAGCACAATGTACATGAGATCAGCGTTGAAAACTCAACATATGGAGAGATACAGCATATTCTATGGAGAATCTTTGTACTGGAAAAACAAACAAACAAACAAACAGCAGGAGAGAGATGGCGCGTGGAGACTAGGAACTAAGCCGTCACCTCGTAGCGTCCCGGGGGCAGGGCATGAATGTGAGATCTGGTGCGTCTGTTGGTAAGACTGAGGCGAGGAGGGAAGGGAGCTGTTGTGGGGCCTGGAGTCCCCAGGACATCTGCGGTGTGGGCGAAGGGGTTTGATAGGGTTCACTAAACTGTGGCAGAAGGAGCAAGATGCCATAGCAGGTGTCCTAAGTGCTCGTGTCCACTCCCAGGGATGACTTGAGAAAGACGCTGAGGCTGCGCACACGACTGTCCCTCCCCTCCGTGGTCAGGTTTCCTGTAGAGACAAGGTTACCCCGACCCCGCTCCCCCCCTCCTCCCCGTGCTGGGAGCACAGGCTGCAAGGGGCTTCCTTGCATTCCTGGCTGTGGCACCACTGGAAGCAGGCTTGGGAAATGTCCCTGCCCCTCACCTTGATCGTTTCCTCATGTGTGCTGGAATAAGGATCGTCCTTCTTCACTGGGAAGAAGCCCTATACCTTGGAGAACACGGGTGGAGATGTGGGGAGCCCTCCACATCCGTGCGGGGAGGAACCTATGGGAGCCCACCTGTCTCTCCAGTATTTTATCTTTGATGCATAAGGTGGTGTCCAGCGTGGAGTAGCTCCCTTATGAATAAATAGTAACAAAACAGACGAAAGCCAGCAGAAGTGAGAGGAGCAGCAAACTAGGAAAACAGTAATGTCACCTGAACTCTAGGAAGCAATGAGCTGGAGGCACAAATCAGGACCTCGTAAACTCTCGAGGTTTTAAGCCCTTATGCAAGTAACAGTTGAGTCTATTCAAACGGTGTGTGTATGCATATATAACCAGCACTGAGTTTCTGGTCGGCATCAAAAACATAGGCTTTATTTCTATGTAGTGTTAAATTAAAGAAATAGTAATTTCCATGTAGATGTGAAAGTCTCCAAATGGTGTGCAGTTAAAAAAAAAAACATATTAATGGTAAACAGCATTCAGTTGCTCTGCTAAACAACATACTGTCCTTGAAAACACAAATATTCCACTTGGATTTGAGTGGGGAAAGGGAGAAGAGGCAGCTGACATTTCTCGAGACCAACACAAAGGCATAGACGTCGTAAGGGTGCCCAGGAGCACATCTCCAAGCTGTCCTCTATCCCTGACTTTTGAGTCAAAGAAAATATAATCAAGCTCAAGGTCTGCATGACTTGAATACATGCTTTTAATACAAGACAACTCACTAAATATGATGACGCCAGCACTGCTTGCCAAGTGGAGGGCGTCCCCATAACGAAGGGATGTGTGTGCCCCAGGGCTGGGCGGAGTGGGGCTCTCACGGCCCTAAGGTGTGCTTTCTTCCCAGAGCTCAGGCCTCCATCTAACAGCCCTAGTTCAACTCTTCTGCTCTCAACTCTTCATCTGTCCGCATGGAAAGCAGGACCCCCAACATGGTGCGTGTTCCTGGGGTAGAATTCGGAACTTCAGAATAAAGCAGAATACTTTTGTATTCTGTTTGCCCAAGTGCAGCTGGGGTCTTCCTCGCCCAGATCACCTGTACTCTGCAGAGTTTTAGGCAGATGCACACATGAAAGAAAGTATCCTTCTAGACTCCTTCCTCTGGTTTTAGAGCCGAAAGTCCGCGACAGTGAGGTGCTCCCTACCCCTTTCTACCCGCCCTGGAAACCGATCCTGACGAAGAGTGCCCCGTGCGCGGTGAGTTAGCGGGTAGAGCTGTCCCAGGAAGCACTGTGTGTCTGGGAGAGGCTGGAAGGCATTTTACTTTCAGTTTTTGTTTGCTTGTGATTCCTCGTAAAGAGGGTATGTGGAAGTATTTCCGGCAGGTGGGGCTGTGGGAGAAAATCACAGACTTGTAATGCAGGCAAGTGCCATTAGCCTGGGATCTGGGGGACCCCGGGAGCCGGCTGGTTCCCTGGGATGCTGGGCACCCCGTTTCAGTCTCCGCATCTCACCCGCCAAGAGTGGGGGTCGGACCAAAGGAATTCAAAGGCCCCTCCAAGGCCCAGTGCGGTTTGGAAAGAAGTGAGCTTGACGGGCTTGGCCAGGACAGGAGTGTTTCCTGTGAGTTCACAGACACGCCCCCCACCGCCGTGTGACGGGTGTCCTTGAACGGGGTGACGGGTGTCCTTGAACGGCGTTGGAAGACCAACCAGGAGGGCTGGTTTCCATCCTGCTTCTGCCACGGGCTCGCTATGACACGCGTTATTCCTCTCACCTACCTTGGTCCTACTGTCCTATCTGTAAAGCTGAGGCCGGTCGCCTAATTAATTAGCAGCATCTCACTAGCTGGAAGAAACCCCAAAGTCTCACGTCTTTATGCCTTGGACACGTTTCTCCCACAGAATGTGTATGTTTATGAAACGTGTCTTACTCGTATACAGAAGAGCGAAGACATACTTACCCACACCGTTCACGGAGACACAAGACTGACTACGGGAAGAGGAAGTGCTCATCCTTAGACGTAACAGCAATCTTTCCAAAACGAAGCGGAGTGGCATGGCTTGTTCCCCTACACATTCTGAAGTCCAGACTTCAGACGTCCCTTCCCGTTGGGTCAAACCTGATTACGGACACCGTGATGAGAAGAAACACGGCAGGGCTGGTGCTCGGGGCAGAGAGCCAGGCTCCAGCGGCCCTTCTCTCGGGAGCACAGGAAGGAGAGCGCGTCTCTTCTTCACAGAGATGCCGGAGTCACGGCAGCCTTCTCAGTGGCTGGTACCCGTTATCCGACACCCTGGCCCTGCCAGAGGGACGGACAGCGGCACATCTGATCTGAAGGAATGGTGCCTAATCTTCCGAGGGAAGGCTTTGTGGCCGCTGGAGATAAATCAGCACGTCGTGTCTCGAAATCTGATCCCAAGAGGGCGTGCAAACAAATTGAAACCTCTTGTGGGAAAGAATTGCCCAATCGAGCATTCCACACAGCAGCCCACAGAACCGGAGCTGGTTTTCTAGCCCGGCTTCGTAATTCTCACGAAGACCCCGTTCGACATAAAAACACTGCAATGACCGTGGAGGCCTCATTCAGGGAGGTGGAAGCAAGATGCTCCAGGAAGTTCCTCCTTCTCTGGAGGGTGCCCCCAACAGCCCGCCGAGGACTACATCCGAGTCAACCCACTGCGGGGCAGGACGAAGGGGTGAGGGCCTGATGTCCCTCACCAGTCCATCCTCGTGGGAAGCACGCTTTCATTTTTTTAAGTGAAAATATGCATTTGGATTTTTTTTGCGAGGTGAATGGCACCTAGTCCATACTAAAATTAAGAGCGTTTTCAAGAATCACGATCACATGCACGGATGGTCTTAAAATGTTTGGTCTGCACACAGCCACTCCGTGCTGGTCAAATAACCGAGCACTTTATTCTGACTGAAAAAGACGATTGACATAAAAAAGCAATTGCACGATATATATCTGTGTAAATCAAATTGCGCATTAAACAGCAGAGGAACAAAAAAGGGGGTGGGTAAGCCTGAGCAGTTATGACTAACATCATTATTCCAAATCTTTCCATTTAGTTTTCTTTTAGTGATAAAAATCAAGGACTCCCTTACCTCACCAAATTAGTAATATTTACCACATGTGACTGAAGGAAAATCACATTAGATAAGGTAATATTTACCATGTCCACAGCACTTAACCAAGTAATCCATATGGGGCATACAGCAAATTATTGCCTTTCCTTTTAAGGTCATTCCGTTTGCTGCTACATATACTATTTCCAAAAGCCTTGGAATCTGAGCAGGACGTGCACTTCCTAAGAGCGGAGAGAACGCACAGACATGCACAAGCTTTCAGCCAGAACAGACCGCTGCGTTCCCGCAGATACTTACCCAAACGCATCTGCTGTCCTTAATCAATACAATTAATAACAAGGAACACATATTTATACTGAAGATGGCGAAAGTCAATTTGTGGTGAAGATTCAGCGGGTCCCTGGGAGGTCGGCTTCTGCTTCGTGTGGGCTATGACACTCAATCACATTAAGAAGTGGTTTTCAATACATCTCTCAGAATTCCTCATCTGATTTCTCAGGTTAAGGGAGAGTCTAATTGGATTTCTAATCCTTGGCTAATCATACTAGGCTGGGTTTGGGTGGAAACTAAAAAGTGCTTTCCACCAACCTATTATTTTAAGGCAAGCTCGAATGTAACCCAAATCAGTAGGAAAATAACGCAGTAAGCTCTTTTACTGTATAGATATTGTGTGAAAACAATACGCTCCTTTCTTTGCCACGAAACCCGTCCCGGGCCTTTGAAGCAGCTCGGAAATAATGGACCGCCATGGGCTATTTTCTTCTGGTTTCTATGTTTCAATACCCGGCTTGTCTCCTCTGTTTGTTTTCAGCTAATTGCCTCAAGATCTAATAAGTTAGTGATGATGGGTGATACGCGCCAGTGACCCCTGCCAAAAGAAATATCACGTCACACCCGAGTTGAAGGAGCAGCCCTGATGGGTCAAGAATGCTTTCTCTGAGGGGCTCTAATTTCTTGAGTGGGGGTCAGAAGTGGCATCCGTGATTGGATTGGGCCCTTTAAGTGTCTGCACAAGGAGACTTCCCACAGAGGGAGGCCAATGGACGTGCTTGTCACCGGCTGCGTGGGTTGTCGCATTATTGGACAGCAGTCCCTGTGCGTGGCCCCGTCTGCCGGCAGACCCGTCATGCTGTCCGTTCCCGGAGAGCCATTACCGGAAAATTCAACTTTGATGAGAAGTTTAATCTGGTTCCCGTGGAACACGCGCTCCTGAAGTTTTATCCAATGTTCTTCCCTCCTCCGGGCAACTGAGCCTAATAAAGGAAGCAGACGGTGCTGGTGGCAAGGGGCGTCTCCATCCCGGGACGGCGAGAAGGCTCTGGTCAACATGTGATCGGCAAACGGTCTCCGTCATTACAAGGGAAACCAAGGCTCCGTAACACAGCGATGGGGTATCTCAACACACGCGCCGCTCAAGAGAAAGCAGCCCTGGAGCGGTGCGGGAGAACCAGAGCTCGCAGGGAGCCAGGAGCCGAGGGCGGCTGGCTTGTCGCTCGCCTTCCCATGACCAGACGTGCACGCGATGCTCGCTCCCGGGGTGGCCAGGGCCGACCCCCTCCAGCTGGAGGCTCAGCGCCGGGGCACTCTGCCGCCTGGAGGTCTGGAGGCCGGACGTCTGCGACCACAGTGGTGGTGATACGCGCACCTCGGTCTCCCTCTGCATGAGGCTGCCGTTGCCCTGAGGAGGGTCACCATCCCACAGTGGTCTCCAGTCTGTGTCTCTGGGTCCAACGTTCCCTCATCTTACAGAACACCGGTCACTGCCTGGGGGTCCCAAGGCTCCGGTGTGGACTTGAACGTGATGATTCGTGCAAAGACCTATTTCCAAGTAGGGTCAGAGGCATTGGGCGTTAGGATATCAACGGACTGTTCAACCCATGACACGCACGCACTGAAGGAAACCACTCTTTCGCACAGAAGCCCGGCTGAGCGCACGGGAACAGGCCCTTGTGATTCCATCTCCGGCTGCCTCTCCCCCCCACTCAGTCCCCTCCGCTCTATCCTCCACCTGCATTCAGGGTCTGGGCAGTGCTGTGTGCACGCGGTGGCCCGTCCTCTATCTGCCCCTACTCGAGGTTCCCAGGGGAGTCAGGGCTGTGATCAAAGTGGCAGACGCAGCTCCACATTTCCATCGCCTTACAGACACCCGGAGTGTTTTCTCAGAGGGAGATAAGTGGAGATGTGTGTCACACGGGGTTTAACTCCGCCCGTAGGAGAGCTCTCCAGGAAACCCGTTCCAGGCAAACCCGTTCCGTGCTCCCTGCACGACCCCACGCCTGTGTCCTCCCCACCTTCTCCATGCTGCAGCTGCTCAGCAAGCCGGCTCTGCCCCAGGCTCTGCCCACCCGGACTCACCGTCACCTCCTGGGCACTGCCACACTCAGCTGTGGGACGTGGAGAATTCCCAGGAGGCTCACAGATAGGAGGAAGTTACAAGTATTGACGATTTCTATGCCTTTGTTCCTGTTCCTTTTTTTTTTTTTTAATACTCAAAAGCAAATTATTCTCTTTACCTGACCAGCCAGTGAAACTGTTTGAAATGTGCCAATGTAAGAAGAAGGTCAAGAGGGCGTCGTGGTGCTGAGAGAGACCCCAGGCGTCACGGTCAAGAGGGTGTCGTGGTGGTGAGAGAGACCCCAGGCTTCACGTGGAAGCACAGAGCTCTCCGAAGCATGTGGGAGAAGCAGGTCCGAGAGAGGAGCCTGTCCGCGGGCAGGGGTGCGGAGAGCGGGAGCTGTGAAGCAGCTGCCACAGTCGGGGTCTGGGGGACAAAGCCATGGGTCTGGGGCACCCAGCAGAGCTTGGACAGGTGAGCTGCCGCATTCTATTAATGTCGTGCCCGTTCTACAAGGAAGTCAATGCCCCATTTTATTGATGAGGAGGTGAGATTCACACTCAAAATAATTTCCTCCAGAACCATTAGGCTGATCAAGGGCAGAGTCAGCGCCCACCAAGTCAGCCTGGGGCCAACATACATGTTTATTAATTAATGCACAGATGACTTTTGGGCTGAGAGACCAACAACGATCGTCAGTTCAGGGAGGAAACGAAGCTGGTCTCCGTGCGCAGGGCGGGCTCCCGGGCTCCGCTGTCGGAACGGCACGGGGAGAGCGATCTGCCCCGGTCCTGGGCCCGGCCAGAAGGGAGCAGGTATCTGGAAGCGGGGAATTGAGCCACATTGTAACTGTTACGTGTGTGATAGTTCAACCTTCGTCTACTCCATCCGGTTTCCCAAGTTGACACATGATCAGGTCTCGATTCTGTCACCATTTTCCCATCAGCGTTTGGCGAATGCTTCGATTCAGATGTCCATGTTTAACCTGAAATATTTACTGAATGAAATATAAAATCCTCACACCAGACAAGGAATTTAACTGTGAAGGTTTGGACTGGGTGCACACTCAGGGAAAAATTCATTTTTAATAATGGATATGGCTAAGCTTATTTTGAAAAAAAAAGTCTATAGCTATTTTTGTAGCTTTTATGTAGTATGTCACGCTTCATTCTTTGGTGGTATCATAAACTCTCCCCAAAGAAGTCCCAAGCACACATAGAATTCACATGAGCTTTGAAAGTTGTGTTTGAGAAAGACCTAACCCCCTTTCTGATTGAGTTCATGTTTGCAGTTTCCTTTGTTTAAAATATGCCCCAGAATTCTACTTCTACTGCAAAAATAAATGATAAATTATTTATACATGCCAATTATTTATTATTATTTATGCAAAGCTTGTCCCATTATGCATGCATAAGGGGATTAAATCACCGTTAACCCACAATGCCTTTAGGGGCGTTATATGATGGGCAAAAGGTGACACGTGGGTCTTACCGTCGGCAAATATGTGCGTCAGGAGCCTGCACTTTGTTTATGTACACTGCTGCGCTGATATGCTTAATAGGAAGGAAAATGCGGTACCGGAACTGTATCAACCAGTAACCCTCATCCAACTAATTCTAAATTCGATGATCTCCACATTGCATCAGTAAGTCGGGCAAAGAAGGAGCTGTTGCAGCGCTAGATGCAGTGTCGGGTAGAAACAAAAATATCCACTAGTTGAAGCTTGAAACTTAAGAGAAACAGGAGCTCAGCTTGCGGAGGGGGGGGGGGGAGTCTACTTTTCTCAAGGCGATGCTTTTGTCATATAATAGCGACATATTACAATCGAGAAGGAAAGATGAATCAGGAAAATACCATGATATTAGGATGTGTCATGGTGCTTCCTGTTAGCGTGCTGAGTTTCCAGGCAAACTCAGTGAAGGTATTTTTTTCCCCAAAATACTAATGCATATAAATGAAATTATTAGCAGCATTCATTTTTAATGGGAAGCCTAATGGAGAACTACCCTTTGATCGCACGAAGGAGCGTTTTCCACTTCCTAGGGCGAAATTATACCCAATACGACGATGGGAAAAGCCACCCATCTCTGCGGTGCCCGGCTGACGCGGAGCCTTCACGTTCCGCTGCAGGGGCTGCGCACTCCTGCGCCGGCAGCCGGACCCGGTCCAGGGGCGGGTCTCAGAGGGGAGCTGGAGTGCAGGCTGCCGGGCCGCGCGGACGCGGGGGGCCCGTCTGCCCAGCGCTCCGGAGGGCCGCCCCCACCTGCTCCTCTCAGCCGCGGCCGGGCGCACCTGGGCTGCTGCGACCCGGTGGCCTCGCCCCGAGCCCGTCCGCCGCGTTTGCTCACAGTGGGCACACGGGTGTCACCGAACCTTTCTTTGCTGTTAGACGGCGCTCATGACCGTGGACGATGTGCTGTCCTGGTGAGTGCAGGGATGGGTGGCCCCAGCGGCACCGCCACCCCCTGAACCGTGTCCCAGCCCTGCTTGTTTTCCCGCCGTAGAAGGGACGTCCCTGCCGAGACGCCTCTGAAGGCATCCCTCGGTCCGCGCTGAGCCTCAGCCGGACTCCCGGCCCTTCCACACATCCGGATGACCTGGAACGGGCCCCTTCCCTGCTGCTGTTTTGGAACTCGTACCCTCCAGAAGCTCCTCCTCTCTCAGTTGCAATAACCCCATTTGGTGATCTAGAATAGTATCTGCTCTCAATCTAGAATAGTATCTCTGCTCTCAATTTAAGCTCCGTCTCTTCGGTGCGTCCTCAGACAAGGGCTGCTACACACTCTGTATTCATGACGGGTCTATTCTAAGACCTTTGTGAATTTCCAAATTTGCAAACACCACAATGGTAGATAATCGCCCTCATAAAATGCCTCTCAGTATAGCCCAAAATTTTAAACGATGTGTTAAGGCCATCCATGAATGAACAAAGTACTGAAGGTACTTATCGAGGGATTCGCATCAGTTCTGTCGTGAAAATACACTGCAGGCATCACGCACCGTCCGAGGGCCCTCGCCAGAACCTCGCCATCTGTGTCCGTTTCAGCCCGTCTGGGTCTCTGACTGACCCAGCCCCGGCCCTGGGTTCCCTCGGTAGCGGCGGAGAGCAGGCAGGGAAGGACTGACGTCTGGCACGGCCTCCGGGGGAGCGGCTTGCTGGGACGCTCAGGGACGCTCAGGGACCGGAGCCCCGGGCTGCGCCCAGAACCTGCCAGCTAAGACCGTGAGGGGCCCCAGGAGTCTGTAGTCCTGAGGCCCCGGATGAGGGAGGGTGTTCAGGAGCGAGGGTGGGGAAGGTAGTGAGGAGGCGGGGACAGCTGGGAACACAGGGTCCCTCCTCGGGGCGCCCATGGTGAGACCCACGGAGCGCCCCCGTTTACTTGCTGGGCCTCGATGACTTGGCCGACGTGGCCTTGAGGAGGTTGGAAAAGCCCCTGTGCTTTGGGAAATGCATTTTCCTGCCCACGGAGCCGGAGCGGAGCCCGTCAGCACCCGCCCCGACGGCTGTTCCTCCGGCGGTCCCGGTGCCCCTTGCCTCTGCGGGGTCGGGGACCGTGCCCAGCGGTCCTTGCGCGGGCCTCCACCGGAGCGAGGGGCCGACCCCGACCTGCGGCCCAGCCTCAGTCCCTGCACGTGCGTCCCGGCGGCAGGGGCGCCCCCCGTGCGTGTGCGCGTCCGTGTGGGCGCGGCTGGGGCGCCGCACATAAACTGTTGCAAAACACAAACAGGTTGTCGTGTGTCCAACACAATTCCCCGCGCATCCCGGGCGCGGACGCGGATGCTTGCCCCCCGCATCGTCAAGTCGTTTGAAAGGATAATTAGTGCCTGGCGTCTGTCGTCTGTCGGGACCCTCTGAGGGTTAGTGTCCATCCTGTTTGTCACTGTTTCTCTCCTAATCCCCTCTAATGAGGGTTTATGTTAACACGGATAAGCCCTCGCCGGTGTGCACCAGCCGGCTAGCCACGCCCACGGAGGGCACGCGGCTCCGATGTCACTGCTCGGCTCTCGGGCTGTGAGACGTTGGAGTGTGCCCACGGGACAGGCTGTGTGGGGCTCGTGTGCGCCCTCCTCAGCCCTGAGGCTGGGCACTCGCCCACTGCCCCGGGTCACTGCCACTGGACATGATTGCTTTCAGGGACCTGGTTTACTTTCCGTCGCTGGCAGCTGCGGAAGCAGGCTTCCCTGGGAGGAAGGTGGGCTGGCCTGCAGGCCCGTCCCCTCCAGCACGGGCTCCTCCCTGGGAAGACTGTAGGACGGCCCTGCGCAGGGACAGTGACGTTGCCCCAAACCGCTGGGGAAGCCGGAACAGGACCCAGACTGGCCTGGACTCGGCCAGGCCACCGGAATCAGACGCTGTCTCTGGGATACCGTGCAGGCCCGTGTCCCCTCCGCAGTCATAGACGTCCCATCGAGGGAGACCCACAGGACAGGCGGACCTCCGCTGCTCAGAGGGGCAGCACGCCTTCTGCAGGCTAAGCCTGGCCGTGCTCTGTAGCTCTAAGATGATGATTGCAAAGAAAAACAATTAAAAAATAATGATCCCAACTCAATAAAAATGAACACCCCCAATCTGTTAGTGTTTAGAAATCCACACCACACGTGCTATTTATATAGGTGACTCAAGAATTCCACATTCAGAGCATAATTTTGCATGCTGCCTCCCGTGGGAGCCCCTGTCCGCAGTACCAGACTGGGGAGGGGCCTGCAGGGCTCCTGGAGCGCTGAGCAGGGACTTCAGGAGCAGGGAGGGGCCACGCGGCCCTCGCAGGAGGTGAGCGCGCCTGTGCTGCCGTGAGACATGGTACGTGGGGGCAGCCACACACGCCACGTGGGCGGCCCGCAGTCCGGCCTCCCCCTGAGTGCTTGCTGAGAAGCAGTTCATCGGCAATTCAGGCCCAGGGCAAAAGTACAAGAAGGAGGGAGAGCTCAGCCCCAGCTTCCTTGTCCTTGGAGGACGTGTGATCTTTGTAGGGAAAGAAACCTTATCTTTCATACTAAACTCCACGTCCCCAGTGTAGGGTTCCTGCAGGCCTGTGGATCGCTGTAACCCTTGTCCCCAACACGGGTGTGTAGCCCAGAGGACACAGGATGAGGACCTGCTGAATGAATGATGAACGAATGAATGATCTGGTCAAGTTAGGGCTGGTTCCGGGGGCGGAATGCGGCAGTGTTGCTTTAGGTGGCGGTCCAGGGTCACATGGGCAGGTCTGTTACCAATGGTCACACCAGTGTGAGAGCAGGAAATGGCCGTAAAGGGTCTTGGGTCAGACGTCGTCAGGGCCTCCCTGCTCCCTCCCTGCCCCCATGGGGTCAGGGCTCCCCATGCATCCCTGCCGGCCTGTCCCAGGACTGCTCCTGGCTTTGAACCGCTCCCTGGGTGCAGCTCTGCGGGAGAAGGTCCCACAGCTCGAACCCATGTCAGGTAGGACCTGGGTAGATCTGTTTCCCGTGCTCACGGCACAAAACACCACAGATGAGGGGTTTGAGGTGACAGGAGTTGCTTCTTCACGGTTCTGGGGGCAAGAATGCAGGGTGTCAGCAGGGCTGGGCTCCCTCCACAGACTGGGGACATCCTTGCTACTGGTCGAGCTTTAGGGCTGCTGACCATCCTTGGCTTGTGGTCACGGCACACCCCACCCCGCCTCTGTCTCTGTGGGGACTCTGTTGTGTGTTCCCGTGCCCGCTGCTTCCTATAGGGACGCCAGTGACAGGGATCGAGGCCCCCAGTCCAGTGTGATGTCGCCTTCATTAACGATCGCTGCAAAGACTCTATTTCCGACAAAGTCACATGCGCGTGTTCTTGGGGTGGGACTTGCCTCGAGGGAACATGATTCAACCTGCGACGATGAGGCCGTACCCCACACTCGCAGGCCCGGGGCTTCTCCAGGACAGTCTGCACCAGCCTCCTGACGGCTCAGCCTCAAGCCCCATACCTTCCTCACCTGGGGGCTCCTGGGGTCACATCTCACACAGGAGTCCAGGTCTCAGGGTCCATTGTCTGGAAACTCAGACTGATACGGCTACCGAAGGCTTGCTGGTTTCCAGGTGAAGGGTCTGCATGCAGCTAGTCGAGGACCCCTCGGCAGAGGCGCAAGAATCTTGAGCACAGAATGGGTTGATGGACGTCAGCCTCCGGGCGGTGGCTCCTCACGGCACAGGCGACTCAGGGAGCGAGTCCTCCTCATGGCCAAGGATCATGTACTCATCACCTGCCTAGACCACAGCACCCAGTGCCAGGTCGAGGGTAAGGCCCCACACTCCTGGGACTCTCTGCTGTCCCCGGAGTGGGGTGCCGAGGGCAGACCTGGGACCCTGCATCTGTTCCTCGGTGCGACCATGATGGTCACTCTGCCCCTTCTCTCCCCAGCTTGGAGCATGACGCTCTGCTTTCCGACGACGGGACCCCCATTCCCGTGGGGGCGTGGGGCATCCTGCTGGCTCGGATTCTCCTCAGCCCATCCTCAGAGCCTCGGAAACGCAGGACGAGGAGAAAAGCCGCCAGGGGCTGGAACAAACGCTCTTTCTTACCGTGGATGAGGGAGACAACATGCCACCCACACGGCCCCGCTGGCAAGGGGACCAGCTCCTGTGCGGCCGACTGACGCGGCGCGCTTTCAAGAAAGGAAATGCATTTCAGGACCCAAGCCTCTTTTCCATGGTCCTATCACGGGCGGCGCACGTTTTTGTAAGGGAAGCACACAAATACCAACAAGTTTCCTGCATCAAAGTCACTGCTGTTTCTCGCAGGGCTTGGCCTTCCGAAATGGGGGCCCTACCTGGCCGGCAGGTGGGGCTCAGACCGGAGAAGACAGATGGACACGCTGTGTCCCCCTGGGGTCGGGGTCTGGTCTCTACTCCGACCGCTGTAGCGGGTGGGAAATAGGGACCAGCTTCCCTCTGCCTTGTGTAGCCGCGCTCCGTTGTGACTCCGTTGCTGATTTCCTGTTGGAGGAGGGGCCAGACGGGGGCCTGGTCTGCGGCAGACAACCTGTGTGTCTTCTCGGCTGCCGTTCTCTCGGCTGTGGATCATCTTTGAGGCACACGATTTTTTAATGTGTCATCCCGTGTCACACGCAGACAGAGCTGCCCATCGGGGTAACAGTCTGTGGCCGCGGCCTTTCTCCCTCTCCCTCTTCCTGTGACACGGGCAGCTGGAGTGGGAGAGGCAGTCTCAGAGCAAGGCCACAGCGGCAAACCCCGGCTACGGGGAGGGAGGGGACCCGCCCCCCGAAGCCCCCGAGTCCCCTGCACACCTCCCAGGAACTCACGTGGCTCCTGAGGACTGCAGGAGGGTGTGGCAGGACTCGGAAGCCGGCAAAGCCGTGGTTCACACTCCTGTCTCCCAGAACACGTTCATCTGTAGCACTACTTAACATTGGGTTCATCTTGAACAAAGTACCCCGTCTGCTGAGTCTGGATGGGGACCATGGACGAACCCCGGGTCGACGAGTGTGTTCGAGGATGTCCCTGCAGACACCCCCCAGGGATAACCGACCCCCTGTCCTGGGTTGGATTGTGTCTTACAGGTGCCCATGTGATGCAGCTCCATCCCCTGGGACCCCAGAATTTGAAAATCGAGTCATTGCAGATGTAATCGAGTTCAAGTGAGGTCATCAGGGTGGTGCTAATACAGGGACCATGGTCCTTACAGAAGGGAGAAAGCAGGTCCTTACAGAAGGGAGAAAGCAGGACCCGGACACGCTGGCAGGGCGAACGCCATGTGGGCATGAAGGATGCGTGGGGTGATGCCGTGAAAAGTCAAAGAATGTCACACGTGGTTAGTGCGGAGCGGCCTGGAGCAGACACTCCCTCCGGCCTCGGAAGGAACCAGCCCTGCCGGCGCCTTGACCTCGGGCTTCAGGCCTCTGGAGTGGAGCGAGGGGGGCGGGACTGCAAACGTCTGCGTTGGAGGCCCCCCAGCTTGTGGGGTGTGCTGCAGCAGCCCCGATGAGCTAGCACGGCCACCAGGAGAGTGCAGACCCAGCTGCAGCACGACGGGCGCTTTCAGATGTTCTGACACCAGGGAATATTCTGCTTGGGCCAGTTGGTGGCTTCCATCTCGGCTGACGCCGGACCCGGGCGCATGTGCGGGAGGACGCCCGGGCTGACTCTCAGATTTGGCAAATGCAAGTACAGGCTCTCAGTGAAGTTTCAGCTTCAGACGAAGGACGAGGAATTGAGTCTCCTCATGCCGCAGGCAGTACTGGGGCTGCGTGTAGATGAAGCGATCATTTGTGGATTATCCGCAACTCACACCCAACCGACATCCTGGTCCCTCTAGCAGTGCAAGGTGGGCCCCGAGGTCCTATATTTCCAACAGGGGCCACGGAGCAAACAGCACCCCTGACGGATTCCGAGACTGGGGCTCTCCAGCGCTCCATGTCCGTCAGCTCCGTCGGGCCCTGGACCTAGAGCCCTTGACTGGGATTTTATGTGGACCCCATGCCCTAAGAGGCTGACACCGCGCTGGCTGTTGGCACAGTCCGAGTGACACGGCAGGAAAGTGCGCATGCGGGGGCGGGGGCGCTCCTTGTGGGGGATGAATCACGTCTTCGGCCTCCTGAGCTGTGGCTTTCTGCTGAGGTTGCAGGAGACGGTCAGATTTATGCCTTTCTAGGTGTGCTTTCACGGGCATCTCTCCATCAGGGGCTGTAGTCAGACGGCTCGCAGAGACCCCGAATCCAGTGGGGGCCAAGGGCCTCGTCGGGAAAGCCTAGAAGGCTGAGCTCTGTGGAGCCTGAGCTTGCAAAAACCTCACAGAACGTCTTTTTGTCCAATCTCTTTACAAAATATATATCAACCCGTCCCTTTAAACATTGAGGAATAAACCACACCAAGCGTGGCTATAAATGGGTTCTGAACCTCGGGGGGTAGCCGTGAACTCAGAGCTGGTGGCAGACTGGGGTTCAGGTGGGGCTGATGGAGAGGGTCCGTGCACCCCTCATCGGTCACGATCTGATCCGCTCAATTCCCCAGCAGGAGACCCACAGACTGAGCATGGTTTCCTCCGTCCAACAGAAACTCATGAAATAAAATTATCAGCTTGTTATTCAGCGCTTTGATCAGCAATGGAAATGCTCCTTTAGCTTATCAGACGTTTGATGGACATGCGAAGTTTCCACAAATGCTAAATTCCACGATCCTGTTAATGTAGGCATCCACAAGGAGGTCGTGCATACTTGGGTCTCGAAGAAATTTAGCTCCCCGTGTTCTAGCTCAAGCTTGCAAAATGGAATCTCCGGGCGGGAGCAAGCCTGATTTAGGGAGCCCTTGCAAGTGGTCACACCAGAGTTCATGGATGGAAAACGGAATGCAGAAATTAGAGATTTAGGGTGAAACTTTGTTGTCATCACAATGCCTCACCATTTGTTGGAATTCGTGCTTCCCAAGAGTCAACCCTGATGTCTCCTTTCCTGGGTGAGAAGCATTTACACCCCCTACCTTCCTGGGAGAGAGACCAGCAGGGCAGGAGATACAGCAGGGCTAGCTCAGGGGAACCCTGGGTCGCGTCCTCTGATAAGGCTGTCGCCTGTGCTCTAGATGAACCAGCAGCAGGGACCTACAGTGCTCTGACCCTGGACACTGCCATGGCCTCGCTGTGGCCCTGGCCGCTCAGCCGCAGGTGAATGGATGGGGGAGGTGGGGTCAGTGTTCTCCCTGCTGGTACTCGTTCCGAGGGCCAGCCTGGAGTGCGCTTCTTCCTTCTGCTTGGCTGGCCTGAAGCTTTGCAGAGTCCAGAGCCTGCCTTCTAGATGGCTGAGAGGGAGCTTCTTCTGGCTTGGAGCCTGCTGATTCCATCTGGTCCATCTGGTCGCTGAGGGCGAGCTCTGGCTCTCCACCTGTGGCCCGGCCCACACCTTCCCTCTCTTTACTGGGTTCTTGGGGACCGTCTGTGTCTCAGGCTGTTTGGGAAACCAGCGGTCACTCCCTTGCACAGGGGTCATCTGCTGCTCCAACACGGCCCCAGGGGACGAAGGCCCGTGGGCACACACACCACACCCAGAAAACCCCTCCCACGCCACAGAGGGAGCCCAGATGCTCACCGACAAGCCCAGTTTCCCCTTCTTCCTGCACCTGCGCCACCCGTTTCCCGCCTGGGCGCGGCGCTCCGAGGTCCACTGTGCTGATCTTCCAGCCATGCTCATGGTGGTGGAGCCGACACACAGGAGCAGCGGTAACATTTTGGTCATTTAAGCCTGGTGCTTCATGAATTTTTGTTTGTTTGTTTGCTTAGCAGAGATGACCCATAATTCAGAACAAATGTTCCCACAGGGTTCAAAAATGCAGAATGTTACGAACTCTGAGAACTTGTTAGATCTGCTCGGAGAAGTGAACTGTGAAATCCGTAACAACCTATCTAATCTACGCGGAGATCTTTCTTTGTTAGAGCACGCCTGAAACGTATTATCTTGCTCCCAGTGTTGCAGGCCTGGGCCGCTGATAAGAGAGGAAGTGCCTCTCCGTGTCCCTTGCCCCGGTCTTGAGGGCCTGGCGTGTTGGTTCGCCAGCTCTGCGACGGTGTGTCAGACAAGGTCTTCTGAGTCCAGATGCCCCCACGGATGAACTGTGCTGGAATTTTACTGGGGGAGATGCCCACGTCAACAAAAACAGGGAGTAGTCCAGGGATACCTGGATGGGTCATTGGACTGAGACACAAATCTGACCCCAAATGCAGGAGGGAAGGGGGAAGTGTCGGTGGTCACATCCCAGATTGTCATCAGGTCTAAGGCTCATGGACACCACTGGCCAGTCCCTCAAGACCACCTCTGCCTCGGTGTCCCCACCATGCCCAGTCATGCTAGGGAGGCCACCTTGCCACCCCTAACCGTGGGATTCAGGCTTGAGCTTCCTCCCTGCCCTTGGACAGTTGAAGGAGGCACCGCAGGTCTTCCCAGGCTCTGCAGGGCGTTGGGCGTGAGTGGATTCGGTGAAGGGAGAGTCCGCCACGGTGCAGACCTCCCGTTTATCTCTCTCAGAGCTGCAGGCAGCATGGGGTGCTGGCGTGCTTCCTCCCTCCCCAGAGACCCTGCGGCTCCGGTCTGTGGTCCTAGGCCCACGGGGTCCAGGCATTTGGGAAGTCAGGTTGCTGAGGGTCCCTGGTGTGTGGTGTGTGCTCTAGGGGCTGCGGTGGGGAGCAGACCAAGGCCCTGGCTGGGGGAGGGCCTTCCCCGCCGGCTGTCCCTGCTCCAGGAGCCCTCAGTGCAGAGGGGCCCTGCTCTCATGCACACCAGGTGCCACAGCAGGGACCCAGGACAGACACTGCGCCCCAGGAGGTACAGGGGAGGGGAGTGGGCACAGGAGACCTGGCAGGGGTGGGGTCCCCCTGGGGAGCTGTGGGCAGGGCCACGGTGTGCACACTGGGCACAGGGAGGGTGCACGCTGGGGCACGGGGCCCTGCAGAGGGCTGAAGTGTGCGAGGAGGGTCCTGTGTGACCCTGAGTTTTCTCCCCATTTGCACAGCTTTGGAAGATAGAGGCTATGTGCATCACGGAAAGGAAGAACAGAGAAGACCAAACCAAACCAAACCCGGGAGGTACTGTACTGGAGCCACAGAGAGGGGAGAGTGAGAGGGAGAGAGAGAGAGGGACAGAGGCAGGGGAGAGGGAGGAAGAGATGGGGGGGCGGGGGCAGGGGAGTGGAGGGAGGGGTGGAGGGAGAGAAGGATCTCGGATGGAAGAAGCTGTTTTAAGAAAAGAGGCAGATTGAACCCGCAGGAAAACAAAAACAAAAACAAATTCAAAACATGTGAATCTCAAGGAAATTCCCTTATGTATTAGAAAGACCAACAGTTCTTGAGATATTTTTCTACAAAAACCAGAAGACCCATTAATGGAGACGGCTGGAGGGCAGGTGTTTCTCCAGAGCCCTGACGTACCCCTCTCATCTCCTCCCTGTGTCTTCGGTTCACTGTAAACTGAGAGGCGTGTGCGAACCATGCCAGTCCCCAACAAAGAGGTGTGCTCCTCTGGGGACAAGCCCCTCTCCTGAGCCGAGCAGTGGTCTGGGGCAGCCCACTGCATACATGATGAGTTCCCCCTTCAAGCTGTGACGATCCCCCTCAAGGATAAAATGGGACACATTTTCTCGTCAGCTTGCCGACTGCCCCAGTGGGACAGGCTGAAGTCACATACTGATAACTCTCATAATTTCCATACCTTAAATAATTTAACGTGAAATCACATAAATAAAATGCTATAACTGAGCATAATTCTTTATACATTTTTCTAATAATCCTAGCCTTTTAAATTAGCATAATAACACTTAGAATAATTGAAGAATCTAATTGCATGGAGCACTGGAATATTATCTGCTGTGCTGGGTGCCTCGATGAAGCTCTGATTAGCTTTAATTTAGTTGGTTTTCTCAATTTAGTTTTCATATTAGATATTGCTGCAGAAGGTAGGGGCACACGCGAATAAGCCCTGGGAGGCGTAATTGTTCGTAAGTGCCCGAGTGCTTTGCTGAAAATCTCTAGACAGGCCATTCTTGACCTTAAAATAGAGAAGAATTCGTGGCTTAAAACGTGAACTATCGCTTCCTTTCTGCCGTGTGTTCGTAATTGTCCAGACACACTGACGTCGCGTTTCAGCGTGCTCTAGGATAGAAGCTGTCCCCGTGCTTCCTTCCCTCCCGCCACCGCCCCCCGGCTGCCTCCCTTCCATTCATCCAGAATTATGGAAGGATGGCTATGTTCGAAACATTCGAGCCCATTTTTTTTTTTTTTAACAACAAACCTTCGTGGTTAATGCAGGAATAAATTGTATTCTGCACACATTTCACAAACATAACAGGAAGGAACGATATTCTGCACGAGTCTCAGATGGACAAATATAGTTTCTAAGGCCATTTCACAGCCTCACGAGAAATAGACATCACTGATAAAAAAAAAAAAAAAAGATTTTGTTGTAAGAAAAGTGAATATTTGAAAATTTGGATTCCCAAAACAGGTATGTTGGTGAGGTCAGCATATTTTCAGTTTCTAAGAAGATTTAACCCAGGATTTCCTTAGTGATCCACTTTTCAAACACATTTTAAAATCATGACAATGTATTCATTTTCTACTGCTGCACAAAAAAAATTACTGGAGCTCGAGGGACTTAAAACAACATGTTTCTCTTGTTGCACAGTTGTCATCAGTCAGGGTCTGGGTCCTCGCAGGACTGGAGAGCCTGCTGCTGGGCTGGCGGGCATCTGCAGGCTGGACCAGGAAGGACCTGCTGGAAAGGTCAATCAGGCTGTTGGCAAATTTCCCCATCCCGGCTCCTTTGCCTGATTCTGTCGGACAGGTCAAGGGAAAGGACTAAACAAGACAGACTCCAGAAAGCCCGGGTCTCGTGGGTCCCCTTCAGGTCCATGTACCACATATGTACAAGGCATGCTGGGCACCCATGTCAGAACACTGGCTTGAGACAGCAAACCAAACGATGCCTCGTTGGTTTTCTTCTAAAGAGGCTATAGATGGGGGCGCCTGGGTGGGTGGCTCAGTTGGTTAAGCGACTGTCTTCAGCTCTGATCATGATCCCAGAGTCCCAGGATCAAGTCCCTCACTGGACTCGCAGCTCCTTGGAGAGTCTGCTTCTCCCTCTGACCGTCTCCGTTCTCATGCTCTCTCTCTCAAGTGAATAAATAAAATCTTAAAAAAAAAAAAAAAAGAGGCTATAGATGTATTCCAAGTTCAGTTTTCTCAAGGTTACCATATTTCCAATGTCTAACAGCCATTTCTAAAATTCAGAGGTTACTTATATTCACAGAGGAACAGAAAATACACCTCTAAGCTCAGGCTTTTTCTACCCAACACAGTATTTTTTTTTTTTTTAAAGATTTTATTTATTTATTTATTTGACAGAGAGAAATTACAAGTACACTGAGAGGCAGGCAGAGAGAGAGAGAGAAGGAAGCAGGCTCCCTGCTGAGCAGAGAGCCCGATGCGGGACTCGATCCCAGGACCCTGAGATCATGACCTGAGCCGAAGGCAGCGGCTTAACCCACTGAGCCACCCAGGCGCCCCCAACACAGTATTTTTGATCGAGATGTATGTGCGCGTGCACAACCCCCCCCCCCACATGCATATGCACACACATCCACAGACACCAAAACACATTTTTCAAGGAAAAGGGTTCACAGGATTATCCCTGCCTTGGATTCCAGGACTCCTGGGGGCTCACGTGTGGCCTCCAACAGAAGCCAGCGGCATTGTGTCTTGTGTCAAGCCCTGAGGAGCTGGGCCGGTTCCCAGGTGCCCCCTTCTCCACTCAGCGCACGTGTCTCTGGCTCACTCGCCCGCCATGGTCTCCATGCTGCACGCGGGGCCCACACCGCACCTCGCAGGCTCCTGCTTTCAGAGCAGGGCGCATCACACATTTCTCCAGCAGCACGGGGCGGGGGGGTCTCCACACCCAGACATGGGCTGCCACGTTATAAGGGTGGGTGCTTTGGGTGCTTTGTGATTGGGTGGGTGGAGAGGCTGCGTCCTGGGGCTGACCGGTGCTGCCCACGTACAGGTCTGGTGACGTCCCCTAGTGTTGACTTTCATGCCAACAATCGCAAACGGGCTGGGATGCATACCCTGTCATATCAATATTGCTAATGAGGAGAAGGCCATGAGCCCTAGTCCGAGAGGCCAGTAGTCGGCTTTGCCGATCCTAGCTTCACGGCTATACACGGCACAACAAAGGGCTACGGGAAGGATGGAGCATGAAAGTCAGGGCCACAGAAGCAAACCACGCAGAGCTGGGCCCACCCAGTCCTCTTATCAGAAAACACAACTGAAACGTGCTCATGTTTTGCTTGTACATCGGCATTAGCTCTGTGTGCAAAGGCCGGGCATGGTCCTCCGGCGTGGCAGGCCAGGTCTGGATACTCCTGCACTCAGGGATCTGCCACTGCACCCCCCGGGGAGGTGTCTAGTGCAGGGAGTGTGGTCCCGGGGATGCCGGAGAGCCCAGGTCCACATCCCAAATGGAAGTGTTGGCGGTCACGGGGCAACACAGAATGAAAAGGAAGCCAGGGCGAGGGTTGGTGCCGATGCCGATTATGTCAGGAGTTCCTGGCAGAGCCTTGGTCTCTCTGGTTCTTGTTTTCAGCTTATTAATGGCAGCGCTTCAAGTACTCAGCCCTTCTATGTAAAAATCTCCGGCTCATGCGCCTGCTCCGCAAACAGACTCTCTGCTCCCACCTCCTCACAGTCGTACGGTGCCCCCATTTCGTAAGGTGAGACCCAGACCCAGATGTGATAGAATCTGAAGGTGGGAAGGGGACCAGGTCGCGAGGGGGGTGTCTCCTGAAGCCGACCGGTGCCCTGCGAGAGCAGAACCCAGAGATCCCTGAGCCGGGCAGAACTGCGCTGAGCCCACGGGGTGCAGAACCATGAGGGGTGCCCACAGGCTGCTCAGAAGGCAGCATGCATGTGGCCCTCGGTTCCCGCGGCCTTAGCGAACACCTCCAGGCTGGACTCTGGCCTTTGTCATGGCGCTTCTCACTTGCTCACATGTGACAAGTCTGCTGTGCATGGACGGGATGCTGGTCCCAGGAACACCGGTCCTTTCCGCTGAGCGTTTGGAGGGTTCCCTGAAGGACGTTTTCCACAGTGACCTGAAAGGAGGAGAGACCCCAGACAGTAGGCAGAAAGAAGAGGGTTCCCGCCCACGTAAGATGGGGCACTGGAGGCCCAAGAGACAAAGGCAAAAGGGACAGGAACGAGAAGTAGGCACACGTGATGGGTTTGGCCCAGGGTCACCATGTGGCGCACTGTCCTGGAGGCCAGGAATCCGGGCTGCCCAGGGCTGTGCCCAGCCATGGCTCCAGAGCAGGGTCCTTTCTGCCTCCTCTGGCACTGGGCGCTCCTGGCTTGGGTCCTTCCATCTCCCCCGCACTGTCGTGGGTCTTCTCCGTTCCGAGTGTCCTCCAGGACTCTCCTGTAGGGACACTTGTCATTGCACGACAGCCCACCCAGATAACTCAGGAAGATCTCATCTCCAGATTCACAGCTTGATCACGTCTGCAAGGACCTTCCCACATCGGGCCGTGTTCCCGTACGCCAGGGATGGAGGACTACCCCCCACCCCCGGTCGCGAGGAGGAAGACAGACGGGTGGAAAGATCAGAAGCCGCACGGTGCTGGGCCAGGGGGACTGTGGGGTTCGAGCAGGACTTGTAAGTCCTTGTAAACCTGTGGGATCCTAGGGCTTTGGGGCCCGGCGCTTCTTCTCGGTGTCCCCACTCCCATGCTCACCATCTGGAGTAGGAAGCCACCTGCACTGTCCCCTGGAAGACATTCTCCTGGAGGACCAACCAAATCAGTGCTTGGCCTGGAGCCCCCACCCTGCACACACAGAAGTCCCGTGGGCCTCCCCAGTACATGACGAGGGCTGTCCTCAGCAAGCCACCTCTCTGTTTTAGGTAAAAGTGACTCAGCCCTGGGGTGAGATGCCCCAGAAGATCCACAGATCAAGTTAGCCCCGAATGTCCGAGATTTTCTCAATCCCCCGCAGGGATCGAGAGAACATTCCCGCAAGCCGCACGTGCGCGGCCTCCTCTGCCTATGGACACTGAGTGGAGTCGGTAAGGAGCAGAGGGGACTGGCTGGTCAACCCAAGCGTGAGGCCTTCACTGTGGACCCACACGGGAGGGCCTCTGTGACCTCATGGGCAGTGACCGTCCCTTCTCGGTCTTCACTCACGCAGGATGCGCACATGGGCTCACACACGGCCACACGTGCACACGCACCCGGAATGACGCTGTTTCTCAGGAGAGCGTGGACGGGCGACACTGGAGTTGGGTGAGATGAGGAAGCCGGTCCAGGCAGAGTCCCAAGGAGGCGTGGGCGCTCCCCGAGAAAACCCGCAAAGCCGGTGATTGATTTCATCACCTTAAAACCCTGTGGGTCTGACAACCGATTACAAGACTGTTAATCACCAGTTTACTGGGAACGCTGGGTGTGCCCTGTTTCAGGAGAACCCTAATTATCCCGTCTCCCTGTTTGACAGGAGGCTGGCTACCGCCTCCACTGTGGGAACCCGAAGGTGGGACTCGGCTGGGGCAGGACAGCAAGGCTGCGTCTCTGTTGCAAGAGCAGTGAGCAGGTGCACTCACGGACCCGGAAGTCCTAGGGAGGGCAGCCCGGCATGTCCGCTTCTGTCCTGCAGTGTCTGGGGGTCGCCTTGATCCCGCCCCTGCGTGATGATAAGGTTTGGAGTGCAGGGGAGCCCCGCGACTTGGTCTTTGCTCCTCGGAAGCTTCTGGAAGTTCTGGGTGATGAGTGGCTTGGTGAGAAATGACTCAGGACCCTCCCTGGCTGACCCTTCCCTCAGAGGCCCACGTGCTTATCGTACTGAGAAGAGGTGGACCCTAGGGGCAGCAGCTCCCCCTGAGTGTGGACAGATAGTGACACACCTGACACGGACCAGGAGGACCCAGTGTCAGACCCGGGGGACGGACCTTCCCGGGCAGCCGCTCACGTGGGACAGACTTGGCCACGGGGTGGTGATAAGGGGAGGTCAGAGCACTTTACGGGCAGATCTGAACACAAGAGGACGACGAGTCTCTGCCGGGGGATGGGAGGGCCGGCCGTGTGCACACAGGCCCTGTCACGGGTGGCGAAGCCTGGTTTCGCTGGCATTTTTCAATCACTTTTCAGGAACCATTCCGTACCACCCCACCTTGTCACGGAATCGAGGAAAAGTTCATTTTGGTTGTGCAGGACACTCAGCTCCCAAAGCATGACTTGCTTCTCCTGCAACACCAGGCCCTGGAGAATAACCCCAACGTCAGGTGTCCAGGGTGTCCCAGACCCGGCAAAGCCAGTGCTGCGCAGGGACGGCTTATCCACAGGAGCAGAGCGGCCCCCGATGCAAGGCGATGACTGTCATTCCAGCAAGGCAGAATCCCAGCAGAACGGCTGAAGGGCCAGGGCCCTGTCTCTGCACCTGCTGTGCCCGCCCACGGCCCGTCCCTTCACGGACCCAGCCTGTCCCCTCGCCCACCAGGGGCGGCCTCAGGGAGGAAGAAGCCGCATTCGGACGTGGGACAGGGAGGACCCGCTAGGGACGGGCAGCGTCTTGAAGCACCCAGAAGCAGACTTTCTCCGGGTGTGAAGCTGACCCAGGCTCGTTACAGGCGCGTGTGGAAATTTCCCGGTGCCCCAGGCAGAGAAAGTCGCTTGGCAGCTTGGTAACTGTCTCGCAGAGAGTCATCTGCCTCAGCCTGGATCAATGACATCTTGACCCAAATCAATGAATTAAATGAAATCAATGCATCTTAACCTGAATTAATGAAAATCCATGCTTGAAGAGTCGGGACGTCAGGCCCCACACAGTCCTGCTCCGTGTAAGGTCACAACTCCGGCACCTGCATCGGCAAAACCCGCAACCTGGGGGTGTCCGTGCCATCTCAAAACAGGTTTGACATTTTGGCTAAACCGGGAACACCGCATGACAGAGGGAAGGCCCTTGGCTGGCAGCTCTGGCACATTTCCTGTAAGAAATTCAGGTCTATTCCCGATACGTCCTGGTTAACTGAATGAAAGTCTAATCAATGTGTTAGTGACAGAAGCAAACAGTAGCCTGAGCGGAGAGATTGCAAGTGTGTAACACACAGCCACGGTGCATGTACTCAGCTGTGCACACGCTCACACACGCGAGTGCACGGGCACTCATCCGGGAAGCACGGCCCCGCCGCAGAGAACGTAATCTGGATAGGAAGAAGGTCGTGCGCCGTCGCCGCCTCTGAACCAGGGGCCCCGGGAACGGTTACCAGCTTCACACCACGCCCGAGTTTCAAACACATTCTCCAGCGGTTTCTGGCCTCCGCGCCAGGGTTTACATGATTTCACTCACACAACAATGGACAGGTTCCTTTGGAGAAACGCGTTTTGCAGTCAACTTTGATTCACCTTGCTTTCAATATCAAAAAAGACAAGAATCCGCAAATGAAGAGGCTGGGCTGTCGTGGGACACCTCCCCCCTCGGGGACTGTCTGCAGGGAAACCTGCTTTGTTCATGCGGCCACGGGCTGGGCCAGCGTGGGGGAGGCCTGCGGCCCTCAGCGGGACAGAGGGAACCCCCGCTTTCTGACAGCAGGGGCTTGTGGGTGCCTGTCCCGTCCCATTTTTAATATTACATTTATGTGAGTTTTACCGTTTTTAATTTAAATTCAGTTAAATTAACATACAGGGTATTATTAGTTCCAGAAGTAGAGGTCGGTCGGGGCTGGTCAGCTGCACACAACACCCAGGGCTCATCACATCACATGCCCCTTAGAGTCCCCCCCACCCCCGGTCTCCCCATGCCCCCTCCGCCCCAGCAGCCCTCAGGTTGTTTCCCAGAGTTAAGAGTCTCTCGTGGTTTGTCTCCCTCTCTGATTCCGTCTTGTTTTATTTTTCCCTCCCCTCCCCTACGATCCTCTGGTTTGTTCCTTGAAGTCCACATACGAGTGCGCTCATGTTGTCTTCCTCGGACGGACTTATTTTGCCATCGCTTTGGTATGACGGACAGCAGGGGTCGTAGGGCCACTTCCCACGCTTCCTTTTATCTCTGCAAGCTGAGAAAACGGTCGGCGCTGAGGGAAGGTTGTTGACCCCAAGTTCTGAGAGACCACTTGACTCAAATCTGGGACGTCCTCTGCTGATTATGAGGGGCCTGGATGGGGAAGGCTCGCTTCTGTCCAAGTCTGGGTGTCACGGCATCCTGCGGGTCACTCGCCACCCACCCCCCTGTGTTTGCCCCCTGTTGCTTTAGTCTGGTCATCCTGGTGTTGAGTATGTGTGTGGGGTGTGTGCACGTGTGTGTGCGCGCGTGTGTGTGCACAGCCTCCGTTTCTCAAGCCCTCAGTCCATGTTCTTTCACGTTCACAACCGGTAGTCAATATCAGTCCCAGGAAATCTGAGAAAAACAGAGGATGCGGCGCCCGGAGGGCTCAGTCGTTTCAGCCTCTGCCTTCAGCTCAAGTCATGATCTCAGGGTCCCAGGATTAAGTTCCACGTCGGCTCCCTGCTCAGTGGGGCGTCTGGGTCTCCCTCTGCCTCTGCCGCTCTCCGGCTCATGCTCTCTCTCTCTCAAATAAGTAAAATCTGTAAAATCTTAACGAAAGGCAGGGCACATCTTTTTAGTAATTCTTCTAAATGTCTCTCTGCGTAGTGTGTTGTACTAGAAAAAACAGTGCATGTTTGTGGGCAAGAGTGTAACCCCTAAGAACTGAGACAGTGTCCAGTAAGGTCAGACAAACGAGTGAAATTACTGTATGTTTTTCCTTCAAACGAAGTAAACAAAATGCAAAGTAAATTATAATTTACTTTGTTGTAAATTTGTAAACTTACACTATGTTATAATTGTTATAATTTGTAAACTTACACTATGTTTATGTAACATGCTGTGTATTATGTTGTATATAAGATATGATATATGTTATGTTGAATTGTACATTACAAATAATATATTTATAATTGTAAAACACAAATGTATGTTTTCATATTATAACTTAAAGTAATAATAAAATCACAATTTAATCTGTAAAAGTAATCCACTGTCCCAGATCACTTAGAGAAGAGTCAAGTTTCTAGTTTCCCAGAGCATCCTGGCTGGACTCTCCCACGTGAGGATAAAGCCTGAGAGAGCCAAGTGCAGTTAAGGCTCCAGAAAGTTGTGGGGTGTAAGGAGCATCTCCGAAGAGGGTCTGTGTGGTCAAGCCTCACCATCCGATTTGAATTCAGGTGCAGAGTATTTAAGGCAAGGACACGTCAATGCATCTGAATTCAAATCGGCCTTCTAGCTAGAAGGAGTCTCCATGCGAGAGGGTGACGCAGAATTCTGAGATCCTCACTTTCCGAATGAGTTAGAAACCATCAGATCCAAAAAGGAAGTTCCTCCTCATTACTTTCCAAACCCTGGTTTTCACACGGTCACACACGCCTGCCCGAGCAGAGAGCTCTCAGCAGTGGGAAGGAGAGATCGCACGAGGCCTGCCGAGGGGGTACAGTCTGTGTCAGAAGCAGGATGTGAGCTCCGGCCTTGTGGTCTAGCGTCCTGCATGGCCGAGCTCGGCTCCCAGAATCGCCCTGGGATGCACCAGAACACAACTGCCGGCCTCTGTCTGCGGTAACTCCCAGAACCAAAAAAAGCAAGAAAACTGACCCGCAAAGGAGGCTCACCTCCGGTCTTGCTCGCGCGCTCGCCCTCACACCGTTGAAAATGCCCGCTTCAGCCCAATCGTCACAAGCCCCAACTGTCGCTAAATTGACTAATTTGGCAGACTCCTACTTGCTCCCATTCTTGAGATTACTTCATTCGGGAAAGAAAACAACAAAAACAGCTTGGCTACCAATACGGGTCCATTTGGGACGTGCCTTGAACTTGGAGCCCACTCAAAACAGCGTTTCTGCTTTAGAAACAATTAAAGGGTGTCACTGTGTTTCTTTTATTCCTCCTGGGTAATATACAGTTGCCAATGATCAGAAAACACTTCAGTAAATTAGGGAAATGCCAAGAATTCTGCAAACCATAAAGAACCTTATGAGCTTTAGACTTCTCATTCTTCCAAGTCCAAAAGAAGCAAGGACTCCGCTGGGTCCGTCGTGGCTGTGGCAAATGCACCTGTTCTTGCAGAATTATGATGGCCAAGGTGAGGACCGCGTTTCGGGGAGACTTTCTGCTCTCAAACAAGGTTGAGAATTGATGTGAGCCATGACCCTGGAATAGCTTGTTTTAGTAAGTAAATGAACTGTCTATCCACATAAAGTTAAAAAGAATTCTCGTGGAATAAAAACACAACCATTTGAAAAGCAATCAGTGGATTTAAGGCAAACCAATCAGTGGTTAAAATAAGCAATTGGGTGAGGTGCAGATGGTTTTTTGCAAGGCCGTCCGCGCCCGGGGAACCCGACCACCGTCTGCTGAGATTACTCGGTTGGCTCATTCACGAACGTACTTTTTCTCACATGATAAAGCTGAGTCACTCATTAATTTGGTCGTTAATTTTTACAGACATTTAGCAAAAACCAAACCAAACCCCAGTCACTGGCACAAAGAATGACATCCACCAGCAGCGGTTGGAACTGGCGAAACACAGATGGGTTTTAAGGAGTCTGGTCTCCAGGAATGTGGAATCGGCAAGTGAAAAAGAAGATGAAAGTTGCTAATACAAGACAGTCACAGACGGCAATCCTGTGCAGCTTTTATTGATTTACTTTCTTCCTCCCTAAGCGGGAGGCCTAGAATGGTGCTAAGTGTGCATTAGGTGTTCAAAAAGTGCTTGCTGCATACAGAAAGGACAAACATTTGCACTTGCAATATGCACAAAGGTGGAGAATATTTCGGGGGTAGAAATCTGAACCCACAATCTTCCACGTACCATAAAACGGTTTTTCCAAAGCCCAGCCCGCTCCGTTCCCCTCTCTCTCCAGGGGAACAGAATACTGAATCCCACTGAGGTGACTTGCAGCGACTCTCCGGTTCCATCCTCCCTGGTCCCCCGTGTCCCCAGAGTCCTCTGAGAGCGAGCGCGGCTTCCAAGCTTGCGGAGGCCCATGTGTTTTCCAGGGTGGAGCAGTTCTCACCCCAGACACTCGTCTGTCCTTGCCACAGGGCCGGGAGGACACAAGGGAGACGGGGCCTGGCTGCCCCCTTGGACGCGCACAGACGCACCCGGCACTCCGCGCGGCAGGCGAGGCTATCCTCTCCACTCTGAGACTCGGGTGGGGACACGGCAGGACGCCGGGCAAAGCGGGACACGGGGATTCCTGCTCATGAAGGCTCCAGAGGCTTCTGCACCTTCTCTCACTTCCCTTTTCCTGTGGATTCTGCCCAAGGGCACAAAGCTTAGGCCTCTCCTTCAGGAGACCCATCAAGAAATTTCCAGATTCTCCTCGGATTCTGTCTTTCAAGCCCTTGGGAATGTTACCCTGCCCTAGGGGGCATACCCTAGGCTCTTCTAATCTTCACAATCCATGTTTGTGTCTATTTTCTCACAGGGGAAAAACAGCAACAACCAACACTTTTCTTTCAAAACCAAACGATTTCACCTGGCGAGTGGCTGAATTATTCACTCCTAACCTCACAGGGCGTCTCCCGGCCAAACAAGGGCTGTGGCTGGAAAGAGCGGGATCCCGAGACTGGACCAGGGCAAGCGGGAAGAGTCTGGGGAGGCCGGGCGCACAGAGCCCCGCGTGTCGCCCACAAGCCCTCCCTGCCGGTGGAGGCACAGCTCCAACCCCGCCTTGCCCGGGCAGACTGGAGCGCCCCCGGAGTAGTGGTCCCCACGGCCCCCACCTCCCTGTGCTCTCAGCTGCCTCCCCTCTGCCTCTACACTGACAGCAGACTCGAGCCCCAGCAGCCCTGGAGGGCGAGGTTCACCACAGGACCCCCAGAAGAGGCCCGGCGTTTCCCTTCTGTGCTGCCAGCCGCAGGAGACCCCGAGAGGATGAGCGGACAGTGTGGCTGCGGAGGCCGCGTCCGGACCTGGGATGCCCTGTGTCTGCAGAGGCAGAAGAAGCCAGGACTCGAGAGGGAGCGTGGCTCTGCCCGCGCCTTGATGGTGGACTTCTGGCTCCCAGAACTGTGAGAAAAGAAGGTCTGCTGTGTTGAGCCCCGCGCGGGCGGCCCATTGCAGCGTCTCAGGACGCGGAGACCGCAGCATCGTCCGAAGCTCCGCCGGCTGCTGTGCGTCTCCGACCAGGGGCCCGTCCCGGAAGGCGGATTTGGGCTGGAGGAGGCCCTGCCCCCGGGCTCGGGACCTCTGCATCCCCCTCCCACCGGTCACGCGGGCAGCCCTCCGGGCGTGAGCAAGTCCTCAGTCTCGCTCTCATAAAGCCGGGCAGGGGTGCTCTGCCCAGCGGGGCTGAGGGACGTGCTCGTGGGGCGGGGCTGGGCTCTGCGCCCGACCTCTGGTCTCCTCCCTGTGAGCCGCCTGGGTCTCTGCGGCCACCGCCGCTCGCCGTGACACCACGCCCCCCACTACCTGCCGCCTCCCCCACTTGGCTCACTGACCTCACTGAGTGTGTCTCCTGATGCCCGGGTTAGGTCATCGGACTTCTCCGCCCAGTTCAGACAAAGATGCATTTAGGAACGTTCTTGACGAAGAGGCAGATGCCCACACTGCGGTGACAGTCATGGAGACGGTGCCAGCGGGCTGGGGGGACGCCGGAGTCACCTGCTTTCTGGCTTCAGGTTTGGAGCTTATGGGGAACAGCGCGGCGCCTGTTAACCTGCCCGTGCCTCCGTTTCCCCATTTGCCAACCAGGATGGGACAGTGCTGGCCGCGTGAGGTCCGTGCGGTCGCGAGACGGCGTGTGTCGAACACCGGCTTGTGCAGCTGCGGCTCGGAGGTGGTTTCCGAAAAGCAAGGGCACCTCATCTCCCTCTCTCGGCGTGAGCGTCGTTGTGTCTGGGAGCCTGACTTCTACCGCCAGAGTGTAAGGTTGTTACCCTCCGTCCTCTTGGAAGCTCTGCAAACTCACTCACACCGCGCCAGCGCCCGTGTCACCACGTCCCCGGCACTTACTGTCTTAAGCGTTCTAAGCTTCCAGCTCAGTGGGTCTGTTCCCCGATGCTGCAGTGGCACCACTGTCTCCTCTGTCCCATCTTCCCGGAAGGACTCTGTATGTGCGCCGCACCCCAACTCTCCTCCCGCCTCACCCCCACCACCCCTCCCTGGCCCTCCTTCTGTCCCTTCCATGTGCCGAGTCCAGATCTTTGCAGAAGTGAAATCGTGCCCCGTCTAGCCTTGTGTGTCTGGCAGGTCTCAGCCCGCATCACGTCCTCAGACTTCCCTTCCTTTCTGTGGCCGTGGGGTCCCCCGCTGCATCGTGGGGGCCCACTGCGTTTGCTCTCGTCTGCCAGTGGGCGTCGGGTGGTTGCCTCCCGTGTGCTCTTCTGAGTAGCGCTGCCAAGGACGTGTGTGAGTGTGTGTCTGTGATTTCCGTCTTTGGGGCACACCCCATGGGTCCCACGGCAATTCAGTCCTGTGGTGAATGTGTTGAGGCACTCACCGCTGTTCCATTTTCCCTTTCTAAGAATTTTGGGCATACTGATTTTATCATTACTTCAGGTTTGTCCCAATATGTGTAGCTCTTGGGGTTATTTTGGCAAGTTTCTGCTTGCTTTTTTTGTTGTTGTTGTTGTTGTTGTTGTTTTTCTGTTTTGTTTCTCTCTTTGGCTTGGTTTTGTTGACCAGGAGTATCTGGCCTCCAAATCAGCCTTGATAATCATGCCCAGGGTAAGGGCAAGTGCCGAGCCCCCCGTTTCGTGGAACAGGCTTGGTGTGTTCACGCCACGAGGCGGTTTCTTTTTCCCGAGCAGGTCTGTGGCCTTCTCACCGTTTCCCACAGGCGGTGGGTCCAATTCCTCTTGCTGCTTTTCAAGAAAGCAGTGGTGCCACTGAGTTACACAAGCCTGCAGGTCCCCATCCCAGGTTGCCGCCTCACTGGTCCGAGGTGGGGTCTCTGGGGAGTGTGAACGCCAGCGTGTCCCTGGCCAGTGCCCTCGCCGGGTGGGGTTCACTGTGGCAGCAGGTCACGGGTTCATCTCAACTCACTTTTTAAAACATTCCCGTGCACTAAAACATTCCCTGTGCTGTCTGTACAGTGCGCGCGCGTGCGTGTGTGGCATGTGCTGCCATGTGTCTCTGTGTGTGTATGATATACACGCATGTGTAATTGTGTGTGCGCATGCGTGTGCCATACTGCGTGTGCATGCGTGTGCCATGCTGCATGTGCATGTGGTTCACAGGTGTATGGGTGGTGCGTGTGCATGTGTCTGAGTGTATGCATATATGTGTGTGTGTCCGTGAGTGTCCATGTGCTGCATCTCCACATGTCGGTGCCAGTCTGGGCTCCTACCAGTGGGCAGCGTGTCTCACGTGGTGCCCCCGTGCTGGTGGCCCAGCCCCTGCCCCAGGAAACGGCAGCAGCCTGCTCGGGGGTATGGCCGGTGAGGCTGAGCCCCAGCCCGTGGAGGCAGCAGACGTCCTCGGAGATACACCAGGTCCAACACTATAATGAACACAAGAGGGACCTGTGAGTATTTGATTTCCTGCAAGCAGGGTGGGGGTGGGGATCGACAGGATGGGAAGGGGTATCTCATCTGGAGAAGAAGTGACCTGGTCTCTTGGTGGTGCGCAGACAAACGGGTCATTCCACATCACAGGTCAGTGTATCCGCTTGAAGCTCACAGTCTTTGAGCACCTAGAAAACGCAGCATTTCTGCTGCTACGTTGGCCTCGATGGCAGCAGACACAGGGTCTTTCTCCGTCCTGGGGGGACCCTGCTGGCCAGCAGGTCCTCCTCAGGCCCGGCCGCTCTCCCGTGGCAGGCATCGCTCCTGGGCGGCGCTGCACCACCCAGGGAGGTGGGCAGCAGAGGCAGGCCTCCCCGTCGCACTCCCCAGCTGGTCTCTGGGGCCGGTGCCCTGCAAGGCCCTCTTGCTTCCAGGCTTGCACGGGCTCCTGAGATTGCCGCGGCATGGGGCGCCCACAGGCACTGCCGGTGACTGGGGACTGGTTGCTCTTCATGTGCGAAGGCTCAGGGGTTTGCATGGTGAACCTCCAGGGTTGATCTGTCCAGTGTTACTGAGAAAGTCACACGGAACGCATCCGAGAGGTGTGTGTGTGTGTGTGTGTGTGCGTGCACGCACGCCCGTGGACCATGCTGGTCTGGGTTATTCACGCGCTGACACCAGTGAACCCGGATCGTGTGCGTCCTGGAAGAGAATCACAGCATCCCCACCTCACAGGAACGGAGACCTGCCACGGACGTGTGACCTTTGCTAGAAGCAGAAATGCTGATCTGTGCACAACTGGGAAGTGACGAGAAGGGGAATCTTCCTTCTGCTAATTAATGGCGCCATCGCCATGTAATGAAGCTAATGTTTTGTGGGATTCACGATTCGATATGAACGGTTCCTTCTCCGGACACTCTCCTCGGACTTTTTCGTTTTCACCCAGATTTTTTTTTCCCCAACAACAAAAGAAACAGGACAATATGTGAAGGCTCATTAATTCTCTTTAGTTTTGATTTTCCCCTTCTTTCTTTTTGCTTGGCTCCTCCTGGAGGTTAAACAAGAGGCCTGCCATCAGGCCTTTCCATAAACTCTGGTTCACGGGAGGGTGAATAGCTCTCGGCCGAGGACAGGCGGCTTTCGGTTCCCCGCGCTTTACGGCTGCCGTTTCTCGGCCTCCTGGATCACCAATTACACAGCCAGGAACAATAGACCTACCGCTCTAATGACCAGGCTTCAAATTTGCCTTGATTTGCCGGTGCGCTTCTTGGCAACACTCCCTCGGCAGGCGGAGACCCTAATTGCAGGAATGAAGATAGATCGGACCTGGGAGAGGCCGGCGCTGGGAACAATATGCTGGCCCCTGCCCCCTGGCCCCACCCAGATTGTCCTGACCCCAGGCTGCCCCGCTAGCACTGCCCCTGACCTGAGGCTGCTTGAAAGGACCCTGCCTGCTCCGGGGGACCGCTCAGGTCCCTGCAGAGAGAGAAGACAGAGACAGGCAGAGCCGGGAAGGCAGCCACGGGGGGACCCTCAGTTGGGGCTGGGACACGTGTGAGGCCAGGATGCCCTCGGGGGTGCCACGGTGATCTGAGTGTGCTCCCAGGCTTGCCCCACAGAGGCCGCAGTGCCGGAAGCCCTTCCCTGCTCCGGGCCTGCGAGTCGGGTCCAGGGGACGCGGCTCGGACGCTGCCTTCCTCTCCTCTGAAATGAGCGAGGAGGACAGTGGGCGGTCAGTCTGGGGAAAGCTGCAGTGGAGTTTTCAAAGTTAAGAGGCTGATTCTGGCAGAAAGAGAACAGGCAAACGGCGCTTGTTTAGAAGAACACGCGTTGTTTTGTGCTCTTTTGTCCAGTATTAGGAGATGCCGGCTTGGAGGGCGAAGCTGCTTTTTCCCTGTGATCTGTCAGGGCTGCTCGGGGAGGAGTGATGGATGCTGTCCACCCGTCAGCCCCTGTCGGAGCCCTTCCTCGGAGCTGGGGCTTCCCGGGAGCAACACGGAGGCAAAGAAGGGTGCGGCCCAGAGGAGCCCACAGGGTGCGGGGGACCCTCGTGCCGCAGGGTTTCGGGAACTGGCCTGCGCTGGTGGCCTCCGTCTGCAGAGATAAGTGGCTGCAGGCTGTACCCCTGCAAACAGCAGAGACTCCTTCTCAGTCTGGAGGCCGTGAGTCCGAAATCAATTTTCGCCGGGCCACACTCCCTCCGAAGGCTCCGGGGACGACCCCTCCTCCCGCCAGCTCCTGCCGGCCGCCAGCCCTCAGGGGTGTCCCCGGCTTGTGGACACTCGCTCCCATCTCGCCTCTGGTCTCCTGCCCCTCTGTTCTTCTCCCTCTGTAAGAACACCAGCAAACTGGATCAGGGCCCACCTTAGCTCGGCTTGGTGTCTTCTTGACTAACTGCATCTGCGAAGACCCAATTCCAAGAAAGTCCCTGGGGTTAGAGCTTGAACATGTCTGCTGTGGAAAGACACTGCAACCGGCCGCAGGCCCTTGCCATGATGCTATGTGGAGGCCAACCTAGAGAAAAAGTCTCCGGGACTTCCTTCCCGCGCTCCACCCAGGAGCCCCAGGCCTCCTGCAGGATCCAGGTGTGCTCCTGGAGCTCTGGCTGTCCTCACTCCCTGCTCTGACCACTTACAGAGCCCTCTCTGTCCTGGAGACCACTCCGGGCCACCAGGAGGCCTCACGAATGGCGTGAGGATGTCAGCCTCCCTGCAGAGGCCCGCCCGCAATACCTCTTGTCAGCATTGCGAAGGACTGATTTGGAGAAACTTTGCTATGTCTGTGGATGTTTTAGTTATAAAAAGAAATGCCGAGGTTAAAAAGATGACACCCACATAGTGAAGGTTCCTAGCAAGACGATTTCGTTCTTCCTCTGATTTCCCACCTGTGGCTCAAGTGTATATACTTAAGATAACGGTGCCCCTCCTGTCCAAATAATACGGATTATCATAAAAAGTGTGGCCAACAGGAAGGTAGATGATCTCGTTGGCATCCTTCCTTCGCAGAAGTAGTGGGAAAAAATAGCTTGGCTACAGTTGAAATCACTTAGACCCAATTTCCACCCTAATTAGCGTTTTCTGCTATGAACTTGGCCCTTTAAAAATAGAACATTTTTTTCATATTTTGATACTCAGTGAACAGCAATTATAATTGCAAAGTCTTGAGTGCTTTTTGCCCCTCAGGAGAAACAGTTTGAACCCTGGGAGAAATGAAATTATTAAAAACAAACAAACAAACAAACAAACCCACCCAACAGCAAAACCATGATTTGATTCTGATTCCAGTCCAAAGGAGAAAGGGGTGACTTCAGTCTTGCTTGCCAAGGGAAACTGTTGCCTTAATTCAGGGCAGTTGTCCTATTTCACAATCTCTCCTCACACTCCCCCAGAGTGTACAGGAGAGGAAGAAGGAACGTCAACGCTCTGCGGTCTCATTCCTCAGTGACGGACCCCACGGGCTCCCAGAGTTTGGCTCAGCAGCCTTTCTGCACCCTGACCTCCACACAGGTGCAGGTCATCCCGACGGAGCTTGTCTGACGGTAACACGGGCAGTGGGGAAGTCCTCCAGGTTCTACTGTAACTCTTTTAAAAGATCTTGTGGTCTCGGTGGCTTGAATGCTTTGGTCTCTGAAACTGTTAGCATCGTACATGATGTGTGATCTGTGGGACACAGGGTGGGTCACTCCGTCTCGAGAAGGGGCCCAGGCACCCGGGACTGCGGCCTGCCTGGGCTCCCGTCACCTGGTATGGGGCTTGGGGAGGAGCAAGCGGACTGGAGGACCCTGACGCTATCCAGGGGCCCTCACCTGCAGCTTCTCCTTCCTTCACTGCAGGGATGCTTTCCCATCCAGGCTGCCCAACCGTCATGAAGAAATGGCAGCCTCCCCCGTGTGGCATGAAAGAAAGCTGTGTGACACGCGCACGCGGCCTACTAGGGTTGAGGACGGACAGATCACGGGAGCACCCAGTCTCCTGGGCACATGCCGGGACGAGGGCTGTGCGGTCTTTGCTTCAGTGACAGGCTGAGCTGCACAGAGAGACCAGCATTCTCCCTGGGGGCTGTTTCTGGTGCTGCCATGGGCAAAGGTCTCCTTAGTGGGACTGTGGTTTTGACACTGCAAACGTGTTGCAGTTTGTCTCAAACAGGGGAGACTCTACTAGGACCTTTTAGGGAAGAGTGGCAGTGCACAGACTGACCCAGAAAGGAGCAGAATAGGAGGGATGCTGTCCTTCTGCATGAATGCTTGGGAGGACCGACTTTCAGCCAGAACACCCATCAGCAGTAGGGACGTGGCGTGTGGACACTTCAAGGCCCTGGTTCGGAGACAGACTGAAGGCGGAGGCCAGTGTCCCACCCAGAGGACGCTGGTGCTCATGGGACCCACCTAAGAGGCAGGATCACCTAAGTCGCAGGACTCAGAACCAGTGGGCTTGGCTGGTGACACCATCTAGCACCCTGGGAATTGGGCAGCAGGTCCAGACAGAGGGGACGGAGCGCCTCAAACAGGTCCAGACTCAAGCCACACAGTTGCTGCCCAGACCCAGCTGTTCCCCCCCCCAACCCCGCATGGTGGGCGAGGGTCTCAGCGGACCCTCCTCGGCGGATGACGCTGCTTTCCCACCATGTTGTGTTTTCTTCACTTCCCCTGGCTTCCTCTGACAGCACGGAGACCCCTCCCTAGCCCGGCCTGCCACCTTGTCTGCTCGTGCCCGGGCTCCCCTCACGTCTGGCCCCCCGGGGCCTGGGCTAGGTGCTCACTGCCGTCCCGGGAGTGGCAGCAGCACTGTGCCGCCTCTAGGAGCGGCTCCCTGGTGGCGAGACAGGAGCGGCGGGCCCCAGATCCCACAGGAGCAGGAACAGGCTGGGCCGGCCTCCTGCTCCCCCGGAAGCTCGCGCACCTCCCCGGGCCCTGGGGTCCTGACGGCCTCAGTGGGTCAGCAGCAGCTGTTGGGCTCTGGCCGGCCGCCCCACGGGGGTCTCAGCCCCAGCTTCTGGTTGTGGTGGCCGTTCAGACCCTGGGGGTTTCCGCATGTGTCTCTTCCCGCTGAGGCTCAGGCACTGTTTGGCTGCTTGGACCAGGGTGATGCAGGGCCCTGTGGGGCCAGCGGGACACCTGTGTGAGGGGGTTCCTGTGGGACTGAAGCACCACGTGTGCAAGGCTGCCCGTGTCTGTGTGAGTGGAGTCCCTGTGGGGGCCAGTGGAGAACTCTTCTGAGGGAGTCTCCCCACAGACAGACTGGAAGGGGCAGTGGATGTCACTGCTCCTTCCTCAGGGCCTGTTCTGGGTCCTCAAGGAGCCACAGAGGCCATGTCTGAGAGCCCGTGGCCGCACACCTACTCACCGTCACCCTGGACTGTGGGAGGACTCCTGTGGGTAACTGGAGGGCAGCAAACATGCCTCCTCCATCATCTCTCAAGGTCAGTGGTGTTTCGCATGCACAGTGGCATGGATGGACAGATAACCAGGAGGCTGGGGTCCAGGAAAGCTGAGGGTGGCTCTCTGCACAGCCCTCCAGGGTCACAGTTCCTCCCAGAGAACTGTGTCTGGTGTGTAGTAGGTGCGCAGTTCACGTTGACAGATGTTGTAGGTTTTCACCAGAAGTGGTGAGCAAGTAGCCTATGTGTTGAGTGCAGAGAGGATCCATGTCCCCCGGACGCTCAGGCATAGCCGTGTGGGGACAGGCCTGGGCCCCAGCCGCGGAGAGAATACAGTCACAGAGAAAACACAGAGCCGAGTGGTGCGGGGCCTCCTCTTGCCCCTCTGTCCCGAGGGGCAGAGTCCCAAACTTACCGTCATGCAGAGAGACACAAAGCGACTTTGAAAGTTTAAATGCAGGCACAGGCCGAATTTCACAGGTCACATACAGGAAGCCAGGAGAAAGCTCCCCAAGTTTCTATAGAAATTATTTTTTGCAACAGTCATGCCTTATAACAAGTATCTGTATGTGTTAGAAATAATTTATAGTGAATGGCATCTCCCACCTACCTGGGGGTCTGCATCACAGGGAACTAGTTGGATTATGTGGGACTTTGCTGAAGTTCTGTAAGTCTCCAAGGGCTGTTTCCTATTCACCTAAGTCCTGGGGTGGGTTCTAGCGTCTTCGTTGAACCCAGGGTCCTGTTGTGAAATGACGTCCACTAACAGGGTGACAGACAAATTCCTGCATCTCGTCAGAGCCACACTGATTCAGTTCCTCTCTCTTAACCGCCTGCCATGTTCAGAAATATCTCAAGTGACCGAGTTACTGGACACGGCAGGTTACATGAAACGGACGACTCGTGTTTTTGTGATTGTGATGTGGAGACGAGGCGTGAACAAAGGAGACAGGACAATAAGAAGTGAAGACGACATGTGTCCAGACACACAGATGGAGACGTGCTCCCCGCTCAGTGGAGTCTCGAGTAGAGGACAGCGTGTGACTTCCATGGTGGAGAGGCAGAGGCTCAGAAGCCTGGGTCCGGGAACAGGCACCAGGGCTTTCGGGCTGTGGGCTCAAGGGTTTTTGTGGAGATGCAGCCACCTGGGTGGTTGCAGAGCTGGGAAGCGGAGCTTGGAGCCATCTGACACGCCTGTAGGGGGGGGCCAGCCAAGGCCTTTCTGGGGGCCGACCCTCCACGGGGCTGGTGCTTTGGAAGGATTGGTCTGCTGGCAACAAGCGGTGGAAGGTCATTCTCAGCTCTAGCAAGAAAGTGGCTGTTCTCAGAACCGTGCCGTGAGCCCAAGCCCGCTGTGGAGCCCAGCCCTGTCCTCCTGCTGGCCGGAGAGATGACAGAAGCCGTGAGTAGCAGCAGACAGGGTGTCTCTCCATCGACTTCCAGAGATGCTGTCTCTGTGGAATCTGAGCACACCGGACACATACGTGCAGATAAACCTTGTTTTCCTTCCAGCCACTGCTGTGTGTTCACACCGTCCCAGACCCAAGGCTCTCCCTAATCGTGGCCATCAGCAGGCTCCGCGGAAAGTTCCCGTAGCAGTGATCACTCATCCCATCTGCTTATGAGCTCTGAGTTAGGATGGAGAACGCCACTGCCTCGGATTGCTCTGGAACCTCAGAGCTCCCGAGGCTGGGTGAGAGAGCATCCCGATTCACATCAGCTTTTCCCACAGCCCAGTGGACGGGTTCTGATGGGGGCTGTGCACCACGCACTTCAGCCCTGGGTCCTAGGGGTGGGCCTGGTGGTCCACACTCCGGACTGCTCTGGCAGGCCCGGCTCTGCGCCCACCGTGCCTGTCCTCAGCCTCCCCCAACCCTGTACCCGCACTCATTAATGGACCACACTGTCCCGGCCAGCTGGCCTTTTTGAAGCCATCACCTGCCAGTGCTTGAAAGCCCTTGCCCTGAGCCAGGAAAGCCTGGAGAAGCCACATGGAGATGACTTGATTCTGTGCCTGAGCTTTGAGTGTCCACGTGGGGACTTGCTGTGGAGGTCAGAAGACAAGTCTTGGGATGGATGTCTACAGTGGAGAACCAGCTACTGAACAAGGGCACCGCTTCTCCCCGAAACACTTTCGTGTGACACCCACCCAGGCAGGGCATCCTGTCGCATCTCTGTTCTTTGGCCCTTTGAGGGTCTCCATGGTGCCAGGTAGGAGAGGCGCTGGCCCTTGCCATGTGTCTGGGGCGAGGCTTCTCCCAATCCCCGTCCCAGGGACCCGGGGGCTGCGGAGGACAGACAGACAGCCGTGGACACGCGTGTGGTTACCGAGTGGCCCTTGAGAGACATGTGGTCATCGCGGCTGTCCTTGTCCCGTCCTCCCGGACCTGCGGCCGAGGCTCCGCTGGGGTCGGCGCTGGGGTGCCCCGGGCCTACGCCGCCGGCCGCTCGGCTCGCACTGAGGCCACACGCCGGGCGAGCTGCCCCCGCCGCTCCAGGGCCGCGAGCCCGCACGGGGAGCTCCGTCTCCTCTGTCCGTCTGCCCAGCCGCTGCCCGTCCCGCGAACCGGCGGCCGACCCCCGCGAGCCTCACCGGTGTGCGCGGAGTCCCCGGGCTGGGCCGCGCTGGCCCTGAGCACACGCCCGGTCCCCCGACCCCCTGCGCCTGGTTTCGGCGCCGGCGCGTGTGCGGCGACGCCCTCGGCTTCCGCGCCCGGAGCGCGGGGCGCAGCCTGGGCCCGTGACCCGAATGGGGTGGCGCGAGGGCAGGAGGGGTTTGGACCGGGGGACAGACGCCCCAGGAAGCGGGCTGTGGTCGGGGGACAGCCCGCGGGCGCCGGGAGCACAGGGCCGGTGGTGGGGGGCGGCCTGCCCGGCAGCCCGGGGTCCGGCGCCACCGCGCACAGGCCGGGATGCGCCAGCGCGGGCTCCACGTGCTGCGGCCGGTGCCCCGTCGGCTGTGGGCGGGCTCCGGCCGGTGCGGGGTCGCCGTCCTCCCCGCGTCGCTCCCGGGTCCCCTCCGGAGCGTCCGCGCCCCTCCCCCGCCCGCTCCCGGGACCGTGGTCAGAGCGGACCAGGGTCGGCCCGCGCCGTGCCCGCAGCCGCCGACGGCCCCTCCGCAAGCCGTCACCCCGCGGCCCCGCGGCTTCGGGGCGGGAACTCGCAGCGGCGCGCGGCGGCCGGACGCAGGGCGGAGACCCGCGGGCCGCGTCCGCGGTTACGGCGCCGAGTAACGGGAACTTCCGGCCCTGCGGGTCCAGACAGAGGTCCCCGCGCGGCCTGCGGGGGGGCGTCGCCCGTGGAGCCGACGGCCGTGCTCCGGCAAACGCAAGTCCCGAGGAACCGGGGCGCAGACCTCGCGCCGCTGGAGACCCCGGGCCAGGAGGCAGCGGCTTTCGGGGTCGGGAGAGCCCACGGGAGGCCCGAGCCCCGAGCGTCCGGACTGCGGGCCGAGCCCGACGTGACCTCCGGCCCGGCCGTGTGCGGAGGGCGCCTCGCTGGCTGGCGCTGCCCGGGCTGTGCCGTCCGCTTCCGGGCGTCGGGAAGGCGGCGCGGGGTGGGCGCGGTGGACGGTCCGCGCAGGCCCGCGGTGGGGCGAGGCCTGGGGGAGCCCGGGGCTCGCTGCCGCCGCGGCGTCACCATGGCCGGGAGGGGCCGCTCCGCTGTCGCGGACGCGCGGGCTCCGGGCTCCTGCCCTTCCGGCGCGGCCCCGCGCTCTCGGCGGCGGCTGCGGGGGCCCTGCCTCGCCGGCCCTGGCTGGGGCGTCCCCGCGCCGCGAGCTCTTCACGCGCAGCCGCGGCCCTTCGTGGACCGGGTGGAGGAGCGCGGCGGGTCCGCGGGCTTCGGGCAGGCGGGAAGCGACCTCCGACCTCCCCGCCCCGGAGCGCGGGCTTCTCTCCGGTCCGTCCTGCACCGGCCGCCCGCGCCTCGCCGCCTCCCGCCGGCCGGGGACGGCTGCTCCCCGAGACGGACCCCGTGAGCCGCGCGCTGCCCGTGCCCGGTGACCCCGGGTGAGCACGACGCGGCACAAACCTGCGTGGTCACGTGCGTCCCCGCACACCTGTCCCCACCAGCAGCCTGGGCGCTGGTCATCGCGGGCTCCGGCGCCGGCGCCCTCCGTGTCTGCGGACGTGGCCAGCGCGGCCGCACGTTAAGCAGGACGGCCTCCCGGACCCCGTAGAAGGCATCGCCCCGCAAGTCCTCCTTCCTTCTCCGATGAGAGCCGGCTCGTCCTCTCGTGAACTGAGGACTCCCCGCGCCCCGCCAGCGAGTTCGTGTCCGTCCACGCGGTTGAACTGGGGCCAGCACTGGGGCAGTCGGGCTCCCGGGGTCAGTCCTTGCCCCGCGGGCTGGCCCTCGGCAGGATGGCGGGCAGCTCTGGGCCTCAGTTTCCTTACAGGGAGGACGGGCCCGGGAGGAAAGCGTCGCGGGCCCTTCTGGAGGAGAAGGTCGCGTGTGCTGCCCCGTCCCGGCCCCGGCAGCTCAGGTCTGTGCTGTGCTGTCCGCAGGGCAGGCCCGACAGGCCCTCGACTCCGAGCGCTGGAGCAGAGCGGCTCTGTGCGTTGTGACACGAGGACACCGGGGGTCGTCCGCTGCTGCTCAGCGTCAGGTTCGCTCGGACACGCGTGTTGGCCTCAGGCGCCTTTTAGAGACGGTGGTCAAGGAATTCTGCCCAACGGACCTTGACTTGCTTCCTGGGGCTTTCGCTGTGGGCGCGGGTGCTGGCTGTGGCCTCCGTCCTCACCGTCCGTGGCTCTTGAGCACCTGTCTGGCCAAGTGCGAGGGGTCCGGTCCCTGCGTGTGGGGCGGTGCGCCGGGGACTGAAGCGGAGAGGTGCTGTCGTGTCGAGGTCGCAGGCCGGAACGCCGAGTATAAAACGAGACGCTCATTAGGAGGAGAAAATGCGAACTTGTCTGCCCCACAACTCAGCAGCGCAGCAAACGCCAAGGCGTGGGTGTCTGCACTCTCTTTGAAATCCGAGCCCAGGTCTCTGTAAATCGCCCCCAGATTACTGCCTGGCATCACCGTACATGCCTGAGGACACCGGGAACGCCGGGCCTCAGCAGCCAGGAATGCTCGGATCACGCGGGGCGAGCCGCCCTCCGGGTCTCCGCAGCGAGGCTGAGGGGCAGCGATTCCCCCCGCAGCAGCTGGATGTGGCCCTTGTTGATCGTTTTTCATGTTCGTCTTAGCAGCCGTCCACGCCCTTTGGCAGTTTCCGAGTGCCCGTTGCCATCAACAGCAATAAACCTTTGTGTGCACATGTGGCAATTATCACCTGAAATAAAGGATCCCGGTCTTGAAAAGGGGAAGGCCTGGCAGGGACCTGGCAGAACTGGCTGGGAAGGAGGCCCGGTGGTGACTCACCTGCTGGGCACGCGGGTAATGGTTAAACAATCAGGCGTTAGCTTGTGGCCCACTCGGCAGAGACAGTGCGGTGGGCGGGCGGGAACAATAAGGCGCTTTATGCGGCGCCCCCGGAGCCGATGCAGTAATGTGCTGCTGCTGGAGGGCGGGCACCGGCGGGCAGCAAGCAAGGACGGGCTGTCAGAGCGGGTCCCAGGCCAGGTGGCTCCTGAGGACCAGGCCCAGAGCCCCACGCCCTCCCGGGAAGGTGTGCTGTCGTCTTTGGCTGGTGTCGCGGGTGCCACGGCTCGAGTGTGTGTTTTCCCAGGGTCCCCCCCTCGGGTCTTGGTGGAGGCTCAGCTCTGAGAGCGTGAGTGGGTGGGTGGTGGTTGCAGGACCTCGTGAGAGCCCGGTGCTGCCCTTAGCGAGGTGGGTGTGCGGAAGGCGGTCAGGACCTGCGGGCTCTCCGTGCCCTGCTGCCCTGCCTGCCCCTGCCCGTGCCTCCTCTCTCTGTCTCTGTCCGCCTCTCTGCCCTCCTGACACCCACCCTCCCCACCCTGCACACACTCTTCGGCCCTGCTTGAGCGCTGCCTCGCCCCTGCTCCCGCAGCGTCTCTCATGACCGGTGCTCCTGTCTGCAGACACTGTGTCCGTCTCCAGGCCCCACGTCCTCCGTCCCTCCACCTGTCCTGCTCAGCTCTGCAGTGTGCAGAGTGACCAGGCCACTCCGGGTATATGAACCCCCCTCGACTGCGTGGGAGCCCTCCCACCCCCTCCACGCGGCATCTTGTCTTTTCTCTAAGACAGAAACAGTTGAACTCCGACTGTCGAAGCGGTTGAGCCATGTCGAACGTGGCCTACGGCCTGATGTCCCCTTTCTTGCTGTCGGAGCGCAGGGGAGCCCTGAGGCCTGCGGCCTGCAGCTTCGTCCTCCGGACGCCTGGAGGCCTTGACACCCTGGAATGGATAGAAAAGCCACCGGTGTGGCCTGAGGTCCCAGACAGGGCTGTCTCCACCTTGAGGGGCAGGGGTCTGAGGCCTCTCTCCCCACGAGTCCCAGCTCCGTGAGGCCCTCCCACAGCATGTCCTCACACCGCAGTCACCCCTAAGTCCCAGGGGTTCCCTGAGAACCAGCATGCCCCGGTGCGCGCGGAACCACGTCCCCAGAGGGAGCGTCCGGCGTCATTTTCATCCCCAGCTCCCTTGGCCACTCCCTCCTGGCTGTCCCGAGCCCGCTGCTTCCACGGAAGGGCAGGATTGCCAAGGCCAGCGGCTGCTGACCCGTGTCACCTGACCTGGTGATGGGTGCAGAGGACAGAGCAAAGGCAGAGAGAGCTTTGGTGCAGCTCCGAAGCCTCATGTGATGGTCCCGCTGCCCTCGGTGTGTCCCGGGTCTGGGAGCCCTGCGGGTGCTGAACGCCCCAGAGAGCAGCGTGTGGGGCTCTGCGGGCATGGCTGCTAACGGCGCGTCAGTGCCTCCGAGTGCCCCCGCGCTGGCCCTGTGGGTGCTCCCGCTCGGCCAGAGCACTGTCTGTGGCTCGGGCCCCCAGTGCTGTGACTGAGGCGCCTGAGGAATGGCCAGCCTGAGCTGGGTTGGCCACTGTGCGCAGGTTCTGTTCCTTCCCCTCGCGGGCCCGTGGTCCGTGCTAGCAGGAGACTGTCCTGGGGGCGAGTCACCAGCCAGGGTGGGTTCCCTAATACGGGCCGTTTATTCCTCCTAGAGATTGTAACTCCGGAGGACAGGACGGCTTGCTCAGTCTGAGAACCCCAGCGTCTCAGGGGAGCTGTTTCCTGAGGAAGGGAAGTGTACAACGAGCTTCAGTTTGTATTTTGTTTGAAAGAAAGTTGTGTTTTGTATCGTCCAAAATTTATAAAATGTAGCTTGTTTCATTGAATTAATTGCACATTCTTTCGAACTTAAATACAGGATATTAACTTTCATCAAGCCTGGATAAAGACTTTTTCCCATTCTGCACTAGAAAATGGCCCTGAACCCCACTGCGTGTGTTCCTGGGGGCAACGTCCCCCTGGAGGCTGCATGCCCCCTCTCCCTCCCAGGGCTCGCGTCCCATGGCCCTGGAGAGAGTCCCGGGGATGCTCCCACCACACGCACATCCTCTGCTGTGGGCATCTCAGAGGGCCTTCTTCCCCTTCCCATTGGGGGCAGAGGGACCAGCCCGCCCTGTGGAGGGCTCTGGTGCGGCCAACATCTTGTGGGTACCCCAGACTGGCTGGGGCCACATCCTGCCACATGCGGGCGTCAGGTCTGCCAGTGCTCAGGCTGGGCAGGGAGGCATCTCGGAGAGGACACTCTGCTGGAGGCCTGAGGAAGTAGAGTCAGCTCAGCTGCTTTAACAGAACACCCCAGATGGGCAGCTTAAACTGCAAACCTAGCCTTCCTCCTCACGTTCTGGAGGCTGGGCGCCACGGACCAGGTGCCAGCAGGACCGGGTTCTGGAGAACACTCCTGACATGGCACAGAACGAATCTCTCTCCTGTCTTACAGGGTCTTCCACACTCCCGACATGGTCCCCTGCATAGACCCTGTCCCCATGTGCAGCCACGCTGGGGGTTAGGAGGTGGCCTACAAAGGCCGGGTCCCTAGCAGAACTGGCCACACGAGGTTGGGGGAGAGGGACGGGCCTGGTGGTGGCCTCTCACGACAAGTTGGTCAGTCCCTGCAGCTGGAGCCAGGCCCTGGGGACCAGTGGTCACTGCAGGGACTGGTGACCATGGCAAGGGCCTCAGATTTCCTCCTGAGCTGGGCAGGAAGCCTGTGAGGCATGTTCCCTGTAGTAGACTGTTTTCCTGAGGAGATGCAGGTTTCTAGAAAGACGGAGTGCGACGTACAGAGCCAAGTACAGAGAGCTCTTAGATAGTCCCTGAACCCTCACAGGCATGCACACGCACATGCACACACAGGCACACGCACAGGCACACAGTCACACACAGGCACACACAGGCCCCGTACGCTAACAGACGCACGCATAGAAACACACATGCACACGTGCACCCTCACACAGACATGCTTGCTCAAACAGGCACATGTGCATGGATGTAAGGATACGAGGCACACGTAGGCTCACACATGCACACACATGTACACAAGGCATGCATGCATACACGTGTTCATAAGGTACATGGGTGCACACACATGCATACAGAACATGAACCTACAGGCACAATGTGCTCCCAGGTACACACACACACACACACACGTGCCCTCAGAGACACACACAGGCACACAGACACACACGCCGGCACACACAGTCACACGCAGAGATACGCGTACACACAGACACACACAGAGTTCTCCCTACTATCAACCTCTTGCCCTGGTGTGGTGCATTTATTACAACTGATGAACCGATACCAGCACAGCGTCGTTAACAAAAGTCTGCAGCTTACGCCGGGGTTCACGCTGGGTTGTACACTCTGGACAAACATAATGACGCATTTCAGTCAGTGTAGGATCACACAGCACGGTTTCCCTGACCTAAATCCCTCTGGGCTGCACCTATCCCTCCATGTCTTTTTGTGGTGTCGTAGCTCGCGTCTGTGCGTCATCACTGAATAACGTCCCGTTTCCTGGAGGGCCGGGTGTATCGCTGGCCCGCTGAAGGACACCTCATCTCGCCATCATTGTGGCGAATACAGGTAAAGGTTCTGTCAACATTCACGCACAGGTTTCGGCTTGGTCATAGCTTTTCAGCCCATTTGGGTAAATTCTAAGGACATGAGTCCTAGGTCACATGGTAAGAGTGTGCTTAGTTCTGTAGGAAACCACTCTACTGTCTTCACGGTGACTGGACCACTTTGCATTTCCGCGAGCAACGAAGGAGCCTTCCGGCCGCCCCACCTCCTCTCCAGCACCTGCTGCTGCCAGCGGTTGGGATTTTAGCCATTCTCTTAGCTGCGCGGGGGCCAGTGAGACATTAGGGTCAGAGAGGCCCCATGAGCTGATCAACGTTTTGAAAGGAAGACCCTGGCTGCTGTGGGACAGCACAATGGAGAAGAACAAGGATCCCTCATAGCGGCCCAGGCGAGAGGGGACGGGCTGTGGGCAGGGAAGGAAAGAGATGTGCGCGACGTCATCAGAAGAAGCACCTCCAGGCTTGCTGAGGTGTCGGACTGCGGAGAAGACGGGAAGAGGGACCCGTGTCATTGCTTTAGCCGTCAGTGGGCTGGTGGCGCTCCCAGGGAAATAGCTCAGCAATTTATTGCGTCCACACTAAGCTTTCAGTTTCTGGTGGCGGTGTCCAGGAAAATCAGGGTTTCTAAGTCTGAAGCTTGGGGGAGAGATCCGTGTTGGGCGCCTGACTGGAGCCCCCCGCAGAGCAGCCCACCTCCTGCTGACCATGCACCTCCTTTTCTTTTCCCTGACACTCGAGGTCTTAGTTCAGATCCCTTCTTCGGGGAAACCTACCCGTGTTTCTCCATGAGAGAAGTCCTCTTGTTCCTTGTGCCCACTGGATCCAGAATTCCCTGGACCTAATATCCGTGGAGTTTGTATTCATGTGATTTGTGTCACTTGTCTATCATGCTCTTTAGTCACGAGGTTCTGTGAGGACCCTTCTTGGTCGGTCTCATTCACTGCACCCCATGCCTCCGCAGACCTTCCCGCCATGTGCTCCCAGTAAACACTTATTGAATCAACAACTTATTGAAATACAATGTAAAGAGCTTCCAAGGGTCTTGGGATGGAACAAACTATAGATAGACATCGGAGCAGGAAATGCAACACAGCATCATGGCTACTTAGGGGAAAACTGTCCTCTTAAAATTATACAACGGAGTATCATTTCTTTCTTTTCTATAACTGTCTCAATGGTCGTCACGACCGAAGCAGTAAATGTCCCCGGTTACCGCAGCTGACTGCGTGTCTCATCCCCGCCCTAATGTTCTCTTCCCTTGGATCCTGGCGTACGTTCCCCCTCACCCCTTCACAAACCAACAGGCTTCCACGTCAAATGTCAATAAAACAGACTCAACTGACTTCCAAACTGGTAAATGGCCAACTGGAAATCTGACCTATGCTGAGAAAGCATGGTTAATAATTTTTATCTGACAATTTTGAGATTTGAAATAGGGATGACATAGCTACCTGCCATGAAAAAATGTGCTGAAGAAACAAAACAAAACACGGGCTTAATTGCCGTATCATCCCTGAGAGCTTTCTGAAAACTCAAGTTTTACGTAGGATGGGCTTGTATGATATCTCAGATCTGGTTCCACATCTAGTATTACCTAATGACAGATGCGAGGGGTTTGGTTTACAAAATCCCGGCTCTCATTATGGAGCTGGCTCCTAAGCCCCGGGAGCCCTGTAGATAAGCCTGATACTTACACGCAGCAACGCCCCGATGATGCAATGCGGTTTCCCAGGTCAGCCTAGTTTGTTTTGCTAAACTGAATGTATTGTAATCCCAAATTCTATTCTACACAAACATCAATTAGTTAGCGCTGACCTAATGATAGTGACCTTGCTGCATATTAGAGTCAGCTGATACTTTCCCTAATTAAAGGAGGCTCCAATTATAGTTAGTCCAAAGGTCAGCGCTCCCGGCTCTCAGGCTGGGCAGAGGTATTGGTGCTGATATGGGGGCCGTGGACATTAGCTGCAGGAGCCCAGTGAGACGAAGGCATCTCCCCGGACGAGGCTGAACTCCAACATCAGTATTTCTGACCCTGTGTTGTGACTGTGTGGCCGTGCTCCACTGGGGCCGAGAGCGACAGTGATTCCTCTTCTCTGTCTCGTGTTTCTCTAGCTCTTCATTTCCTTTTCTGGATTGGAAAAACTGCACTTCATCATTTCATACATGTGAACAGGTGTCACTATTCTCAAAGCACACTTGGGTGGTGGTTTCCCATGTTTTGTAGCCGTTGAAGCACTTCTATAAAATAATCATTTGCATTTATTTAGTTGAAACATTGTTTTTAGTACGTTGGTGAGTGTGAGGCTGTTAGAGGCTTCCCATTCTGTGAGTCTGATTTTGAGATGTGCCCGCCGTCTCCTCACCGTCTCCTCATTCCCTCCCCCACCAGCCAGTTGCAACCCCTCTTGCCAAAGCATATTCTGCGAACCAGGCCTGAGACGCTCTCTATCCGCTAGGAAAATTTGCCTTAACCCTCAAAGTGAGCAGTCACGTCCCATGGGACATTCTTACCTAAAATGCTACCATGTTTTATGCACAAAAACAAATCAAATAACCATAAAAATGAAATGAGACATATTAAGACAATGCTTAAAACATGCATTTTTTCCACTAAAAAAAAATAGCAGTGGTGTTTTAATATTGAGATTGTTGTTGTCAATAAGACGAGTGTCCTCAAGTGAAAAATACAGAAAAGCAAGAATATTTATTACATGTGTATGCAACGGTCACATGTTTTCGAAATAAGGCAAATATAATGGGTTTTATTTACATGTGCGTTCCAGCTAAGAAAGTGACTTTGGCCCTTGAAGCTGATATTTACCCTGTGGACGGTGTAACTGTTTTACTCCTCTAAAAGTAAAGCAAAATTTCCATTCATAGGGAGCGAACTGGGGTCTGCAGGGGCACGGCCCTGACGAGCTCCGTGGCCAGCAGTCCATTGCCTCTGAACCCCCGTACGTGTGTCAGCGAGTTCAGTGGCAGTTAGACATGATGGTCAAATACTCAGATCGTGATGCTGATGGAAAGATGAGTCTCTCAAAGAATGTGTCCAAGAAAACCCAAAGAAACGTCTGCATCTCCAGTCTGCAAAGCCACGGTGGCCAGGGTGGACCCCAGGAGACGGCCACCGTACAGGGACCCTTCTCGCCACAGGATGGCTCCCGTATGAAACGTGACGTAAACTAGGAATAAAACTTCAATCACAAAGATGCAGGCCAACAAAACTAATGGGATATTTTCTGTGTTGATAAGACGAGCACATGCAGACTGGTCACCAGAAACCCCAGATAACTGTGGGAGATGCGGCTTCCCCTCAGAGAGCCCCCAAAGGATCCACACTGCATTTGTGCGACAGTGACCGAGACCACGTCCTCCAGGCCATACGCATCAGCATTGACTGCCGCGTCCTCCAGGCCATACACGTAAGCATAGACGGCCGAGCCCGTCCACGATGAGCAGACAGTCACGTGTAGCTCAGCAGTGTCAGAAGAATCTGCCCGCCCACCGATGAATGAACGCATTTGCGTGTCATGCCGAGTTCGTCACAGCTGCATCCCTGGCACTCGGAGCTCCCGGAATGTGGTGGTGGACAAGAGGGAATCTTGTCTTTTGGGGAGAGTTGGATGCTTCTTTCTTCTTCTCCCTGGGTAGAAAAGACCCGTGGGAGGTAAACCCACCACAGTTCAAGGGCCTGCTCTCCGGTTGAGGGGTGACACCGACCCCAGTTGCAAGGCGGGCACCTCCATGGCATGGCCGGCCTCAGAGGGCTCCTTGTTTCTTGCTTCCGTGCAAGGAAAATAGATTCCATGCTAGAGTCAATGAGGTGCCTGGTGAGTTTTCCGGGAGGTAAAGAACCATGAGCCCTTTTCCTGGCACGTAAAACACCCGCAGGGCCAGGACTAAATCCGGGAACATTCCCAGCAGTCAGACCGCGGTCACGGTGCCACCGACCCGGCTTTATTTTCGTTAGGAGGATAAAACTCTACTCACCATGTTACAAAAGGGTATAGGAAAAGGATTTCTTGGTAGAGGCTGAGTGTCCGACATGAGGTGTGGCCTCTTAGTAGAGTTTATGAGGTTTAAAATTGAATACGTTGTGTCTAGACTCTAATCTTGGTTCTCTTTCATCAGAGGCATCTTTGCAAGAGTAAAAGGAGTTGGTGAATTTTGTGGGCAGCACCGATGGTTTTCCTTTGTATTTATTTTTTTCTTTCTTTCTTTTTTTTTTTTTTTTAGTATCCATGGGCAGGTAGCTTCCGCTGCCATCAGCACTAACCTTGGAATGTCCTCTCCTCCTGCTGTTTCCTGCTGCCTCAAGTCGGCTGCTCTCTGCCCAGACACACAGATCTGCTCGAATCTTCAGGTCTTGAGCCTAAGCCAAGCAGGTGACCCACGAGGGGACCCGCAGGTGTCCACACACGTCTTTGGAGGTACGTGCCCACATGGTTGCCCGGACTTCTGATCCCGTAGTTCTTTTTACACGTTTAGGGGAAAATCGCATCTCAGTTGCAGAGCTTGAAGGCCTGATCATGAGTAGCACACGTAATAACATGTCTTCGAGATTCTCTAAAATCTGCCTCTATCTTGTTTTTAAGTGGACACGATTTCGTAGGTCAGACATGTGGGAAGTCGGAGGAGAGCAAGGAAGCACGTCGGGTACCGTTCATGTGCGACCTTCGGCTGCCCTGACGTCTCAGATCTCGGCCTGGCTAACGTGTTCAGGCCCCACTAGCTTTACTGTGAAGGACTGAGCCTTCGCAGCTGGTCGTTAACTGCTCAGTAAATTGTCTCAAGATTGCACGTGATTGCTCGATTAATAAAACCCATATGAAGAGAAATGAAGTTAATAATGAAGTCGGAGTGATGCTCTCCGTGCACCACCTTGCAATGGCGGTTCCTGGCCTCAAAATGAGCGACTAAAGACCACAACGAGCCCTGCAATAAAAGTTAGTAGGCCAGAAACCCGTCAGCGGCGGGGCAGTGATTTGCTGAGTATAAGCCACATTTCCTGGGGACTTTGGACCTGCTAGTGCTCGCGCGGTTCTTGCAATGCTCCGAATCCGGGGAGGACGGTGGTTCCACAGGAGGCGAGAGCGGGGAGCCCAGGTGAGCTCAGACGCAGCCCTGTTGCGGTCAGGAAGGCTTCCCATGGAATCCCGTGGTCACAGGCAGTGACACGAGAGCAGGGAAGCAGTGGGGGTCACAGCTGTGGCTGGGACAGTGAAGCTTTTCAGGTGCTGGAAGGAAAGGGCACAGAGCAGCGCCGTCTCTGGGGACCAGAACCAGTGGGAGGATGTGTGCCAGAGTCTGGAGGGGCAGGGAGATGGGAGTGGTACGCAGGGACGCAGTGTGGGGTTTGTGGGCACGCGCCTGTGTGTCTGTGTGTGTGAGCCATCTGTGTACACGCACCTGTGTGTCTGTGTGTGTGAGCCATCCGTGTGCACGTGCCTGTGCGTCTGTGTGTATGTGCGTGTGTGAGCCATGTGTGTACACGCACCTGTGCATCTGCATGCATGTACGTGTATGTATGTGTGTATAGGAGTGTGCGTGTACACACACCAGTGCATCTGTGTGTATGTGTGTGAGCCATGTGTGTGCATGCACCTGTAATTCTGTGTGTGTGCATGTGCGTATGTGTGTGTGTGAGCCATGTGTGTGTACGTGCACCTGTGTGCATATCTCTGTGTGTATGCATGTGTGTGTACACACCCCTATGCATCTGTGTGCTTATGCATGCTTGTGTGTGTGAACACAGTGCAGTGTACACGTGCATGCCGTGTCTCTGTGTTGTGTGTGGGGTGGGCAGTCTCACAGTGCCGGCTTCACGTTGGCTGGGATGGAAGTATTTTCCCCATGTTAACCTTGGATGTGGCTGCCCCAGGGACTGGACGTCCGTCCTGAGGCTGAGGGCCACTGTTTTCCTGTTGTATTTTCACCTGAAACACGTGTGAAGGGACTGGGTGTCCCTGAAGCCACGCGGTTCCCTACCTTCCCCCTTACCTTACCATGCACTGAGGTCTCCAGCTCCCCTCTAGGCTGCGTCCACTTATCACCAGGACGGTGTCCACGCCTCCATTTGCCAGGCTGGGGACTGGGTTGTCCCTGCTTGCGTGGGTGTCAGGAAGAGTCCATGAGGTCAGGCTTAGGAGTTGCTGTGGAATGTCAGGATGGTGGCAGCTCTGTCGTTCCCACTGCTGGGGACCGTCAGGGTGGTCCGTCCTTCCCCTGCTGCTGCATCCAGCAGGACCCCTCCTGCCCCGGCCTCCGCAGGACAGCCCACGGCCGCTGACACCGCGATCCCCGCACACAAGGCTGCCCCCACTGTGTCAGCAGGAAACGTGTCTCCGGGTTCATCCTCATGCATGCCTCACAGGGGAATGAGAAGGTTGAGCGCAGACGGCACCTGTGAACAGCCGGCAGGACCTGGCCCCGGACCCTGTAGACCCAGAAGGCAGATCCGTCTGTCTGAGACTCTGGGCTCTGGAAACCTGCGCTTCCCTGTTCCCCCCACGGGCCCCCGATGCTGCCCAGAGCCCTTCCCGCTCCAGACGCCCGCGCCCTGCACGCGCAAGGCCTGTCTTCTGCTGCGCCGTGTGCTTTGTCCTCCAGACTTCTCGGTCCTAGGATGACCTAGATGTGTCTTCAAAATCCGTTCAAATTTCCTTTGATAAAAAAAAAAAAAAAAAGGTGCACAGAATTCCAAAGCCACCCCAATTCTGCCATTGTGTGTGCCTGTGACGTGACGCATGCGTCCGACCACGTCCGACCATCCTGAAACAGAACAGAAGGAAGCCCACGGTGCTTTAGGCACAAACGGGGGTCAGAACAACAGTGACCGCGTGGGCCGTCCTGCGCCATGGTGACCGACCGGCTTGTCGTGTTAGCAGCTGGTAGCCTCTCGGGCAGCCTCAGGGTACTGAGGACTCCGTTGTGCGGTAAACAGAGGAACGTCTCATCGCTCGGATGCAGGAAGGGCTCGCCCCCTGGAAGCGGCGTGAGACGGGCAGTATAGGGCTATTTTCCAAGACCACCACAAGGCAAGAGGCACGCACAGAGGCATTTCAATGTTTCTGCAAACTCACAAAGAAGGAGCCATTTCCCTTTCATATTTAATAAAGATCTCCTCCGTCAGCTGCAGCCAGTGATAAGCGTAATATCCTTAAATGGTTAATCCTGGGATCACGGCTCAAGTGTTTTCTGCTGGTCGGAGCAAGAAAGCTGTTAGGAGCTGTGGAGTGCATTTCATAAACCCAAGGAAAAAGAATTTTTTTTTGATTTGGCTTTTTACTCTATCTTAAATGCTTTCTTTTTCAGGGGCGAGATAAGGCCTGGTTCTTCACATAAAACTAGAGCTTAGCCATCCCCCGTCTCTCTCGGTGAAGGAGAAGGTCCTGTCTGTGCGCAGATGTCTCCGATTAAATTGTACCTCGCAGTCCTTCCCGAGCTAGAACTAGATGAACTGCCAGAAGGGCCGTAGGCAAGAACTGAATTGCTCTGGTTTCCGTACACAGCGAGTTTGGCTCAGACAAGCTGAATCAGTACATTAAGTGCGAATCCCTCCCAGATTTGAAAGCAGCCTTTAGCACAATTATTGACTGTGAGTGATGATTATGTCTAATTGGGGGAGACTTCTGCTACCTGTAGCTCGGCAGGAGTCCACCGTGCGGCGGCGAGGAGCTGCCTCCTAATTCAATGTTCCAGCTTGAGAGCGGCGGTGGGAGCTAAATCCTGACGTGTGTACACATGGTCGATAAACTTTAATAAACTTTACAGGTTCGGTAACTAGGCTGAGTATATAATTCAATTTTTCAATTCAGGAGAGGAAAATGGCTAACAAGTCTGTTGGCCTCCAACACGGCACGCGCTCCCACAGGCACCTGCCTTCCAGAACGGCGATGCGGGCCGAGCCTCACTCCCCCCGAGGCCTCAGCGGCCCGCCCTCGCTGGCCGCCCTCCGGGGTGGACGCTGGGCAGACCGGTGAGGAGAGCGAAGGGATTGGGCAATTTCACATCCCTTGTTGAGGGTCACCTCAGTAGCCAGGGGACGTGGACGGATTTCTTCACGGAGCCCCTGGCTTGCCCGGACCTGGGTCCTTCAGATTCATTCCATATCCAGCCAGCAGTCTCAGCAAGCCTTCAGATCAGGCTCATTCTTCCCGGGGGGACTGACTTATCTTGGTGAATTAAAGGCAGTTTTCTCATGGGTGTTAAAGTTAGAATCGTATTTTTGTGTGTGTGCTCTTTGGAAAAGACACATGCACACACATACACACCCCGCCAGATCCTGCCTGTGTACCGGCTCTGAGTGCCTCTGTGCCCATGTGTGCACGTGCAGTGTGCCTGTGCATGCATGTGTGTGCGTGTGCACACGTGCTTTCAACCTCCGGGCAGTTTTCTAGTTGGAGTAAATCCATTTAGAATGAGCGTCAGGCCACTTGACATTATTTTAAAGAGCATTTATGGCAGAATTTGCGAATAAATTCCTTTTCTGGGCTGCAGACTCAAAGCTGGGCCTTGCTTCCCCATGAGATCATTCCTCACGTCCGGCACCAGCCGGGTCGCCAGGCCTGTTTGCCATTAATTTTCCTTGTGAGGAATAGGCCAGCGTCCACGTGGATTTGAGTTATGATTTTCTGCAAATGGGAGCATTCGTTAGAGTAATAAAATCACAACCTGTGGAGGTCCGCATTGAAAACAGCGGGAGGGCAGAGGACGGTGGGCTGGTGGGCAGGGCACGCGGGTGAGGGCCGGTCATCCTGCGAGGCCCGGAGCAGGCCCGGTTGCTGCCCGTCCGAGGTGTGGCACCCGTGTCCACGGTGACTCCGTGGCCGCACTGTGTCACTCACTCACTCCTGCATCTCAGGGCAGGCCCTGGGCATGTGGGAACCCTGTAGGCCTCACTTTGGGGGTCTTCTCACGTGTCGTAGGAAAAACCAAGGGGAAGCAAGCCCCCTGCGGGTCTGTGGACAGCTTAGGCTGCTTCTGTTCAGTGTTGCTGTGGAGATGAGCCCATCGGGTCCCTTCGGACAAGACGACTGTAAGGCTGTCGTGGTCTAGGCCTTCACTTTGGCCCTGGCGGTGAGCGCTGTGTGAGATTATGTTGGGAGTCTGGGGCCGCTCTGGCCCGAGACGCCGCGCGCAGGCCACCCGTCTCCAGAACAAAGCCCTCTGTCGGCGTCTCAGGCCGTCCCCCCGTGACACATCCGCCCTAAGTTCTCTGAAGATCATTACCAGGACAATCAGAAAGGTCTGCGTTGTGATCCCACAACATCACCGCCATCGGAAAAGCGAGGTAGCAGACGCCGCCCTGTGTCGTGACCTCTTCACTCTTGTTCAGCGAGTGCGTCCTGAGCGTGTCAGGGCTGCTGTCTGCCCAGGGGCCCGCGGTGGCCGCTGTCCATGGAGGGGCGGAGGGGCCATTGGCTGTTAGGAGGCACGGACGTGGCATTACAGAGGCTCGCAGCCCTGGGGCCCAGGAAGCTGGGGTGCCGTCTCTAAATCCTGAAGATGGCTCAGGGCAAGGGCCGGGTCCCACGGCCTCTGGGCTCCCTGTGCAGCACGACTTCCGACCGAATCCCGGACGTCAGGAGAGGGCCCAGCACCTCGGGGGTCGCTCAGAGTCACCGCCTGGGCAGAGAAGGACACACAGACATTAAGGAGGCCCCACAGCTCTCCTTCCCTCCTCCCCACCCCCACGGGGTCTGCTCCTCTGGGGAAACCCCGCTGGTGTTCAGTGCAGGGCTGGCTCTGGAGCGCACACCAGGATCTCTAGCACCCTGTGGACAATGCCAATTCAGGAACGTCCTGGTTTTCGAAAGGGCGAGTCCTCCTGTGCCAGGGTCCCGTTCCGTCCCAGGCCGACACGCGGGTGGCTGGGACGCAGCGTTGCTCAGACAGACGGCTGAACGCCTGTGCCGCGCTCTCTGCAGTAACCTGGCAGGGGGTCTTGGAGGTTCTCCATAGTGCGGTAGACTGGGGGAGACTCATGCTAGGCTTGCGGGCACCGTGGCTCCAGACCCCATGCCCCAGGAATGGGTCCGCATTCTGGACGGGGAGACAGCACACCCAGACTGGCCGCCGATGAGGGACACGTCTGTCTCCTCTGGCCCCTGTTTCTGACCCGGAGCCAGCGGGCGGTGCTCCCATGCCCTGGCTGGGCCGCGATGTGAGTGCAGGTGCGCTCTGGTCTGCGGGGCTGCCCCACTTCCTGCGCTAAGGAACCCCAATCCTGTGAGCTCTCATCCTACCCCTCTGGGGCCACAGGGCTGCTCAACAGCGTCCCAGTGCAGGACTGCTTGATGTGGGCCTCAAGTGTGCACAGGCGTGGGGAGTGTGCAGGGGTGGGCCTTGGGTCCAAGGTGCGTGTGGCCATGGGGGCTGCGCGGGGACGGGCCATGTCTGTGCAGGTGCAGCACACAGCTCCCTGGGGGCATTCGCTCGGGACTGACATTCATCAGCTCCTCGGAGGCCCCCACACCTGCTCCACGGCTCCCTGAGCTCCTTCCCGCTGAGCAGCCTTCCGTGCACCTGGGGTTCCACCTCGTCCAGCTCCAGTCCCCACCCCTCCTGGGGCTCAAACTCCCATCGCCTGCACACAACCTGTCCGCTTCTCACCATCTGTCCCCTTGGGCTCTGAAACCCACTCTGATCGTCTCTGTAGATGAATCACCAGAGTCTTGAAAAACCAGTCTGACATCTTCTGATTTATAACACTTTTCTTTGGTATTTCAGGTGGGACACTGCATAGCTGGGACTCCTCTCCTTACCTGGGTCCGTGTGGAGCGCCTGGTCTTGAATCCTTGGTTGAATCATGTTCATTCTGCCCAGGACTTGAGACAGAGGGACCTGACCTGTGACACCTTCTAACGTTTGACTCAATCCTGTGTGCTGACCAGAGTTTGGGTTTGAGGAGCAAGACAGCCAGTAGGAAACAGGTCTTTACTCACAAACCCAAATCCTCCCTCTGACCCCCCGAGGTGCAGGAAAGCCCCCGGAGAACCCTGTGAGTGCGGGACTCTATGAGCATGCATTAGCGATGGGCCTACTTGGGTTTATTTGTTGTTGCTGTAACGTTCCACAAAGCTCCGTGCAAGGAAAGCATCTCCCCCATGCGGCGTCCCGAGTTCCCCTGGCGTCTTCCAGCATCAGTGGAATCCGCTTCCCCTTCCATGTCCAGAGACCCGCTGCTCCCTTACACGCCCCCTTGCTGTCCACTGCCAAGAGTGCCCATCTCAGCTGGCACAAGTGACAGAGATCTAAAACAAACAGTCAAGACCAAACCAAACCAAACCAAACCAGGGCACTGAGTGATTTGCAGGTTGCTTAGGATCCTGGGTCCCTGATAACTCTACTAGCAATGGTTTCTTGGTCTGAAATTCATCCCTGTGGACAGAACGCATTGTAGCCTCCTTAAAAACACAGGTGCCTCTAGGACTAGAAGGTCCGCGGAAGCTGGGGTTGACAACTTCTTAATGGGATCAGGCAACAGGATCCTCAATAGGAGGGACACGGGGGTTCCCAGGTCAGAAACTAGTGTCTTCAGTGGGGGTCAGTGGTGACAATGTCCAGAGCTGTGTTGTGAGTGGGAGGCAGTGTCGGGTGCTTGGCTGGAAGATCAGTGAAAAGCCCACAGCTGGGGCGGGGACCCCTGCTCCCTTGGCCGTGCTTGGCATGGCTCCTAAATGCTGCTCCACTCCCTGGGACTGGCTCCGAGTAGATGCACGTCCTTTCGTCGGGCCTCGGAGCAGTTCCTTTTATGAGCTTCTGTCTTGGTTGAATTCCCCCCACCACAGCCAAGCATGGTCTGTAAAAACATAGTTTTTAAACAATTTTGTTGGAATTTTTCTGTCCTTGGAAAACTAGAAGACTGGGTCATATTAGATGATGCTAATATCATACATCAAACATGTTTTGGTTTAAATAGATTTCAAAAGCGGGGTGGTGTGAAATCAGCTGGCAAAACCTGGCTGGAGAAATTTCTGGATTTCTACCAACCCAGGGAAGGTTAAATTTGGCTTCTGAAGTGCCAGACTTGGCACATGGACGGGGCGGGGAGAGCTAGCCCCCAGCGGGGACACGCTGCTCCTGGGCCATCTTGCATCTGTCTCGAGGTGATCCGCGGGGTCCGGCAGTTCTGCCATTCAAATGGGCTGAGAGACAGCTCTTGGTGTGAGGGTGACCACTGTCAGACCCGCGGCTTCCGAGGACAGTCACGGTGTCCTCATGGGCAAGGCCAGGGCCGTGCTGTCAGCCTGACCCCAAGAAGGAGGCCTTGTTTGCCGTCAGACTGTCTGCTCCAACAGTGGCTTGTGTTGGTCCCACAGGGCTGATGTCCACGCTGGCTTCTTAGTGAAAGGCGAGGTACCACTGTGTTTTATTCTCACGCCTGAAATATGTAAGTCAAAGTTATTTTCATTACCTACTTGTTTCTCACAAGCATCATCGGCAGAGCGTTTTGAAGGGTTAATGTCTCTAAACTGGTGTCATGTGGTCATTCGACATTTATGAGGTCCTCCTCAGCACAGTGCCTGGTCACTGTGAGGACGTCTGTTCCCTAGGCAGTTTGGATTTGACTAATTTTTGCTGCAGGATTGTGCATTCTTTAGACATTCAGAATTCTCCTTCTAGACAAATCACATGTCAGTGCAAATAAAGCCACTTACATCAATCAGGCACAAAGATTATGAGCAGCTTCCCTGGTCTGAAGGGCTAAGCTGAGCACTAATGACCACCGTCCACTTCTTGCAATCAAGACGGAGCCCCTCAGGGCCCCCACATGCTGTGGGTGCTGACCGACAGCAGAAGGGCATGAGGACCCTCCCTGTGTGTTCCTCTGTCCCTCCGCAGCAGGGCTCTGGGTCAGTGAATTTGCACTCATGAGATCACTTCACTTGCTGGTCCATAGGGCGCTGACCTGAATGGGCTTTTTTAAAATGGCACAGACACAGACATTTCGAAAGTACGTTGTTTTTACCTCTGAAGAGGTACAGATTTCTCTTGCAAAATAAGTAAGTCACAGAGATATACAGTAAAGCAGAGGGAATGTAGTCCGTAAGTTGGTAACAGCCTCATTGGGTGACAGACAGGGACCACGGCCATCGTGATGAGCCCCGGGGCATGTAGGGAAGGGCTGAGTCGCGGAGGCACACCCAAGGCTCGGGGATCGCTGTGTGTTAATGGCCCTCCGACTGAAGAAAGGTCATTGTTTTACTTGCTCTTGGGACGAAAATCAACGTCTTCCAGGCATGGTTTTCTCAGGGGTTCATGTCTCCCCCCCTCACTGCTTTGAAGGATGCCAGTGTCCACTGGCTTATAATTTGTCGTTGAGAAACAAAGTTCCGAGTGTTCACAAGCTATTGACTTTGTTGGTGTCTGAAAGACTCGAGCCAGCTGAATCCTGGAGGGATGCAGACAACAGCGTGCGCGCACGGAGACCTGGCGTCCACCACCGAGCGCTCTCTCATCTACCGACCGGACCGATGCTATGGGGGGTCGGCATCCTTCTGTACAAACCACACACGCGCTCATGTTCGCCGCTGCCGTGTTCTGGAAGAGACAGAATGAATACACTAGACATATATAAAGAATATCTATTCTGCCTGCAGAGCGCACACATGCACCATAGGCGCCGGTGCTCCCGCCACCGTCCGCGGCAAAGCCACCCACTCTTCAGATAATGTGTGTATTTGCGTTTTTTCCTAACCTTTTGAAGGGTGAAGCCCTGAGCCTCCTCCAGTGTAAATAATGCATTGAAATAAAAATGGACTGTCGAACTCAGGCAACAATTAATTATATAGCACATAAATCCTTCCCTCCACATGACTAATACCCAGGCCTCCGTGCATAAATGTTTCTCTGAATTCTGTTTGAACTACTAGCCTCATAACATCAGATGGTGCATTCAGGATAATTTTCATTAGAAAAATAATTATAGGCTAAATATAGTTAATAAAACATTAACTATAAATTTGAATATTTTAAAAGCATGTCCTTCTAGAAGCAGCTTCTAATGAATTTTGATGAAAATACCGTGATTACTTAAGAAAAAATAAATAGACGTGATTATTACACACAATTGTGAGGTTGATGAATTACAAAAAACAATTTTAACTCGGAAATAATTATTCTGGGCAATCTGCTTCCTAAAATTGATGATTATAAGAAGAAAAGAAGAAAATAATAATTCTTCATGGATGACAGAACATTTGGTCTAATTGATCCTTCTAGATTCATGAATTTGTAGTTATTAGTCAATTAAAAATCTCTCAAGTTTTAAAGTTTAAGATAATACAGAAAGGGAAACTCCCATGGAAGATTTCACACAGACTGAACTCCCGCGAAGACGCGTCCCGACTCTGCCCTCCCAGCTGCCCCAACACAGCAGGCTGGCGGAGCGGGGGCCGGGGGGCCCGGCAGGAGGGGCATCGGGCCTTTTTCTCCGAGCCGGACGGAACTTCTGGCTCATCAAGAACAGACTAGCTTGGGCCACACAGCTCAGTGCGACTTCCTGGACACCCGCGGCACAGACCGTCCGTCATGAAGACCCGCGTCATCACCTTGTGTCCCGCTGTCCCAGCAGACGTGCCGCGCACTCCACGTGTCCTCCCGCGCACACGCTGTGTCTCTCTATCCTGCCGCGTGTTGTCCTCAAAGCGCTTTTCTGCCTGTTACACAATGTCATCCTCTCAGGAAGCTTGTGAAGCAGAGTCGCAGTTTTATCCCTATTTGGGGTCTGGAATCGAGACCAGAAGGCTGTACGGTGCTAGCGACCCCAGCAGGTGGGTGATGGGGGGCGCCCCGCCCACGTCGTGCCCGCGAGTGTTCACAGGTGTGACGCTGTTGCTCCAGAGGTCAGCAGCTGGGCCAGGAGCTCAGAACCTCGCTGAGGGCCATGACGCCCACCTTCCGAGCAGCGGGCCCTCGAGAGCCGTTCCATGCAGACCGGCTGTTCGGAAGCCATCCCCGGCCGAGAGCCCACGTAGCACCCTTGGAGGAAACCCCGCACCTGTGTGCTCGTGGAGCCTTCCGTCACCCAGGGCCAAGGGCCCCCTCCAACAGGGGCTTAGCACACAGGATTCGGCTGCATGAGCAGGAGGCTGGCGCTGCTGAGCTCATCAGAAGCCGTAGGTGCTGAAGTGGATCCGCCCAGGTCATGGATTGTAAAAGTAACACTTGACCCCCCAGGAGCCTGTGTGCCTCCCACGGCACCACTGCTCCAAAGGATGGACAGGCTCCCATGCCCTCGGAGTCGGGAAAGAAGCTGTGAGGTAGGAAACATTGTCCAGCACCAGGGACTCCCACGCCGGTGCAAGGCACACGGCTCCCCTGGGCTCACAGAGGAGGAAAGGAGGCTCAGGGCTGAAGAGACGCCGACGGCAGCTGACACCGACGGCAGCTCTGCGCGCAGCACCCACTGCCCCACACGCTCTCTCAGTTTCTCCTTCAGCCCCAGGAGTGCCGGGCTTTCTCCTCCCCATCACGGCAGACCCCAGCACCGGCCGGTGACAGCAGACCCCACGTCTGACCCTCGCTTTATCCATGGTCATGGCAGTGCCGCACACCGAGGACATCTCCAGCAGGTGCTCGGGGCTTGAAGCTGATGCCCACCTCCCAGGCCACCAGAGCCGGTGGCCATACGCCTGGCCCCTCCCTCGCTCATGTCCCCGGCCGAGCACTGGCTCCCCAGCTCCACGATTCCAGCACAAGTGAATGAGAAGCACATGGACCCCGTTTCCTTGAAATCACGCGGGATTCAATGGTGTAGAAGGCTCCGGCCAAGCACATCGAGGAATTTTTCTTGCTTCAAAATTTGAAAAATAAGCTTGAGACGTTCACAAGGAATTCCGCACGTGGCATTTCTTGCCGTCTGTGTCACGGACAGATGGGGCGACTCACGGCAGAGTTCTTCGGGCCCGAGGCCGGGAGTGTGGGGTCACGGAGACCGTGCTTCCTCAGCTCCCGTTGGGACAGCAGAGCCCTTCCTGGACGGGACCAGGCTCCGCGAGGAAGGCGTCCGGGTCGGAGATGGGGGCGGATCTTCCAGCAAATCACGGGCTTCCTCGGACGCTCTCGGTCGCAGGACGGCAACCCGAGGGCGCGCCTCTGCATTGTTTAATAACATCTGAAACTCACGTCCTTAATGACACGTCTTCCAGCAGGTCCCGATCATCCAATTCCCTTTCCTGGAGACTTTGAGCAGAGGTAATTCTGTCCAAGAGCCCCGCAGTCGGGGTGAGGCAGGACAAGCGTGGCCTGCAGGGCGGGGACCCTCCTGCTCCCTCACACCGACGGGGAGGGAGGGGGAGGAGCGGGGGTCACACTGCCCGTGCCCAGCCCTGTCCAGTGCTGAGGCCACCTGTGTCCGCCCAGCCGTGGGCTGCTCTAGCTCGGAGGCGGAACAGAGCTGGAAGGAGGCTCTGTCCTGCCATCCCGCGAGCTCAGGCAGAGACGTGTCGGGGTGGGGACAGGGGATATGGAAGGATCTCCCCGGCGTGGGCTGGATCCCGGGGCGGCAGCGGCAGGGGGGCCCTGGGACGTGTCTGCTCTACCTGCCCGCATCACTACGGACTTAGGACCCTCTGTGTGCACACCTTTGTGTCTTGCCCTTTCGGACAGGCTCAGCCCAGGGCGGCCAGCCCGGGACAGGCCCCACGCAGACGTCTGTCCGTCTGTCCTCACTACTCTCTTTCCGACCTTCCGTCCTACTCGACCGAGGGTAATTTCCTCCCTGAGACTCAGCCAGCCTCCCGTCACCCCTTCTCATGACCGTGGTGGCCCCCGGCACCTGCTTCCTGGCCTGGCCTCCGTGACCCCCGGGTGTCTGCTCAGCCGCACACCCGTCTCCCACATGCGGGGCCTCCTCGGGTCTCCCGGCCTGGGCTTGACCAACGGTGCGGCTCTCGGCTCCCGTTCCCTCGGGGGTTCCTGAGCTCTCGGCTCTGACCCGCTCCAGGGGCCAGGATGGCACGGCCAGGCCGACTCCGCCAAACGCTGATGCCCACAGCTCTGCGCTCACCATGTCCCTCCAGGTGCCAAGGCACTTGGCTCACAACAGCAGGTACGCAAGTCGTCTCTGCATGGGGTTAAAGCCTTAAAGATGCAAAGGGAAGCTTTTCTTCTCCTGAAACGGGGGAAGGGGCCTCCTCATCCCTCTGGTTGAGTCCCTCTCCTCTGTGGGTCCCGCAGGCTCTGGAAGAGCTGGGGGGGGCGCAGGCCACTGAGGCTGAGAGGGCCAGCGGGAGGCCATGGCGGGAGGGACGCCGGAGTAAACACAGTTTGGAAGCACCAGAGTGCAGGGAGAGAGGACCTGTGCTGGGCAGAGGTTTGAGCGGGGGCTGGCCGGGGGCTGAGGCTGTGCGAGGGCCCGTTCTTAGGGTCTAGTCGCCGATCACTCTGAACAGAAGTTACAAAACAACGAGATCCAAGGAGCAGAAAGTCCCAGGGAATCCCCCGCCCGCATACCAGGCACACGGAGCCGGGCAGGTGAGGCCTCCCGCCAGCCGGCGCGCCAGTTACCAGGATTCCACAACCCGTATTAGCCACGACTCACATCCTCTCCGAGTCGGAGGTGTGACTTGGACATCCTGTTCACTTTACTGTCACTGTGTCGCTATGGGGTGGGGCCCGGTGGGAGCTTCCTGGGCCGGTGGCCTCGCTCATGGGCCCCACGGCCCTTCCTCCAGGCTGAGGGGGCGCTGGGAGGGCGAGTCGGGGGACCTGAAGGGTATGACCAGGAAACTAAGTCTTGCTCTGTTCGTCTTGGAACCACACTGAACATCCTGTTTGCATTCGGAGGCTGTGAGGGGGGGGCACGTGCGCACACAGAAGAGTAGATCCCCAGGACACGAACGATGCTGCCGCGACATCCAAAAGGCAGTTGCCAGAATTTCTGGTGAGTTCGTTGTCAGGGAATCAGACACAAATGACTTAAATTATAAAAATCCACGTTTCAGATTTCATGAAGCCGCCTTCGGTGAGCGGGTGCCGGTGGGAGAGGCGCTTGGGAAGAGCCGGGCGGAGAGCCGGGCACGGGCAGGCGCGGGGTCAGACTGGTCACTGGGTCACCGCCGTGTCCTCCCCTCCTTCCCACTGCCCTGCGGCCCCCTGGGGAGCGTCCGGGACCTTGTCGGCAGTTTGTGCACGGAACCTGGCGCAGCCGTGCCCGATGACTCCGATGCCCCCACAAGGAGGTCAGCCGTCTGTGCTGACCCTGGGGGAGGGGGGCACACGGGGACTCCTCTCAGCATGGCCGACCCCAAAATGGGCCACGTGTCCTGCAGGTTCGCAAGAAGTGACCTGGCGTCCCACCTCCTTTCTGCTCTATTTCCTTCTCGTGGGATTAAGAGAAAGAGCGCGGCATCTCGCCACGGCTTCACCTGCCTCGTCCTCCACCCCCCGCCCGGCACCAGCCCGTCCCCCAGTTCACAGTGGGCGCTCCGTGGCTCTGCAGATAGGAGCACGGGCTCCACGGCAGGAAGGGCCGGCACACGGCACACGGACGGTCCCTGACCAGAGTCCCAAGCTGCACGACTTTGGTCCCCTCCATGGGTCACTCCAGAGTCTCATTCCCCTTCCATGGGGCTGGAGTCTCTCTTTGACCCCAGAGGGAGGTCGTGAGGCCAGGCCCCCCACGATCGCTCCTTCCCAGTCGCCGGAGGCTGGTGTGCCGCGGACAGCCCTGCTTGGCATCCTCGGCCCGCATAACCTGCTCTCTCTCTGCAGGACCACGGGGGGACCGTGCGGCTCCCGGCCACTGCGGCCTTCCGGACTCACACAGCTTTAGTGCCCTGCCTCACTCTCCTGCATCCACCGGGTGGGGCCCAGAGGGACACCGGCTCCCCGCCTGATGCCCCGCAGCCTGGAGGAAAGGTCCCGCGAAGGCTGGGGTCCCCCCCGCGCCTGACGCCGGGACGGGCGGTGCGCCTCTGGCCCTGGGGCTGCACGGCCCAGCGCTCTGCAAGGAGGGAAGACATCAAGACGTCAGGCACGAAAATCCAGTCGAATCACTGACACCCAAAGGTGGCTTCCCCGTGGTGCCCGTGTCCTTCCTGACCCTCCCTGCTTCTGTCTGCGATTCTGGGAGGACTAATTACCCCAGTGTTCTCAGGAGCCGCGCGTGGCCTGGAGGAACGATCCACAATATTAAGTAAATTCTATTTTCTTTCGAACTGCCATGTGAGAGGTGCCGTGGTTCCCGTGGCCACGGGGCTATGTGACCTCGGGGGTGGCCTCACGCAGCGGAGATCTAGCCTCTCCGGGTCTGGAAGCCAGGTGTGGGCAGGGCCCCGGGGAGGATCCTTCCCGCTTCCTCCAGTCCACGTGTCACTGGTCCCCGGGGTCTGTGACCTTCTCTGACTTGCAGATGCACGTGCCTGCCCTCCGCTGTGTCCCCACGTGGCCTTCTCCCTGAGGGTCTCTGTCTTTGCGTGGCCTCCTTCTAAGGACGCACGGTGTTGGACATCAGGCCCGCCCTATCTGGGATGGCCTGACCCTCACTGGGTGACAGGTGCAAGGACCCCTTTACCAAATAAGGTCACGCACGCAGGAATCAGCTTTTCCAGCTCTTGGAGGGGACACCGTGGGAGCCACAGGAGTGCGTTGGGCCAGAACCTGTGCCGGATGGCAGCCGTACTCACGCAGGTAGCTCGCTGGTTGCGGATGCTAGAACTGCATAGAGGTTTATTTTTTGTAAATACTTCGGTTAAAGCAAATGAAAAATCCCCTTTTTAAGTAATTTTGTTTTACTTGTTGCTATTCTTGAATTACGACATCTATTTCAACTTTAATAGGGATTTAAGATATTTTAGGAGAAAAAGTTGAGAACATAGATGAGTGATCTACGTTTTAATTTTAAGGTGTGCTATATTTGAATATACCCCATCTTTCTATTATTTGTGTTTGATGAAATTTGTTTCTAAATCTTTGTTACTGACTGAACCTGGAGCAGGTGAACATCCTGACTATAGCACGATAACTAGTGGTCTTGTTGAAATGCACGATAACTAGTGGTCTTGTTGAAATAAAGGTAAGGGAAATCAGTTTTGTGAACTAAACATATAATTCACCAATATGGACATTGTTCTATTTTTACTGCTGCGTCTTAATTGCATGCGTGAAGCATGGATATACGTACAGCACAAAGAGAGATCGTATATATGTGTTAGTAACTTTCATGCGTGGGGGTGATTAGGTAAGAGAAAATAAAGTCTACAAAGGCTCCTGAGGTGGACGTGATGAGAAAAGGCAGTGGCCTATGAATTTTATCTCAGAAAAGCCATTCCGTGTATTTCTGGTTTAAATACAAGCGTGTGAAAGCCGCTGGACTAAAGGCGTCTGCCCTGGGGACTGGGACTGCCGGCTTTAGGCATTCGGCTCTCGGGGTGCCTGGATGCTGACAGTCATTTTACTTAACAGATGACACAGCAGGCCCCTGGGGTCAGAAGCTGTTCCCAGGAGGACGAGGAGGACCACGGAGGCATTGGGGACCGGAGGGGTGTGGGAGGGGAGCAGAGCCCCAGCCCCGCCTGGCTCACAGGGAGCCCTGCCGGAGGCCCGACAGGCTGGTCTGGGGACTCCTGTCCTTCTTGGCTACTCATCCGGTCTCCCTGCAGGTCCACCACACCTGCTGGGGTCCTGCGCAGCTGGCTGTGGCCTGAGACTCCGTGTGGGATGTCCCCTGTCAGCAGGGCAATCCCCGGGCCAGACCTTCCCAGGGGCAGCTGAAGTCCCCTTCCCACAGCCAGGCGTGGGGTGTGGGGGGCACAGGCACCTCACAGCATAAGGAAGGCGTTGATGTCCAGCGCCCCTGAGCAGAGCCGCCGCACGCTGCCTTCCCCAGGCCACCATGAGCCTAGGATGGCGGCCCAGCAGCCTGGTCTGCCCATGCCGGAAGGACGGTCCAGGGATACGCATTTTCCCATTTGACCACATGGTTCAAACATCCTTCAGTGAACCTGTTAGGAGTTTTCATTATGTTGAGTTTATTCTTAGATATTTTACCATTGTCATGGCTCTTATAACAGAGGCTCATTTATCCCACAGTAACTGGTGGTTTTTATTACATGGGAAAGTTCTAGTTTTGCGAATTGACTTAATCATTGGCTTTTTTTTTTTTTTAAGATTTTATTTATTTATTTTAGAGAGAGACAGTGAGAGAGAGCACGAGTGAGGAGAAGGTCAGAGAGAGAAGCAGGCTCCCCGTGGAGCTGGGAACCCGATGCGGGACTCGATCCTGGGACTCCAGGATCATGACCTGAGCTAAAGGCAGTCGTCCAACCAACTGAGCCACCCAGGCGTCCCAATAATTGGCTTTCTTGCTAATTTATCACTTTCATAATTCTTAAACTGTTTCTTTTAATGTGTTCATGTTTACACTTTGGTCACAGGCAAATAGTATACATTTTCCCCCTTTGCTGAGGTAATGACCTCCAGACCTGGGTAATACTGGTTGGATTTTTTTCTCTGCCTTTTTCCCCAGAGTTCATTTACTTAGCAAATCCCTTTGTTTTCCTTCCTGGGCACATCACTCCCGTGGACATGCCTCTAGTCATCCTCCTGCGGTTCTAATTTCCAGCTGGGTTTCTCCACCAGACATGCTTCTCTGTCTTCAGGCATTAAATAACCTCACTGTCCTGCCCAACTGGGCTCCGGGGGACCGTCTGGCTGTGCTGCCGGCCTCCGTCCCTCCCCGGCAACCTCCTTTCCGTTGGTCTAGCGGATCCCTGGCTTCCTACAGCCTCGCCCCCCCACCCCGCCCCACCACTCCGTCCAGCCCCCAGAGACGATGTTTCAGTGGGGACACCCTGAGCTCCTGGCCTTTACCACTTTTGTAGAGTTCTGGTCTTTCCATGTAAATGTTTGGACTCATTTTTCCCGACTGCAATGCCAGCCCCCCCGTACGTAGGACGGAAAGCAGGAAGGGCGTATTCTCTGTGCGGCACACACGGTCGTCTCCTCAAAGAGGAGTTGAGCTAAATTCAATAAATGCTCATTAGGTACGTACGTAGCCTGCGCCAAGCACGGGGACCGAGCCGCCCATAGCCACACCTCGAGGTCGAACCTAACCTAGCAGAGTCTAGAGCCTTCTCTCCGTGCAAGCCCGTCGTATACTGTCTTAGTTTAGATGTTAGTTACTGATTTACTGCAGTCGGAAAGAAGAGAGGCAGAAGGAAGAGAGGGGGAGAGACAAGGGGACCCCAGGAGAAGCCCAGAGCTCGCCACGGAGCTCCTCCTCACAGCTCTGAGGTCAGGACCCGAGCCGCAATCAGACGCTGGACGCGTCACTGTCTGAGCCCCCCGGGGTCCCTGCCGTGTTTACTTCTCTCCCCTCAATGGCATTTGGGCGCATTTTAACAACCAACCCGGGATGTGCGACTATGATCTTCTTCCAGCCACGCAGGGTCCTGGTGTTGGGGAGCCCCTTCTCCTCCATGTCAGCCCCTGCCACCCGCCAGGTCACCTTCCTCCCAGACATGCCCTGGGGACAGATTGGGTGCCAGCAGAGTATTCTGAAGGAGACACTGCGTAAACCTGCCCTCCCTGGCTAGAAATGCTGCTGAGCGGATTTTAAATGCAAGACCACCTGATCCCCTCTGGGAGCTCCGTCCTGCTTCCGCCGAGGGGCCCCACGAAGCTCAGCCTTTTAAAAAGCAGGGGAGGGAAAGAATGGAAGCGCCCCGCTTTATGAACGGCCACATTATTCTTAGGAGGCAGCCCTGGAGCGGATCCCTGTGAAGCTGCTGACTCGACACGACTTAACTAGGCGAGATCGACGGGTCCCGGAGCCCCGAGTGCTGGGGCTGGCGTTCCCGGGGGTGCCCGTGCCCCGCGGGGGACGTCGGTCCCACTTTGGGTGACTGATGGTCTTCTAATGATCACCCAGTAAAGACGTTCCTGACGGCGCAGGATAAACACAAGGAGCAGCGAACGTGGCCCGGTCGGCTGAAGGAGAAAACCGGGCGTCCCCCAACCTGGCCGCTAGGCGCTCACTGGGCCGGCTTTAGATGCCCAGATGGTAGGCTGCTGTCCCCCAAAGGAGCAGCCCTCCAGATCATTAGCAATGCCATACGAGAAGCTGTTCGTTTTTGAGTGGATGGATTAAAAGCAGCACATCTCTCTTCTAGCATCCCCGAGAGATCGGACCCAAGCCACCACTCCACACAATCAGCATTCCAGGCGGAAGGCCCCCTGAGCACCGTCCGCACTCAGCTCCCGCTGGGTTCCGCTGCCAGTCCTGACAGGGCAGCGGCCCAGAGGAGCAGGACACCCAGCGAGCGGGCTGGGACCAGCTGTTGCAGCTGCCCGCCAGAACCACCACCGGCACGAGCCCTCCCCGCTGGTCAGGTGGGCCTCAGTCACCCTCCCCGTGCTGGGCAGAGTGGACACATGGACTCCGCGCCGGCCCCGTGCTGCTGCCGGCCCCGAGCTGCTGCTTGTAAGGGACAATCTTCAACTGGTCTCCGCCTTGCTGTTTGATGCCATCAACGATTCCGGTCTCCAGAGGCAGGGTGCCCAGATGGCTTCCCGGGAGGCTCAGGGAGGTGGTCGGACACGTACGCGTGGGGAGGCTGCCCTTCCCCTGCAGCACAAGGTGTGGAAGTGAGCACGAGCATGGGAACTCCGTAAACTCCGTGTTGGGGGCGAGTCCTGCGACCTCCTCACACCTTGCTGCTGTCCGCCTGGTGTGAGAGCGCCCTTCCCTCTGACCTCGGATCTGGGTCCGGCTAGCGCAGCCAGATCCTGGCCGGTGGGACGGAGAGCCCGGCAGCAAGTCAGCCGTAGGCCCTGACTGAGCGCGTTCCTCCAGCCGCGCCAGGGGCTGTCCAGGACTCTCTGCAGCCCTGCCCTGGAAACGCTGTCGTCCCGCAGACCCGTCTCTGGCCCTGGCCGGAGAGGAGACGGCCCTCAGCATCATGTGGGACCCAGGCCCCATCACGCATGTAGCGAGGCACAGAAGGCCAGAGGTCTAGGACGACACCATCAGCCCAATAACAAAGCTTCGTTCTCCCAGTCCTGGGGGCATCCGCCCGTTCTCCCTGCCGGTACAGTCTGTGTGTGCCCCTCTGAGGACCCGTCCCCTGCGGCCGGGGCCCGGGACTTCCCATCGAGCATGCAGGCCGTGAGAACATTCCAAAATGCCTCACACCTGACTCCTTGCTGGGGACTCTGAGGCCCCTGCCACTCCAGAGGTCAGTCGGGAACCACGTCAACAATCGTGTTGTCCAAAAGTAAAGGTAACATCACAGCCATGTGCAAAAGTGACTCTCGTCCGCAAGGAGCGTCTGGCGTTCCCACAGCGTTACAAGGTAGGGTATCTCCGTAAGACTACCAAGAAGTCAAGGATGTTGCCGGAGCAGCCCAAAGGGACGCTGTAAATGACTTGCTTGCTTGAGTTCCGTCACTGCCCTGCGTGGACTTGGCCGCGGCTATTCTCCATGTGCGCGCGCCCTCAGAACCCCCCGAGAGGTGCGGATGCAGGGCTCCCCTGCAGGCTGGGGCGTCCCCCGCAGGCTGGCAGAGCGCAGGGCGGGGAAGGCGGTGAGCAGGTGGGTCCCGCCCAGAACTGGACGTGCCCAGGAACCTCCAGCTTTGCTTTCTCTCCCACCTCCCCGCCCGTTCCAGGTTCCTCCTCCATCACCGGGGCCTCTCACACCTGCCAGGGGGACCTGCTGGGACCTTTGCACGCTGCGGTGCCCTCATCCTGGGCCCCTGGGTGCACACAGGGCTCGGCGCCCCTGCTGAGAGAATCTGATCTGCATCCGTTTCAGCCCCAGAAGCGGTGGAAGAAGGACCGTGAGGTGAGGCTCCCCGAAAATGCACCACACGAAGGTCAAGGTCGGTGATGTGTCCTCAGGTTTCAACAAACAGGCAGTGGACCCTCTTTGAGAGGGACCTGCTCACGGTGATGAGGACAGTCTTCCCGTCCCTGCGGCTCTCTGAGAATCCTGTCTTTGTGGCAAAAGGGGTCTTTGTTTCAGTTTTGTCCCTCCAGATCTGAAGTCCAACCTACGGTCCTAACGGTAACTTCTGTTTTCACACCCTGTGACATCCCTGTCCTGCAGGTCCCCTTCCCAGAGCGAGGCGGACGTGTGAAGAGCCAGGCAGCCCCATGTCACTTGTACTGAAGGGAACGGGTCTGTTCCGGGATGGGACCCGCTCAGCCCCGGCCGCGGAGACAGCCCGGAGCCAGGGAATGGCAGCTTGCGACCGGCAAAGTGGCTGCGCTTGGTTGCTGGACTCCTGGAAGGAAACACCCTGAAGTGGGTTCCTAAAACAGGGAGCTGACGCCCTGGTGGCCCGGGGGCCGGACATCTGACCCTGAGGGGTGGGCAGGGCTGCGCTGCCTCCAAAGCCTCCAGGGTGGGGGGGTCCTTCCAGCTCCTTCCAGTTCCTCGGGTCCTAGGGAGCTACTGGCCTCGTGGCTGCATGGCTCCGATGTCAGATGTGTGCCCCTGCTCCACCGTGACACACAGGGGGACGTGTGTATCCCTCGCCATGACACACAGGGACAGAGGGTGTCATCACCTGTCCCTCAGGACTGCTATTGGCATGCGACCTTCTCGGCCACGACCCTCTAATTCCACATTTAAAAACTCCAGATACGGGGAAACTCCACTCCCTGGACCCCAGCTCATGATCCTAAATTAACTTTATCCACAAGGTTTATTTTCCCAACTGAAGTCACATTCGAGGTTCCTACTGGGCTTGGGCCATAAATGTCTACTGAGTTTGGGCCCATGTTCAGTTATTAGTGAACTACAGGGCAAGGGTTCCTACGCTCGGCCTGTGGAGGCCCCGAGAGGAAGAGTGGCACAGAGAAGCCAGAGCCCGCAGCGAAGGGGAGCGGGGTGCGGCAGGGGGCACCGTGGTCCGCACGGAAGGAAGGTGGGCTGAGCCGCGTCTCCTGGTGAGCTGACAAGGCATGGCTCACTGAGCCCGTCCGAGTCCGGGGGCCCCCAGTGTTTCGCACCCCAGCTCTTCCTGCAGGGCGTCCCGGAGGCACAGGTGGTGAGGGTGTGGGGTCTCCGGGACGCGTCTGCACCCTTTGCTGAGGACAAGCGGGTGTGCCGTGTGTCTGAGTGGCTGTGGTCTGCTCTAGTGTTTTAAGCCGTAGGTGTGCTGTGTCTGGTGCTTACTCCGAGGGACCCGAATGAGCCGACTTGGAAGCTGTGGACGTCGCAGGACCCACACTGTTTGTCAAAGGCAGATCAGAGTCTCCTGGGAGAGAAGAAGGCCAGGGACGGGTCCGGAGCTCCCAGGGTTAGAGAGTATGGAGGCTGGGAGGCAGAGAGTAGCGGTTGGCATGGGCAGCGAGACAGCGCTGGGAAATCCGCAATCCCCGGCCCATGCACGGTCTGCACAGGTGCCCACAAAGCCCTGGGGAGGACGTGGTAGGGGAGCCAGTGGGAGAAAACAAGCAGGGCTACAAAATGAGGTGGCTTTTAGTGACAAGATAATTAATTGACCTTCCTGTCCTCCAGTTTATCAGGACGCGAGTGAAGCATTTCCAGAATGGTTAAGAGGGAATCAGGCACGTCAAGGACGTGTTGTTCCGGCTGATCCATGTTATCAGGCTCGAAGGGGAAGGTTCAGGAGCCTCGGAAGCCCCCATTTTGTGGGTGCCGACCAATTTTCCTTCCCCAAAGAGTTTTAGCTAGATACAATTTCAGGACTTCTATTTCTCTTTGCAAAGCATGATACGTATCTTCAGCAGAGTTTTGGTTAGGAATCATTCCTATTTGTGCCTCATTTTGTATTTTTTGTAAACATTTTACTACTAATGTGCACTTCCCAGAGTAAAGGAATATGCTGGAATTCAATGGATGGTGTCTGTGAAGCCGGGGACAGCAGAGGAATGTTCTAGATGAACAACACACAGTTCTCCAAAGGGCCCCTCTGCTCGTGCAGGAAGACGTGTCGGCCACCCCATCCGAGGCGGACGGGCTGCTGGAGAGCACTGTCAGTCTCCGTCCGTCTTCGTTTCCAGGCTACTGCAGAAGACTTTCACAGCTCCCCATAAAGCGGACCTCATCTCTAAAAACTTTAAAACTGACTGGGAAAGTGTTTATCAGCACAAATCCGGGCAATAAAATATCTAAGTCTGGCTAATTAATGAGCTGGTAAGCTCATTCGCTATGAAATCGTGACGGAACATGATGTGTGTTGGGAGTTCAAGTGTGTACAGTGTAACATGTTCTGGGACCCGAGTGCGAAGCCTCCAAGCGGGTCTGTTACTTTGAACCTGCAAGCTTCTGTTCACCCTGCTCTTCCTAAAGTCAGTGCTAAGTAAAGCCCATTTTTCTCAGTAATTTTTATTTTGGGAGAAAAAACAAAAATTTGTAACTCAATTGCTATAGGATTAGAGTTCTTAAAATCGAACAAGAATTACTTCAAGTGTGTAGCAAACACACACAAAGCCAACGTCCCCAGAAAACATTTCATGTTCCCTTTAAGGATTGACTATTAGCCAAAAAATGTTTTCTGAGTAACATGCTTCCAGCCGAAGCTTGGGCTCTAACACAGATGCATTTTTAAAGCAAGACAGGTGTCTCATGCTTGTGTACAAGGGGCTGTCTTTGTTAGGGAGCCTTCGTGAAGCTCCCCAAGGAGAGCCCAGAGGGGCTGAGTTCACCCCAAGGGGAGGGGGTGTTTTCTCCCCAAGTCACCTACATTCTCCTCTCCCAGGGGTCTCTGCAGCTCTGGGGCTATTCCAATGGGCACGGTTTCTCTCCCCCTTTCTGTGATCTCAGCAACAGCTGTTCAGTATGGTGGTCTGACACCACCTGCTCGCATGACCTCAGAGTCCCTTGCCTGTTCTTGTCCCAAGAGTGAAGCAGAGGTCTCCTTGGATTTCTGTATGGAGTTAAACAGGGCAATGCTGCCACTGAGGGTTGTCTTTATGTGTCAGTTGTACTGGGCCATGGGGTGCTCTGATATTTAGCCCAGCATGACTATGGGTGTGTCTTTAAGGATGTTTCTGGCCGAGTTAGCATTTGAATCTGTAGACTGAGTAAAACAGATTGCCCTCCCCACTGTGGGTGGGCCTCATCCAATCAGTTGAAGTTGAGTAAGTGAAAGACTAAGGAAGAACGAATCCTCTCAGTCTGATTGCCTTTGAGCCTGGTCATTGATGTTCTCCTGCCTTTGGACTCAGACTTAAACTACAGCATTGGCTCTGCTGGGTCTCCTGCTTGCAGATGGTACATCGCTGGACCTTCTGACCTCCATAATCTTCGAACCAATTCCTTAGGACACTTCCTCCTTCCACACTCTCTCCCTTCTGCCCCCGATGGCTCTTTCTCCTGTTATAGGTAGATAGATAGATAGATGATAGACAGACAGACATCTCCTCTTGGTTTCACTTCTCTGCAGAAATCTGACAAGTATGTCATCCTCGGCCACACTCCTCTTGGGCATAACTGCACAGCCACTCACTGAGGTGCCCCCTCCATGCAGAGCAGGCCCATGTGGCAGCCTCGGAGAGACATTGGCCAAAGTCCCCAAACTAGGAAGGAAGATTTCTTAGTCCTTCCTGTCCGTGAGGAAGAGATCATGTTTTTGCATCTTTGGGAGGGGTCCCCAATTTTTGTACATAAATCCAAGACTAAGGAGCAGCTTGGAAAGACTTTCTAGGGATCGTGTGGTCCTGTTAACCTCTGGAGAGAATTCTAATGACACCAAAATATTACAAGAACACATTAGGTGCGTTCCTACCACTGATGATAATCTTTGAGCACAACAGTTTAATTTGGAAGAACTCATTAGCCTGGAGATGTTTTCTCTCCCGTTACTGGCTTTTGATCTTATTCACGTCATCTGTTTCAAGAAGAGAAATTTACAATTTGTTTTTAAGTCTGTCCACCACTTTTAGATAGGAAAAGAGCCACAACTCCAAAAACCTCCGCCGTGCCCATCTCTTCTCGGCATGGGTAGGCAGCAGTGAGCCACACCAGTAAATTTGATAAAACAGGAGTTTACCAGTTTTCTATGTTTACAGAGGGAAGAGAAGACCACTTCCTGTCCCCGGGCTCATGGTCTCCCGACGCTTCTGCGTTCTGCAGGCCTCAGGGAACGCACTGCCTGTCAGGGCGCCCGACAGGAAGGAGCTCCCGAGCTGTTCAGGCCGTGGCAGCGTCTTCAGTCTCGAGACAGGCACTGTCGTCTGGATGGTAGCGCGTCTCCTTCCTTGCAACGCCTGCATAAATCGCAAGATGGGGTGGACAAGTACTATGAAGAATATGGTTTTGTTCCTTCTAAAAAAGAACCCAAATATGTAAACAGCCCATCCTGGAGGAAGAAACGTGTGTGCCTTGTGTTGAAAAGGGAAACACTTTGGAGAAATGGGGGGACCGTGCGGGTGGGAGGCGCTGGTCCTCTCCTGGTGCGAACAGCCCTGAGTGGTCGGGGCCATTATTTCTTGCATTTTCAGAGCAAATGAACTTGACAGATGGCCGTGCCACCCAAACCCCCACCTACCAACTTGATTATGCAGAAAACAATACAATGGAGAAGAAATCATTACTGAAGGAACCTGGTTAGTCCGCAGAGGGCCAGGGAAGGCAGAAGAACGAAATTACAGTGGTGGAATTGAACAGCAAGAATGCATTTAACATAAAGTGGGTTACAGCAAGGCAATCAGTCATGGCTAAAGCTATTGTCTGAGCTCGCTTGCATGGTGTATGAAGTCATCTGTCATCTCCCACGGAATTTATGCTTAGTTTATAGAAGGAACTACGAAGGTTTTGCTGGGACATGTCTCGGTAGCCTTACGTAGCCCAAACCTGGATCCACGGGAAGACAATGGTGGGCATTCTCGGTGCTCTGCTGCCATCCACGTTTGGGAGGCCACAATCCTGCCACCGTGACTCCCGGTGAGATGCTCTCAGGCCCAGGCAAGGCCGTTGCAGGGAGTCAGGACACGCTTCCTTCAGCTTCTGCGGAGAGTCAGCTGCTCCTGCTGGCATCCGCCTGAGAGGATGGAAGGCCCAAGTTCGGACAGGGCTTCGTAAAAGGTGGAAAAGGATGTTGTCTTAAGTCCAGAAGGACAGGTATCTCCTGTATGTGGCCGTGTATATTTGTAAGAACAGCTGAGCTCTGAAGAAACAGGCAGTGTTGTCTGTGGGACAGACGACCGGCAATAAAGGGCTGATGCCGAACTGGCCGTTCGGGGCATATCATTCCCCAGCACCCAAGCAGGATCATGACCCGAGCTGAAGGCAGAGGCTTAACCCACTGAGCCACGCAGGTACCCCCGTCCCTGCTTCTTGAGGCCATCACCACACTGCAGACCGAGCTCAAGCTCACCAGCCAGCAGCGGGCCTGCTCTGCTCACGGCTCTCAGGTCTGTCGTCACGAGACCCGGCTCGTCCCGCTGCTGCAGTGGCTTCGGTCCTTCCCCAGCTCTGCTAGCAGATGCCCGTTCCCGAGACAGGGACGCGTCGTGTAGGTCCACCTCAGGAGCTGTCCTCTACCTGCACAACCTCTGGATGTCCCTACGGCATCTCTGTGCTGATCCTGTCCATCCGTGAACATTGTGACCTTTCGCAGGACACCGTCATACCCACAGAAAACATTCATTTACCAACCTATTTCGTACAACTCTGATGCACTTGCATGGCATTAATATAATTAAGTAACATGTTAGATACAATAATATACATATTACAGTTTTGTGTATTAAAAGTTACTAGGAGCGGTAATTTGTTGACTTTAATTATATGAAAGTTGTCAAAAACTGACCTAGGAATGGGCGTGCTTTCCGAGGCATTGGCTCTGTATCCTGACCTGCTGTTACTACCCTTAGACGCACCAGTAGCCCGGGCTCCTTTCCTTCCACCCTTACCTGATGCAAGACACGTATTTGGCACCGTTAACGGGGGCCCGTTTGTGGGCTCTGCCAAGCCAAAGAGCAAAAAGAGCATCTGTCTTAGACTATTCGGACTTGAGAATTCCGAGCTCAGCGTCCATCGTTCAAGCCTCTCCGCGGAATGCATTTTCCCAGATTGGAAGCCACTGAGCAGAGAATAGACCTCATTTACCTAAAGTAGCTCATACGGGCTGCCATGAAATCGCATTTGCTGGTAATTACGAGGCTCACAAGGCTTGGAGAAGGCTGCGTTCCGGATACCCCGAGCGGAAGTGCTGCCTATCCTGGTGCAGAGTGCGGCACCATGTTTCCCAAACAGGTACCTGACCTCGAAGCTTCGGGGACCCAGCCTCTAAGGTCGTGTGCTCCGTACCGCTGACCAGACCCATGCTGGCTTTTCTGAGGACCAGACACTTAATCTCCTCCAACCAGAGCAGTAACCTCTTCGTTCATCACAGGGCAAGTGTGCAAGTCAGAATCCACGCCTGTGTCCTGATGGAGTAAAGCTGGGGTCTGGGACGGGGCTACTCCGATGTACTTCAGGGGCACGCCCAGGCGCAGCCACGAAAGTGACCGTAGGCGTGTCCCGTATACTCTAATGGACTCACGTGCTGTAGCTCTTCCTGCTCTTGGCCAGGACTCACGGGGCCTCCTGGTGTGGAGATCATGGGGCTGCTGGCTGACAGGTGTATACAGACACCTAGACAGGGCCCGCAGACCTCCTGGCTGCTTGCAAGGCCGAAGCCATGGTCCAGGTTCATACCTGAAGGTCACGCTGGGAGGGCGGCCCGGCGGGGGTGAAGGGAATTGCATCTGAAGGAGAGCGAATTCTCAGCTCCGTAACACCCGTCTCTGAGCCGCCAACCCCAGTTTGGACAGAGAGCCAAGGAGTCTGATGGCTGGCCTAATGGTGGCCTTCACCTCTGCTCCCCGGGGGCCCAGGTGAACACCCGCCACCCCTCAGCCGGGCTCATGGCATGTTTGCTGCAAACCTGACTTGTTGGACCGTCAGAGCCAGATGAGAGGAGCAGGTATGGCCCTCTGCTCAGCACATCCTGCTGGGGCCCTGGTGTCCCCGATTTCCACAGCCGAGGCCCATAATCCACTCAGCAGCCACAGACCTGAACCACGTAATGCCTCGGTGCCCACGGCTTTCTTAGGGCAGGACAACTCTTCCCAATCTGTTTGCAGAAGGCATTCATCAGCTGCCGTCGCCTCCTGGGACCTCTGGAGCTTTTAGCTCATCTCTGACTATGTGGACCACGGAAAGGGACCAGCAAGTCAGAAACACGAGACAGCACCGGCAAGAGGAATGGGGTCCCCAGATGGTTACTGAATGATGATGCCCGACGTCAGGGGAAGGCTGCGTCTCTATCTCCATTAGGGTCCCACTGAGAGTGACAGGGGTCCTGGGTGGCAAGGCGCCCAGCCCCTTCTGGCTGTGCACCCTGCCGGACCTTCTTCTCCAGGCTCGCGGATGACAGGGGGTTCACACCGGACACTTGGTGGCCCCTAGCTCCTGATGAGCTCTGCCTTACTCCCTCCCCATGCCCCACCTGGCATTTTCGGGGAGTCTCCAGCACCTTCACCATGAGCAGAGGGCAGACCCCACGCCTGCCAGCACACCCCCCTGCCCGTGAGGCCACACCAGTCTCGCCAGCTTCCTTCCACACTGGTCGAGAGAGCCCTGGTGATGTAGTCAGTGCCCAGCAAACACTCTTCCAAATGGGGACCTTTGCTGTGCCCAGCATGGGACCCTGCCTCTGGGTGCCGTGCACAGGCCTGCTCCCTTCTGAGCATCGGGGTCTGGAATCTGGGGCTACTCAGGCTCCCGCAGGTCATCCAGGTCATCCTGGGGGACCACTGAAGGACTGGCAGTGGGTGAGCTGGGAACCCCTGGACAGAAGCAAGGAATACTTCGCTGCAAGAAATGAAACGGACCTAAACAAATGGGAATTTACTGGAAGGCGTATGACCCCGGAGGTTTGGAGAAGAGAGGCGAGGGCTAAGGAAAAAGCCGCACAGCCTTCACCTCGCGGAGAGGCCTCTCGCCGTGATGTTCTCTTGCTCTGTGCTCAGGACCCCCAGACCCAGCACCAAGCACGTGCTTAGCCGAGCCAAGGGCTCACATCCACAGGACGTATCTGTCCCCCGGTCCCTTTCCTCTAAGACCCCACATATCCACAGGCAGGAAGTCTACCAAGATGAGCGCAGCGCTCGTGGGAACAGGAAGGGGGCTCGTCACCCACACCAGTCCGCTGGGCCGGAGTCCTGGCGAGGACGCATCGGACTTGGAACATTCTCCCGTCCCCACGGCTCCAGGGGTGGTTTTGTTGGGATCTGGAAGTAGATGCGTCTGTGGGTACAGGTTTCCTGCCTACAAACTCCCCCACACTTTTGTGCTCGACAAAAATACATTCGATACTCTGATTGGTCTCTGCATAGGACCCCTTGTTCTTTCGGGGGGGATTTACGTGTGCCAGTCGTGTTAGCATCAAGAGAAAGGAGTCACAGCATGAGACCTATGTGGGGTGCTGACGTGACACTGGAACGGGCGATCTGGGCTGATGCGGGGAGGGGGACGAGCCGGCCGTGAGGCTCGTCGTCCACAGGAGAATCTCGCGGCGACCTGTGCAGCGCTGTTTAGCTCCACCCGGGAGAACGTGCAGTTCGAGAACAACCTCGCGTCGGCAGGAAACAGACCGGATGACAAAAATCTCCTGCCTGCGTTTCTACGATTTCGTGACACACATCTGCAGAGTTCAGGGCTCTGGCTTTAATTTGGAGGCAGCTCCCTGATGGTATCAGTGAGAATGACTGGAAATAACTCCTGTGTCAGGGCCATGAGGCTGAACGTCCACACTCGATCAAAGAGCAAACAAACATCGACGGAAGGATCCTAGACTCAGTCCCGATTTCCCACGGTTCACAGAGACCCGACCTGAGACACAGCGGGGGTCCTCCCCGTGGCTCCTCCGTGACCAGCGGCTGAAGGAGGCAGCCGATGCTGCTGGGAGCCCAAAGGACTGTCGTCCACACTCGGTGCGGTCCACACTCGGTCTGCAGACTTTGGGGCTGGGGGTGGAGGGTGAGAAGGTGTGAACCATGTGGTGCCCTAGCAGAGCTCCTGCTAGGCCGGTTGGAGACGCAGGACCCTCACTGAGTGATTCTTTCTGGGGTTGGTCTCGGGAGAAGACGCAGGGGGAAAGAGAGAAACAGTACGGACCCCACAGGGAGCCCTGGCGCACACTTGCACCCCAAGAGAGCACATCAGAAGGGGGGCCGGACTTTTGCACCTGCCATACAGGACCGTCTCTGGCCGAGGCTGGCCCTGGAGGAGGGGGCGGACCTGGGAGAGGCGGATCTGGTTATCAGAGGAGAGGTCTTGACCGTCAGGGGGTGTGGGCCGGGAACCCACAGCCTGGGGCACAGCTCTAGCCACTCCTTCATCGCCCTCCCCACTCTGCCCTCTGTTTTTAACACAGATTTAGTGATTTTAGAGTCACGGAGCACAGAGGCTCCCCATGGCCCCAGCAGCCCCCGCCCCGTTTCCCATCTCCCTGCTCTACACCCGCTGCCTCATCCGGGTGGAAAGGGCGGGAGACGGACGTTGGGACGTAAGCCCTCGGGTTCACCTTGTCCCCTTGCAGAGAGGACTGACACAGCCCATCCTGCAGGAGCCGTGCCGTCCACACAGGAGCCTTCCTGAGACCTCCAGTTCCCTCAGCGGCAGAATCTGACCGACCCGCCTCGCTGGGCACTACAGACGCCAGCTGCCGTGGGTCGGCCAGGTTGGCGGGTACCTGGCCAGCACCTTTAGGGCTTGTGCACGTGCCTGGGGGTAGGAAGAAGGGCCCTGCAGTCCCCCTGGCTTTCTCCATCTGTCGTGCCAATCAGCTCTGCCCTGCGAGTGAGGACCTTCCCGCTACTGAACACAGTTCTTCCTGGTGTGGGAAACTGCTGAGCCATAGGACAAGCCGGTGGAGAAATGATTTCACCCCTTCACTCGGCTCCTCTTCCTGTCTGTGACCCTGCCCGCCAGCTCCTCGGGGGGGCTTCCCACTCCCACTGTGCGGGCATCCTTCCCTGAGTGCACACTGTGCCTGCCCTCGGCCACCTGTCCACGGGCCCCACATGCATCCCAGGCCGCGGAGATGGCGGGCCCATGGCCGTCTCAGTGGGCTCTGGGCTCTTCCCCTCCCTGGGGACAACATCGTGATGTCACCCTGAGATGCAGGGACCTCACGTGCCCCGCACCTGTCTTCACTGTGAGCTCCCCTTCCGCTGACTCCAGATCTTCTGGACGCTTCTTCTTCCCTGGATTTCCTTGGACGCCGTTCCGAAGGTTCCCTCTTCCTTGAAGAAGCCATATCTGCTCAGCGATGTCTGCCGCCAGCTGGGCTCCCTCCCCACCCGTGTCAGCGTGGAAATCCCCAGTCCGCTGGCTTCGCCCACTCCCAGCTGGACTCCGGTGTTCTCCCATGCCTCAGATACGACCGCAGGGCACCACGTTTTTGGCTAAACATAGAGCATCTCAGCGAAGCGTCAGGCACAGCCGGGGTCCTTCATGACATCAGGAGCTCCGCAGGGATGCGTTTTCATCTCACATCAGAAACCCCCCAAATACAGGTTCTTAACCACAAATCAGCTCTGAAGGCCTCATAAACACCCTGATGTTTTAGGCAAATCTGTGTGAGCGAATGCATTTCCCTTTGGAGAGGGTCCAGAACTCACACCCGATGTTGAAGGGGAAACACGTGTCCATGACCAAAGGGCAGGAAGGGTTTTGCGTCTGGAGTGGAGCTCGAGCCTGGTCCAGCTCTCAGTGAGTGCCCCATGGAAGCAATGAGCTGAGAGGTGTAGGGTTTAGGGCTTGGATTACATACAGCCCAGGAGCCGAGGGGCTGCGGGCTCTAAGCTGGGTTCATGCGGTTCCCTTCCCTGACAGAGACCTGCCCCCCACCCCCAGTGACAGTGACCTGGGTCATTGCCCCTGTTGGCCACACGGGACTGAGGCAGGGACAGGTGGCACAGGCCCCGTCCACACGCGTTCCCCATGCAGGGGTGTTCAGAGCGGCATGAGGTGGGGTACGGAGGGGTGCTGCCAGTGCGGGGAGCCCCTCGCTTATAGGGGACGCAGGCTGGGTCATCTGGGGTCAGCCCAGACGGGCTCTGCTTGCCAGCCTGCCTTTGGTCCAAGGTCCAGAACCGCACACGGCCTGTGATCAGGGACGGGTCACCTCGGCCCCAGGACAGGGACGTTGGGGCGGTTGCTGCTCTGAGAGCCGGCCACTGTCCTGACTGTGCAAGGGGCCATCTGCTCTGGCCAGGGCCCTCCCCGCACTGGCTCCCCCGCCGAGGAGCAGACGTCCCTGCCGTGCTCTGTGGCGCTGTCATCTGTGCGCTTGCTCTGTGCAGAAGCATCCTGCGGTCACAGGCCCGTCCCAGTGTCCACGTGCAGAGCCGGCCACCGCGTCAACTCCCCGGGACTCCGCGACGGGTCCCCTCAGCCCCGGGGACTCGGATAGAGTGTGTGCTCTGACCCCTCGGATAGGGTGTGTGCTCTGACCCCTGCAGCCTGCGTGGCTGCACAGGGTGGCTGGGGCCGTGCTGCCCAGACGCCCCGCACCCCCCACCCCGGGTCCCGAGCTCCCGCCCCGTCTCTGCCCCACGCGAATGCCCTCCTTCTCCCTGGACTGGCGAGGCCGCAGTCCTGTCCCCGCACATCTGTGTTGACCCTGTAAGTCCCGTGTGACCGCGTTTGGAGATGGGGTCTTCCGGCAGGAACTGCGCCTACATGGGGTCATCAGGCTGGAGCCACAGCCACGGGTCCAGGGCTGTCCCACGGATCCCCGTCTCCCTCTCTGCCCCTCCCTCTCTCTGCCTCCCTTCCCTGTCTCTGTCCTTCCTGCCCCCACACCCCCATGCACCACGGAAAGGCCACGTCGGGACACGGGAGGAGGGGACCCTCGATAAGCCTGGCGCCGGGGCCTCCCCAGGACCCAAACTGATCGTGGTCACCCGGCCTTCAGACTGGGTGACAAGATGTGCTGCTGAGGCCCTGGGCGGTGGTGTTTCATTCGGCCACCGGCTGCCTCCCGCACAGGCCCTTGCCCGGCTTGCTGCCTGCCCAACCCCTTTCCAGGACGGCTCATCTCCAGACCCTTGACCAGACCTGCGGAGACCTTTCTCAAACACCATCACGCTGCGGTTCTGGGCGGCATACCCTGCCGGGGAGCCACTGTGCAGTCTGCTCCCCTTGTGAGGAACAGGAGGTCTCTTGAGGTTTAGGGGAGGGGAGCTCGCACACGTGGCCACCCTGGACTGAAGGGCTGCCCCGGGCCCTGGAACTCAGTCCTTGCTGAGTTCTTCGTGTGTAAGGGGCCTGGCTCTGGAGGGTGCCCTGTGTGGTGGGGCTTGCGTCCCCCACAGCGCACCTGAGGGGCTCCCACGGGTCTGCGGTAAGAACACGGAGGGTCCGCTGCAGGACAACCCACCAGCGCCCACCGCCAGCCCATGAGCTGCAGGGAACCAGAGTGTCCCGCCGGTCAGGTGACCGTGGGGAGGACCTGCGCCTTGGGCCCCGCACGATGCCATGGGAGGTGCTGGCTGGACTCAGCATCCTCATCTTCATCCCGGTTTGAGCAGGACAGAATCCACAGTGACTGTCCCTCCATGACCTCCGTCCAGGAAACGCATGGACAAGCCCAGACACTCTGAAGATGATGGCTTCAACTGGTTTTCAGTTTTCCATTGAGAATGTCTCCCTGCCTCTAGAGACAGAAGCCGGGCTGCCCTTCTCTGAGCGGCACAGGCTGGAGCTGTGTGTCCTTCCCCTGCGGGGTCCAGCTCTGCCCCCATGGGTCAGGTCCCCCGTGAGAACTCCCAAATGGCCTATGGAACGTTGCGGGAGCATCGAGCTTCTTTGGGCCTCACAGCGTCCCCAACCAAAGGAGTATCAGAGGAAACATTCATTATCCTTTAGACGTAACATTTCCGAATGCAAACGAAGCTGGCATGCCAGGGGTTAATGGGCAGCATTCGTTCTGCGTTCGGGGCTGGACGCGGCCACTCCGCATGCTCTGCTTCGCCGTGGACGTCCCCAAGAGACGCCAGCGCCCAGGGCCCGGCGCGCCCCGTCTCCAGGACAAGCCCCGCGTCCTGCCAGCCCTCCGGACGCCTGCGGCGGGACCCGCTCCTCCGAGGACGGAGACGCTCCCACTCCTATGACAACTCATTCTAGAACTTCCCGTGCTTAGAACGAGAGCGACAGATCACGGGACGTAGACATGTTCGTGGAGGGAAGTCATGCGTCCGCAGGGCGCGCAGAGACGAGAACGAGGCTGCGCAGGAGCACAGGCGACCCGGAGCTCCGGACGCAGCCGGAGGAAGACCAGTGTGGGCGGATCGACGCTCATCCCACCCGAGGGGCGGCGGGCCCCGGAGCAGGAAGGTGGCCTCCCGAAGGGACGTGGTCACCATGTGCGGTGGGGGGGCCACATGGCAGGACGCAAGGGGCAGGGGGAGGCCCTGCGGGGAACCTGCCACGTGTCCGATGACCTCTTCCCTCAGGGCTGACTTACCCTCACCAGGAGTGGCCTCGTCTCCGTGAGTTGGCCCCAGCAGTACCCCGGCCCGTCTGCTGAGCTCCCTGCTCACCCCCGTCTGGGGGGGAGGAGAAGCGGCACCCCACCCAGGGGAACCTCCCCTCTCTTGATGGGGCCTCGGTGTCAGCACACAGGGACGCGTCCGTACAGACCCCCGGGTGGCACCGAGCAGGGAGACCGTGCCCGGCTGGGAGGACTCCGTCTCTCTGTTCCTGGGAGCACGGAGGAGGAAATCAGGTCGGGGCTGACCAGGGTGCCATCGAAGGGGCTCCAAGCACCGTCCGAACCCAAGACCAGCCGCTTACCATGTCCCTGGGGTTTCGAGGCAGGCTGAGCCCGCCGCCCTCGCGGGAACGGCTCGGGCAAGGACACTGGCCTCAGGACCAGCCGCCCCGCCGGCCAGGCCCGTGGCCTCACAGCTCACACCCTTGTGCCCTCACCCCCATGACGGGTACGGTCCCTGCCAGCCCTGCTCTCGCCAACCTCATGCTGTGCAGGCCCGGCCGGGCCGCGGGTCCAACTGGGGGCAGCCTGGCCAGCTCAGGGCAGGTCCTGCGCACGCCCCACGCCACACACCGTGGCCGGGCCTGCGGGTCGGTAACGCCGTCTTCTCGTATTCAGGGGGGCACTCAGTGAGGAGCGAGGACAGCTCTATCAGCATAACTTCTTAGAACAGTGACATAAGTATCTATCATTTCACTATATATGAATTTTTTAATATTTCCAATATAGATGATGCTGAATGTGGGATTTCACGAGATGTGATCCCCTTAGCCCGGGGGCCTTTTGATTCCTCCAGCGTTTTTTTTTTTTTTTTTTTTTCTTTATCAGGTTTCATCAGCTTTATTGGAAAATGGGCCTTACTGGCGGACGGGTGGAAATTTGTCAAACACTTAGCTGTGCCATCTGTCTCTGGAGGGGCCTTTACAGCAGGTCACTGCGCGGGGGCTGGATTCTGAGAGCTCCTAGAACGCTGCGTCCCCGGGAAGACACACGGATAGCGCAGGATGAAAATGCTTCTTCACGTGCATAGCGACCCCCCCCCCCCCCCGGGGAGGTTGGGAGAGGGAGGCAGAGCCGTTACGACACCGGACCGGATCCGCGAGGCGACGGTCTTCCGGCGGGAAGGAGGCAGGCCGAGAAGGTGGAAACGCTCCTGGAAGGTGCCCACGTGAGCCGGAGCTTGTGCCTCGGAAGGGACCCCGGAGAGACATCACGGGTGACCCCTGAACTCGGGGGGATATATCCATTCTCAGAGGTTGGGTGAAAAACGGGAGCCAGAAACGGACAGACGGGCCAGGGGGTCAGGAGCTGCCTCAGGGCATGGGTTTCGGGGGAGGCACACTAGCACTGAACCTGTAGGGAGGCTCTGCATCTGGTTACTGGGGAGACTGTCCGAGCAGCGGAGTCGAGTGGGGCTCCCAGACTGGCGGCGGCGCGGGAGCCTGGGAACCTGCGAGCTCCCCCCCCCCCCATACACTGAAGGGGACACTCTGGGCCGGGGCTCAGGCGTGTGACTGAACAAGCCGCCCAGGGGACCCCTCCCACATGCTGGATGGAGACCCGGGGCCCCGGGACACGGCGCATGCAGGTCGCGGAAAGCCCGTCCCCCGCTCTCCTGCCCGGGGATGGGGGCGAGGACCGAGTCGCACCGAGAGCACGCTTGTCCTCCTCTGCAGGCGGGAAGGGGTCAGGGCCGCACAGGGCCGCAGCTCTGGAGGCAGAGGGCGAACCAGCACCTCCGTTGAACGTTCTTCCGCAGCCACGTGAGCTGCCTACGGCTTCCTCTGGAAGGTTCTGAGGAGAAGAGCGTGCTGTGTGCCCAGCAGCATAGCTCCGGTCTGCTCCCTGCCTCAGCGGCCAGGAGGCTGCAGGCTGCCCTGAGCAACGCTCGGGCCGTATCCTCTGCTGCTGGGGGCCGCATCAGCGTTTCGGCCCCCCGGAAGGTAAAGGTCCCGTGGCAGGCCGACCAGGGGAGTTCTGAAATATTGATGTCTTCGTAGCACAAGCACATGCCTCACATCTCTTGCTGGGATCCCCGCGGGGGGGGGGGGGCGGTTTGGAGCTCCCCCCGATGCAGTGTTCCCAGGCGCCCACGCCACCGCCGGCCTGGCTCATCCCAGCCGAGAGACGACAGGCCCTGGAGCAGGAAGAAGACCTGAGGCCCGGACTTCCAGCAGGCGGACGGGCATGCACCCCAGCTCCCCCGCACGCGCCCCAGCTCCCCCCCGCCTCCTTGGTGCTGTGGCTTCCTTACAGGTCCCCTGCTATGGACCCGGAAACCCTTCTGCAGAAGCAGCAACCAGGAACGCGCTCCCCAGCAGCCGTGAGCGTGCGGCTCCTGCCGCTCTAACCCTTGGAACCAGACCCGGGCACCAGCCTGGGCTCGTCCTCCTGGTGAGTCGATGTGTAGCCAGCGGGCTGGGAAGTGGTCACGGCCCCAGCCGGGTAGGGTCTCCATCACAGACGCCCAGCCACAGACGACAAGCCACTTTCCCTCCCACAGGCTTGTTGATTCACATCTGATTCACGATAGCTTAAACGAGCAAAGTCAGATTGTCAGCTCCAACCGCTTGATCTGCTGCCCAGAATCCTTTGCACACCCTTTGATAAGAAGCTCGGAGCCGCGGAGAACGTGCTGCGTGGCGGCCACGGCCGTGCATTTGCATCCCTGTCAAGCTCGGCCCAGCAGCCGCTGCACGTGAGCTGCGGGAGGTGGGGATGTTTTCTTTAATTTTTTCAGCATTTCTGTGTATTTATTTCACTGTTTGCAGACACTCTGTAATTCCAAAAAGGGCCTCTGGGTGTACATAAAATACCGACACATCACATCTGCGGTATCCGGCAAACCGGAAGCTGCCTGGCGAGTCCGATCCAATCCGCCCCGCGAGTCGTGACAGAGCCACGTAGGGACACGCTTCCGCGGGTGCTTCTCGTGCCTTATGATCGGTCTGAGCGTTCCCGTCACTCCGAGGCTCGAGGTGCCCTCATGCCAGGCCAGGGATGACGTCGCCGAGGGATGCGGCCTCCCGCGGGACCGGGCAATGTCGCACACAGATTATTCCGGCGGGGGAACATTGTGACTTAGTTTGGTGAGTGTGTGTGGGGGTTGGGTTTTACGGTATATACTTACATTTTGTTTTTGTTCTGCGTTCTGAAGGTTTTGTCTTAGGAATCGATAACCGCCGACAGCTACCCCAAATCCAGGGACTGACGACAGTGAAGCGGACTATCTCAGTGGCGGGGGTCCCGCAGGCGGGAATCACGGTGGGGCCGGGCTGTGCCTGGGTCGCCGGGCAGCTGGGGCGTGTCCCTTCTGTGCCGGCTCCCTGCCCATCCATGGCACTTGGGTCTCAAGGGCTGTTGGACGGGGACCCCAGGAGCACAGTGTCCAGAAACCACACCATTAGTACCAGTTGGCATAAACACCCATCGTGATCCACGGCGCTCTGCGTTTCCTAATCGAACGGTTTCCTCCCAGAAATTATTTCATTTTTCACTTTTCACTTTTCCAATGAACCCTGAATTCAGGGTTGCTGAGTCCTGAGCCAAACGGGTCTTGGGACGGGGCTGCAGTGTCTTGCTGGGCCTGCGAGGGTACCGGCGCACGTTACGGCAGGAGAGGCAGGGAGGGCGGGCGGTGGCCCCGTGGGGGACCTGGGAAATGGGGCTGGGTCATCAGGGTCCCCGTGGTGCGGCCTCCTGGAGCAGGAGGCTCAGTTCCTTCCTCTGTAAGTGACGGAAGTGAAGGACAGGACCTTTCTGGTGCTGGTGCCGTGGCCCAGCAGGGCTGCCGCACAACTGCGTGGACGGGGGTGACCACGTGCATGACCTTGTTTCCTGGATTCTGGAGGCCAAGAGTCCAAGATCAAGGCACCCGTTCCTTTGGGCAGGCTCTGTGAGCTCCCCATTCCTGGTCGTGGGCGGCTGTCTTCTCGCTCGGCCTCCCATGGCAGACAGGACAAGGGAGCTCTCAGGGAAGGGCACGGATTCAATGTTGAGGGCTCCACTCCCAGGACCTAATCACCTCCCAAAGGCTCCAACTGCCATCGCCGCCACTGTGGGGCTTAGGATTCTATCACCTGTTTTACTGGGGGACACACACCCTCGACGGACAGCAGCCACCTACAACCAACAGACCATGATTTAAAAAGGAGGAGGGGGGGGCAGGGGGGGGAGAAAGAGACTCTCTTTGTCCAAAGGAATAAACATGATTCCTGCCCGATGGTGTGTTCAGCGGGGAGAACCAACCTCTGCGTGTAGAGATGGAAGCCCGAGGGGCCCCCCCGCCCAGGGACAGACGGAGGCCATTGTTCACCGACTGAGAGCTGCGCCTGGGTCTGATGCCGTGCAGAGGTAAGGTCAAGGTGCCGTTGGGTGTGGGCGCCTCCCCACCCCCGGTCCAAACAGGAAGGAAAACCCCCTGCAAACAGGGCCGCACAGACGGTGTGCGGTACCCTGGTGGCCGTTTCACGGTGGCAGCAGAGATGGAGGCCCCGTTGGCACGTGTCTGGCGCCCTCCTGAGCGTCCACCCTGCTCCCCACCGCTGACTCCACGATTACCTTGAACCCAGGCCTGGTGGAAAAACTCTGTCTCCCTTTGAACTGGTCACCGGGGGCTGCAGGCTGGCGGGGGCGATGTGCCCTCTGCTTCTCTTCCTAAACCCACACAATATTCACAGTTGCCTCCTGGGATCAAGTCAGAAATCACTCTAAATCCACCAGTGAATTTCAGAGCAAAGAGCGGTTCAATCAGCGGGCTCAGGGCTCGGGTGCCCTCCCCATGCGCAGCCTCTAGACCCATGGACCCCCTACCCCGCCCGGGTGCGGGAGATGCTCAGCCTCTCGCCAAGGGCCCGGCGCCCCCGGCGGCGCTCTCGGCTGTGTGCTGGGGGTCTGCCCCTTCCTCGGTTTCCAAGCCGCGTACAGGAAAACGTACAGCGCCGCACAAGCAACGCCTCACACCAGCCTCTTCAAAGGTTCTCGGCTTTCTCTGTTTGCTCCACGACTTTTAAAAAAGTAAAGTTCTTCAAGGTTACGTGGGAACGTCTCCTCGTGTTGCTGCCGCCCGTCGGAAGGCGGTGTCGACCATCCCCGGCACAGTTCTGTGCTTCTCCCGCTCAGGCTAAGCCAGTAAACGTCACACGGGCTAGTTCCACGTGACTGAAATCACACGTGCGCACGTTTCTCTTCTGCCGTGGGTTCTGACCTGGATCTCTTGATACATGGGGCTTCATTTCATATTTTTTTCTTCATTTTTAAGTGCATTTTTTGGCGGCGGCGGCTGCCTCTTCTTCTTCTTCAACTTCTTTCTTTTGAAACGATCTTAGATCCCTAGGAAGTTGCAAAAATAGTACAGAGGGCCCTGCCTCCTTCACCCGGGTCCCCAGAGGTCACTGGTTAATAGTGATAGTTTCAAAACCAGGATTTGGCTTTGAAGCAATGAACGCGATGGTGTGTGACAACCCATCCCAGGTGCCGATGTCTGGGGCGGTGTCACAACGGGGACGCAGGCCTGAGACGGCCCCTCGGAGCTCCTGCCGCCCCCCTCGGCAGTGAAACTCACCCCCGGAGTCTGGACAGCCTCTCCTCGGTTTTCCGTTTATCCGTTTATCGCTGTGGGATCGCAAGAATATCATACGATACGTTGCTTTTTCGGATGGCCTGTTTTCTCCCGGGACCGTTCCCTGGGGGAGCACGTAGGTGTTGTAGAAAGGAAGCGTGTCATCCTGCGAGCTGCTGACCGGATCCCTAGGACTCCGGGCCTCGGGTTGGGGCCCGTCTGCCCACCGAGGGCCGTGTGGGCTGCTGACCGTCTGCGGTGCTGGGGATAACACTGCTTGGCTCAGTCCGGCGCAGGCTCAGTGCAGGGAGCGTTTTCTCTTCTTGGGTTGGCACGCCCAGGACTGTGACCACTGGGCCGGGTTGCAAAGGGTGTTTTTGGTTGTTTCTTGGGGTTTGTTCTTTGGGAAACTGTCCCACTGTTGTCCAGGGTGGTGGCACCGTTTCACATCCCCCTGCATCCTCCGCCTTCACGGCGAGTGCGGCTGTCCGCAGGTCCTCACAGCAGCTGCCCCGCTAGACGAGCACCGACTCTCCCCCACCGCCACCTCCCTCAAGGCTGGGCACAGGCGGCCGCGTGCAGGGGTGCGTTCCACATGCGTCGCACTCGTGGAGGAGCTTTTTCTCCCGCCTTCGCCTACTTTCTGACGGGATCACTTGTTGCTTGACGGATGAGTTTGGGGAACTCTTGATGTTTCCTGGGTGGGCGTCCTGGCCGGCTGGTGCCGTGTGCGCGTCTTCTCCTCCCACGCCGGCGCTCTTCGTCCGAGAGCTGGAGTCCTCCATTTTGATCACGTCCAGTGGGTTCAGTTGTTTGTTTGTTTGTCGTTGTTTCTTTTTTCTTTTACGAATCAGGCTTTTGACCGTATCTGAGAACACTTTGCCAAGCCTCGTCCCTAAGGACGCGGAACCAGAGGGATGGACCCCTGAATAACCCCTTCTTGGAGGTGTGCGCTTGCTCCCCTGTGGGTGTGCGATGCCTCGATGCTGCGCTTTGTAAGGGTTGTGCTTCCTTACTCGAACTGTTTCTGCGCCTTCGTCAGAGCCCAGCTGGATGAGCGAGTGCCCGAGTGTGAGGTCTTTCTCTGCACTCTCCTCTTCCTTCCAGATCTCTGGCTCTGTCCCTCGGCGGGTATCACGAGGTCTTGGTCACCATAGGTAGAGGAATCCTTAAAATAGAAATAGAGTGATTTTTTTTTTCTCCAGAATTATCCTAGTTATTCTATTTCCTTGGGCTGTCGTATAAATCTTAGAAAATTATTTTCCACATTTCCACAAAAAATCTTAACCTGTGTATCTATCTGGGGAGACGTGACATCACCATGCCTTGAGTTTGTCGGTCCTTGAACGTGGATTTTCTCCCACTGATTTAGATCTCCCTGATTCTTTCCTCTGGACTTCAGGTTTTAGACACAATTCCACCCCCCAGGATGACTTCATTGTGACTTAACCAACTACATCTGTAATCACCCTGTTTCCAAACAGGACTTCAACACACGAGTTTTGTGGGTACGCAACTCAGACCACAATGTGTCCCCACAACGGAAATGTCTTGTCTCTCCTTTCTTCTTGTCCAAATCTGACTCTTTTCTGATTTAGAATTTTTCAAAAGTGCTGCATCCTTCAGCAAGTAAACGACAAGCTGTCTGTCTGTCTTCTAAAGCCCAACCAGCCGACCTCCCAACCACGTTTCTCGTTCTCTTCCCCTTTGCGCTTCCCGTCCATAAGAAGTCATTCAACAAAGAGTGGGGGCCCCCAGCTCCAGCACTGTGACAGTGATCCAAGGGCCAGCACAGATGTGGAGAAAGTAAATTCTCCAGTTACAAAAGTTGTGGTTATTTGCACATTGCCTGATGCAAAGACTTTGCTTTCTCTGTCTGCATAAAATAAATGTCGTTCCCAAACAATCAAAACTCAGAGAACAGAAGACTCGGGGGCACTGCAAAGTCAGCAAATTGCACTGGTACTCACCACGATTTATGCTAAGCCTGTATTACACTCACAAAAATTAAAAAAAAAGGCTTGGCAAAAAACACAATAGAGTTGTGTACAAAAATCAAATCACTGAAACCTTGGGAAGAATTATTCTGCCTCCTTCCCCCTCCATGGTTCTACTAACAGTGGCTTTCTAGGGCCAAAGAGGCAGCCTGCACACGCCCCCAGACTCTGACTAAGGCTCAGATTTACCCCATTTATTCCTTGGCTCTGAAGACATTGGCATTTGCAAGGAGGGGTGGCCAAGACCTCACCAGAAGAGCCCGTGAATGGAACCTTTTGGAAAAATGGTCTGTGCCCATGGGATTAGGTTAAGGGTATGAGGACATCCTGGGTGATTCCGGAGGATCCTTCAAGCCATGGGGGGTGTCTTTACAAGAGGAAGAGAGGGAGACAAGAGACATGGAGAGACGCAGATGGAGAGAGGCCCCGGGCCCTCTCCTGACCCTGATCTGGAGCCGGGGAGGGGCAAGAGGCCAGCGCGCGCTCTGCCGGCTCTGGTCTGTGCATGTCATCAGGGTCGGCAGTAAGCACGTAGGAACACGAGCAAGGCGCGGATCGGTCCCACTGATAGGTGACGGCGTCTGTTCCCCTGTGTGTGTGTGTGTCCTGTGCTAAGGACTGGGCAAACTGTAGTTTAACTACTCATAGGAAGACCCTCTGGCCGGGGCGGTGCTTAGGTCTTTACGGTAAGAAGCCTGAGCAGCACGGGGACGTGCACAGGGCCACCCCGCAGGTCAGGGCCGGAATGGGCGCACACGGCCAGGCTGCCCAGCCTGAAGCCGCACAGGCTGCCCTCACTCTCCACCGTGGCTCCTCGAGGACACTGAGACCTGTAGATGAGCAGACGGATGTACAGGTTCTGTGGAAGGGTGAGCGCCCATGAGAAAGGCATAACATGGCAATGGCCGCAGGCGAGCGGGGCGCTGGGCCCCACCCCAGAGCACGCGCGTTCCTGCAGGAAGAGAGGAGGCTGGAGGAGGCCTCACCCAGCGGGGGTCCCCTCCAGGGCCAGGGCCTCCTGAGGTCCGGGTGCCAGGGGGCCTGAACATGTGTGCGTGACTAACGTCCCTTGTCATCACCCAAGCTATTTTAGCTTCTTAGCCTGAGAACCAGGGAGGTGGTAGTGGGAAGCTGACCTCAAGGTCAAACTGGGGCTTAGGACGGCGTCTGGGACTTGCGAGCACGCAGCTCCCTCCCGCTCCCGCTCACACTGCCTGCGCCTGCTCAGGGAGCCGCGCTCTCTCCCTCCCTGGACGCGGTCCCAAAAGGCTCTGTGGCGCTCCCACAACTCTTCTCCATGGTACTGTTTGACCTCCCCGAGACGCAAGGTCACGAGATCCAGTTCCCGGTAGGGGATACGTTTACCTGTTGCCCCTCGTCCTGCTGGATTCGTGAGCCGTCAGCGGTTTCGGCCTGGCTCGCTGAGCAGCTGTTCTTCTAAGCAGCTCTCGTGTCCCCCAGGAGAATGCGTGTGAAGGACACCGGGGACTCTGGGCTCAGTCCTGACGTGGCAGCAACCGTGCAAACCCACTCCTGCCCCAGGCTCCAGGGGGTAGGATCATTCTGTCCCCACGTCACAGACGCAGGAGGAGGACTTGGCCATCTCACTGGAGGGCGTCAGATGAGGTAAGGGCCAGTTTGTCAGAAGCCAGCCAGCTCGTACCGGCAGGGCAAGAGGGTCTCCAGCCCGGATGACCGGGGAGGCCTGTGGCAGCTGAGCAGGCACCACGCCTTCCCCTGCGGGGGACGAGCTCGGCCCGAGTAAGAAGTGGCGGCAGCTCAGAGAGCCAAGCGTCGGCACTCCCAGATGGGCGTATCAGGGATCCCATCTAAGATGATTAGTGCACCGGGGCCACCCAACGAGAAAGTCTGTCCCCTGGGGGACTGAGGGAACCCGGTGGGAAGGGGACGCTGGCTCTGAGAACACCTGCGTGACGCATCGGTATGGAATCTGCACGGCCTGAACCGCGGAGCTCCGCCACAGCCGGTGTTCGCCCGGACGACCCCCTGGCCTCTCGCACCTGCAGGGCTTCGTCGCCACTGAGGACTGTCAACCTGACGTTCGGAGGGCAGAACGCACCTGCTTACAGACTCAGGAGACTTGCGGGGGGGACGCGGAGGACACTGGCGTGTGGAGCACCTGCTGAATCACACGGAGGCCCGCTGTGGGCTGAGCACGGTGCCGTCACTCCCCGGGGACCCCCGTGCAGAAGCGGAGGGAAAGCCCTCCGTGCCCCATCCACGGACCCAACGTCAACAAGCCTCACAAGGAACCACTCCTACTTGCATCAAAGATCCTGCGGGGAGTGGCGCTCTCGAAACCCTCACGGCCCCGTGTGAGACAGGAGGCAAGGGGTCTTCAGGCCAGCCCAGGGGTGCGTCTGCGCTCCCAGAAGGCTCTTGCTGCCTGCTGGGCGGTGCCTTCCGCAGCCCCAGACGCTTTGGCTCTGCTGTCCTCACCCCCGTCTCTGATCCGGATCCCAGCTTCCCACAAACGTCTCCGGGTGTTCCTGTCTGTCGGAGTCTGGCCAGTTCCTGGTTTACCACCTTCTTTCAGGGACAGGGTCCCGCTGGTCCGGCAAGCACGGGGAAAGCACGCGTGGCCGCGCGGCCGTCAGAAGAACACTGTGCACAAGCGCAAGGATGTTTTCGGTGTGAACGACAGAAGGCCACACCAGCGGTCGGCTCCCTGACAGGCTCCCTGAGGTCGGGTTGCAAAGGGCTCCGCGGTCATGGTGCCTGTGGGCGGCTGGGGCGGGCTGTGGCCGAGGGAGGGGCTGAAACCAGGCCCCGGGCTTCCCATACCCGCCCTCCATCAGGCTGCACAGGCGCGGCGCGAGAATGCGTCGCTGCGGGGACCCCGCGCCCCCGTGGTGAGGATACCATGCGCGGCTCCCGTTCGGTCTGATTATGGTGCTCTTTTCTCATAAAGAAGCTTCGGATTCAGTGTGTCTGTAACACACACACGCATACACATCGAAATTAAAAGCAGTAGTATATAAACGTACTGTTCCCTTCACATATGTAAATCCTACGGAAGTATGTGCTCCAGGCAACGCTTGTCTGTGCTGTGCCGCACGGTGTGGGCTGCCCCCTCCTTGTCTGCAGCCGGCCGCCCCCTCAGCCCCAGGTTTCACCTCCAGATCGGGGTCACATCTCTCCCTGGAGACAGAGGCAATACAGAATTTTCTGCACCGTTGGTGACCAACTTGCAACCCAACTCCCTGCTCATTTAAGAAATTGGGAAAGTGCAGTCGATTATTATAATGGGCTGCTTGGCAGCATTCGACTGGATGGCCCGGAGCCGCAGGTGCGGGCAGGAAGGCGGGCGGGCACCTGCCCACGACGGGGCCGGGGTCCTGCCGCCCGGCGGCCCGCGTGCAGTGGCAGCTCCCGGAGCGCAGCCCTTCTGGGTGAAAAACCCTCTCAGGGACACTTCCGATGCCTGAGCTCTGCTGTTCTAATTAATTCATTTAGGTGCAATTTTCTAATTGACCCGGAGTCACAAATTACTTTCTTAAACAGGAACGACGACCCAAGAAATTCGGGCGGAGACCGTCTTTCCCTTTCCTGCCTGGATACCTCAGATGTGGATGGCTCTGAGCCCCACTTCGAGCTCCTTCTCATTAAACCGTCTCTGACAGAGAGAACCACCCGGCTGTGGCAGCTTCTGTTCTAGAAAGGGGCTCTGAGAGCCGAAAATGTCACTCCCAGTGTGAGCGACGCACAGAGGCAGAGCTCAGAGCTGTGCAAAGGGGCTCTCGAAACAGCGTCTGCAAATGACTTGGGTCCCCTGGCGTGATGAATCATGGAGTCGCAAATCCTTTTTAGCTAATTGCTATCAGCTTGCGAGATTTTCCCTTCCATGTTCAATATCAATTTTCATGGCCATAGGAGATCGCGCTTCTCCCCTGAGCCCGCTGGCGACCGGCCGATCAGACGGCAGCAGGAGCACTTAGCCGCTGAGAGGGGGCGTCGCGAAATCGCAGCTGCCCCCCCGGGCTGAAGGGGAGGCCGGCCGCCAGCACCGCCCCCCTAATGCAGCCACGGCCATGACCTTCCCGAAAGTCGTCCTCCTGCGCTGATGGCGTCTCCGCAGACCGTTAGCGCCCAAACCCCGCCTGGCTGGGGAGCCGCTAGGCTGCCCCGGGCTGGAGCTTGGGGGAGGGGGGGGAGCCCTGCTGACCCGAAGTGACATGCATGTGGCCAGCAGAGCCCTGTGTCACCAGGATGGGGGTGGGTCTGGCAGCACGTGGGAGGAGCTCCTGCTTGAGCCTGGTCCCCACTCCCCACCAGGACTGCCCTGCAGAGTTTCCAGGAGCCTGTGGGCTCTCCCGCAAATGAGGGAGCCAGGGTCACGGCTTGCCGTCACCACCACGTGCACGTTTGGCGAGAACGCCGCGAGCACCCGTGCACTGGGCCCCGAGAGCGCATCCGGGCAGCAGGGGAGGCTCGTGTGGCAGGAGGATCTGGGCTTGTCCTGGCGTCCGAGGTGGTACCATCGCACGGCAGTATGGACGCGTGGGTTCCCTTCTGAGCCAGGACGATAGAAAGGCCTATTTCTGGAGATGCGTTGAGAGGGACACGGGGCAACCATGCCGCTGGGACGGGGGACTCAGCCCACAGTGCCCCACCGGACCTTACACTCTGCAGAGCCTGCGTCCATCTTCCCCTGCAGAAAACCTCGCTACAGGCGAACCAGACTTTCATGCTCTGCTGTTTTATGCCAACGCTAGTGTCGCTGACTTTTGCTATTACTACAACGTTATTGTTGTCGGTATTTGCTGTTTGACCAGAGGCGGCATTGACTGGGATTTCACCCCGGGCCGGCACCAGAACGAAGCACCACCCATGCGAACCCACCAAATCCTTATCCCTATGCGTCACCACTGCTCCTTCGTTACAGGAAGGGGCCCAGGCTCCTGGGGGCCATGCACAGGAAAGGCCATGCAGCACGGCACGGTTTCTGCCCCGAACCCAGAGTCTCCTTCCGAAGGCCTTCGGGGCCCGCCATGCTTTATTTTGCCGACTTCTGCTTGTCTCGTTCCCCAGCCACCCTCTGTGTCAGCAGCTAATGAGTAACTCTGCGAACGGCCTGAGTTTTCACGGCTTCTCCCTTCCTATAGATGTGTGAATGGACATCGCGAGGGCTGTGCCGGTGGGGGTGCTGCACACTCTGAAATCAGCGGCCGGCGGAGCCATTGACGGGGGTGAAAACCAGTTGAAGACCTTTCACAGGGGGATTGGGGAGAGCGTGTGTGGGCATCCACCCAGGGCTCCCTCTGCTGCCCTGGCCCTGGGTGGTGGGAGGGGTACCTGACGTCCCGAATCAGAATCAGGGGCCCAAGCCCAGCCATCCCGTGCTTGGCTGGTCACCTCTTCTGGGTCAGTGTGGAACTTCCACTTTGAGACTGGAGGTTACACTTGAGGGATGAGGGCGTCCAGACCGACTGGACCAGGGAGAAGGGCTCGGAGCCGGCACTCAGAGTCTGGGGCCAGTCCACGAAGCTTGCTGAGTCTCGATACCTTTGTGTACAACACAGAAATAGAACGATGTGACCCTCAGGGCTGAACACAGCAGGTATCAGTCATGGTGGTTACTTCTAATCAGCATATGCCCAAATCCACATAGAAACGATTCCGCCTTCTCCGAGATGGCCGCTCTCTGGGTGGAGGGCGGCGGGAGGCAGCCTATCCACGCAGCCTCCGTTCTGACCCTGTGTGCGAGCAGAGCTGGGCCCTACACCTGCTGTGGGCACACAGGGAAGGACTAGAAGTATGTGGCTGTCCCACACCGGGCCTCGCCATGGCTCTAAGAAAACACTCAACCAATCAAACAAATTCCTTAAACTGAATTGTCTAGGTAGAAATTCTTAGGCTGTGGAGGTGAAACCACGAGGGTGCATCATGCTTTCTGGACATATGCCTAAGCCTCTCTTACGTTTTACAAACACACCGTGGCAGGTGGGTAGGCCGGCCGTGCGTTTCCAGAGTTCTCCCACCCCTGGGCAGCGAGTCCTGGGCAGGGTCTGCCCTGCACATCTCCCCCCCACCCCCCCGGCCGGATGCGGCAGTTCCACGGTGGGAGTCGTGGGACCGAGAATGTCGAGAGTTTTCTGCCTCCCCAAAGAGCCCAGCGACGGCTGCGCCAGACACTCAGAGCACCCGCGGGTTTTCTCACTAACTTTTCCAAGCAAGGTAAGGAGTCTCACCCAGTCAGAAAGGTCCTCCTGGGGCCCCTGGGTCGCTCCGTCGGTCGAGCGACTCTGGTTTCAGCTCTCAGGGTCGTGGGATCGAGCCGCCTGTCCACTTGCTCTGCGGAGGCTGCTCGAGATTCCCTCTCTCCTCACCCCCTGCGCTCTCTCTTTCTCTCAAAAAATCAAACAAAAAAATTCTCTTTATCGTCAGATGAAGGGAAGTCGAGAAAAGTCGAAAGAGCTGTCGGGCAATTCCTTATTTTTATTCTGCGTTTGTATGTCCTGCTCCTTCCTTCCTGACCCCCGTGGGCTGCCCCTTACCCAACTCTGTCTTCCTGGCAACCTCAGACCCTCAGAATCTCCTCCGTGCTCACTCTCAGAGTCACTCACAGCCATAGTCGTCTGTCGGGTCCCCCTCGTCGGAGCAGAAGCAAGGGGCACCCGCATCGTTAGGGCGCCTGCGACGTGGCTGTGTCTGGGAGAGGCATGGACAGGGCTCACAGACGCCGCGGTGCGGTCCACACCACGGCGTCTGTAAGGCCGGCCGCCGGGGGACCCGGAGTTCGTGCTGTGTCCTCATGTCTGCCAGTCTCGTGAAGGCCTTCAGCCACGCACCGCGGGGCCTGGCCCTGCCTCCGCCCGTTCCAGAGACACTGGCCATTGTCATCGCCGCCTTGCGCGTGTGGGTGTGTTTCATATTTATTAGTGTTTTAATGACATCGCCCTCTCCCCAGTCCTCGGGGAGATCCGCAGGCTCCGGACCTTTGCCTTTGAACATCCTGGAGCCGAACATCAAGAGACGGTGACGAGAGCCAGGAGCCCCCTGGACACTGCAGCCTCCGCGTCAGCCTCTGCTATGACGGCCCCTTTCTAGCAGGCGGTAATTGAATCGTGTGAACCGCACGGGCGCTGGTCAGTAACGGGGCCGGCGCACACACGGTGCACGGGCTCTCCCGGGCCGCCGGTGCGCTCCGCTCTCCACCTTTTATCCCTCGCAGTATCATGACTTAATCCACTCTAATGAGTTGAGCTGCACGGCCAGAGCCCGGCGGCCACACCGCGCTCGTCTGGCTCCGCATGGGGTTTGTGAGAGCCGGGAGGGACGGGACTCTGCCAGCTTCCCCCGGGGAGCCACCGGCTCACGAGCTCCCCCTTCCCCATCACGCTTCTCCACGCCGGCCGGGACGCGGGGCAGCCGGCGTGGGGCCGTCGCAGGCTGGGCTCGGGCTCCGGGTCTCCTGCCTGCACGTTTACCTTCATGGCGCACAGGTCTGTCCAGCTTGAGGGACACGGCTGGTGGCCACATGTCGCTGCTGACAAACAGCAGGTGCCGGCCGGCAAGCAGTGAGCTCACGAAACCCTCCGGCCCCTTCTCCTTACCCATCTGTCCACGCGTCCCACGCTGTGAGAGCCCGTGGGCGGGTGCAGCAGTGGGGACCGCGCGGATGGGACAATGTCGCTGACACACCGCCGGCCGGGCAGGGCAGGGTGGACCCACTTCCTCCTGACGTGGCAGTGTGTTGCATGGAGAAACCAGGGCTGGCCTAATTGGCGAATCCCATATGTTCTCGGGGCTCCGTTGCAGAGATGCGCCGTGCGGCGTCTGCGCGGGGGCTCAGATGTCACTGAGCTGCTCTTCCACCTACCCGGACACCGGCCAGCTCTGCGGCAGCCTGGGCGAGTAATCAGCATCTCCTCTCGTGACGACTGCACACTGTTCCGCCGTGTGTCTCGGTCCCAGAAAGCACCAGGCCTGCGACCCCTCCCAGGTGCAGGGAGGAACCCAGGGTCTGCGCAGCACCCGGAACCCCGAAACTCTCAGATGCGGGCAACGCCGCCAGCCCTGCATGGGCCTATCTCATAGTTTTATGATTAATACAATATTTTGCTTTAACGGCTTTTTTCTGTTGTTGAAAGCAGGGAAAGCAGAAAAGGGGAGCACAATGTGTTGAAAGTGCACGGGATTAAGCGCACGGCCTTGATAAATGTACACACATCCAAGGCAGGGAGAAAAAAGTGTCGCGGTTACACGGCTTGAACCTCCCCCCTTTCTCCAGCCTTAATCTGATTTTTGCCAATTCCTTTTGATCTATCAGGGGCAGGCAAGTCAGGCCCACAAGTACAGATGGACTAAATATGGAGATTAGCCCCTTCTCCTCCTGCCTCAGCTCCTAATACCTGATTAAGTCTAGAATCGCACGATTGTCTCCGAGCCGGCTATCAGAGTGGCCGGGCTCCGAAGGGGGCAGGATGAAGGCCGATTTTGTAATGGATACTTATTTTATCCCAGCGCTCTAAGGAGATTAGGCCTGGGGGTGTCACATTAGCCGTGATCTCTGGGCCCCTGGCCGGCTCTGGCGGTTTTCAAACACCTCTCCTCGGCCTTAGAACAAACAGGCAGCCTGGACCCAGCGGCCTCATGTCGGGCATGAATAATTGCTCACTGCAAACTGTTTGAAGATCACAAAGTGCTGTGTAAATTACTCAGTTTGGGCTTTAGTCGGGGTGATTTGTGGTGACTTATTGAATCTTTTCACAGTTCAGAATTAAACTTTCTCCGCTGCTAACTGCAGGCCGCAGAGAAAGGCAGCGGGCTCTGAGCTGACAGCGTTGCCCTCAGATCAAGCCGGAGGAGGGAGGCGGGGCGAGCCGCCCGCCCTGCGCTGCAGAAGGCGACCGGGCGGCCGGGCCGCTCGACCACGGTATGCCTATCCAGCAGGAAACTTAAAATTGCCATTGAAACAAAAAAAAAAAAAAAAAAAAGGGGGGTGGGGGTGGGGAGGAGGAAGCGAGCTGCTCGCTCGGAATCACCCACACGTGTTTGGCACAATCTCTCGGGCACTTTTCCCACCAGCACATCCAATTTATTTTTTGTTTGTTTTCAAACATGGCACATTTCTTTAATTAGTGAGGGCAAACGAGTTAGAAACAGAAAGAGGAAAAAAAAGTTTAAGAATTCTGGTCGGGCTGGTCGGCTTCCGTCGGAGTCGCCGGGGACAGGAGGGCTTCCCGGGGCGTGCACGGCCCCGTGCCAGCGCGACCCAGCAGCATCTGAGCGGGGAGTGTCCTGCTGTTGTGTTCCAAATACGTTTGTGCCTCAGGTTTTTGAAGGTTCTGTGAACTGGCACGCTGCCCTCCCTGGTTTGATGCAGGAGGTTGCTTGGAAAAATTAATTAGCTACTATGTATTTTTTTCTTTATATCTATCTGATCTAAGTTATTTTTGTGAAATAGTCACAAAGCCACAAACAAATTCCACAATATCTGAAGTAACAATGGGGATCTTTAATCTTGCCAAATGTGGAAACAATGTGAGAATATGGACAGTTGTTCTGAAGGGATTTTATGGTAAAGGAGCCCGGGCAGACAGTACTGATGCGCTTTTGCTGTAGGAATCTGCTTTCTAATTATCAAGGCACTTACCTCAGACGTCTGAACACAGAAGTATTTTTAATCACATATCATTAAGGAAAGAAAGTTAGAATACGGAAGTAAAAATGTAATCAATTACCTATTAATTATGATGCATTAATTAAAAGGTTAGTGCAATTCCTTTGCATGCTCATTTATTTTCTGATTTATTTTTATCTTACTGTATTTTTAAAACAGCTATTGACTAGGCATTCACAGCAATTAAGATTTTCTGAATTCACTCCTGAAAATGTAAAGGAATGCCGCCTACCTACCTACAGAGCACCCTGCGTGTCCCTGCATGGGACAGCTCGTTATGTAATTACTAACGTACATTTATCACTTGGTAAAGTTCGAGAAGCAGAACCTGGGTATGTTGTGCTTTGTCTTAAAGTAGGATTAGTAAATGGAAAAAAGAAATCAATGCAAGTCTCCACGGTAAAGGTGAGTAAATCCCACGACCCTTGTTAAAGTCAGCCGAGTCAACCACTCGCCCCGGCATTTACCTAAGTTCCAGAAAGCCGAGCAATACTTGGAAGGGTAAGCCGCTTCCGTCTTAAACCCGTCCGTCCACCGGGCACTGTTCCGTGTTCACTGCAGGCACACGGATTCCTGATAGACGTGCAAATGACAAAATGAGACATTCTAAACACCGAGGCTTTGTGCTGCTGGAGTATGAGCTCCTAAGAACAATCTAGAGCATTGCTTTGATTCTCCACTTCATTTAGCTATCATCTATCTAAATTTAGACCAGGTTATTTTCCCCAGAACGATTATATCCTAGTATGAAAAACAGTATTTCTACATATTTAATTACTGCAACATCCAAGGCATGGTGCTAGGCTCTTTGGTGATACCCAGGTAAGAAGCTTCTAGAAACTTCTGACCTTCGGAGATTTACAGGAGTGTGTGTGTGCGTGTGTGTGTGTGTGCAGGAGGAAGGTGGAGACGGACTTGTGAGAGTAACAAACATCCTACCTTCTCACTCTCATCTCCTGCTCCAAATACTTCACACGTAGTAACCCGATGATGTTGGGAGGTGGACCCATCACAGTCTCCACTCGACGTGGTGTGAGATCCAGCCAGAGAGTGACAGAGCCCCGGCGGGAGCCCGTGCTGCCCGGCTCTGGCCTTGGTCTTCGCCACACCCCTGCCTCCTATCCTGAGGCTTTCGAATGCAGCGAGGTGCACATCCCAGAGAAGGCTTGTGGACGTGTCACTGAGGATGGGGCGACAGAGCCGGGCTGAGTTCAGATTGGAGAGGGATTGGAGCCATGGGAGGCGGCCCACCTGCATGTGGCGGACACAGGCCGGCCCCCAAGCGTCACATAGCGCTAAGGCTGCAGTGCACACAAAATGAGGTAAGACTGAGTCAGCACCACCTCGTACTGAAGGACTTGCACCCAAAATGACTGAGGCTTACACACTGTTTTTTTAACGATCCCATCTCTGTGTAGCTGCACTAGTTTCATCCTGTTTGTGAGGCTGTGTAGCTTTCTTGTGACTTGTATTAAGTCCTTAGCATCCAACTGAAATATTACCTGCCATGGGTGATGGTCTACCACAAGCCCCCTCAGCTCCAGCCCCGCGTGTAGACTTTCAGGCCACGTCAGCTCTAGGACCCCCCAGTCAGTGTGTGGGAGATGCTCCACTACCACGATGGGTGGGTCACTTGGAGGTTGAACTCCTGGGTTCCTCAGAGTCCTCAGGGCTGAGAGGGGCAGGGGAACAAAGCCCCAGCTCCCTGCTTTCAACAAGAAAGGGCACAGTGCGGAAGCAGTTTGGTTCGGTTGTCAAGGATGCTGTCAGGCATCTGTGACCCAGAGCCCATGAGGACAAGACAGCAGTGTTGGCCATCTTGTTGGGCTTAAGTGTCCCTATCATACATAGGATTTCCTGTGACTTCCTCTTTGTTCCAATGACAGTGGAAGATCAGGTGCCATTTCTTCCTTCAAAGGCAAACTCTATGAAAGGAGCCCAGGACCACATTTCGTACAGATGCTTCACTACCTCAGTACGGCAGTGGGAAGCTCACTCTCAGCCAGGCATGGGAGACATGCTGTGGCTTTTGAGAGATCAGGGACACGGTGAGTCTGGATTTCAGGGAAACTTCTGAGCCCAAGCTCTCCCAAAGCCAACCTCACATTGTATACTTTTCTCACAGAAAGAAAAGGATTTGGTGCACGTACTACACAAACACAGATTATAGCTTCCTAGATAAACTCCAGATGGCTGACAATCTGATAAACGTGAGGTTAATTATCAGGCTGGATGGTCAGACTCCAAGCTTGGACCCCCAGCTTCACTGCTTTGTTGCTTTGAGGCTCTGGGCAAGCAGTTGAGGTTTTGTGTGTCTCATTTCCTCATCTGTGAAATGGGAATGATAATAGCACCCAGCTGACAAAGTGTTTTAGTGCCAGGAACAGAATGAGTTTTTGTAAACATGAACAGCAGCAGGCATTAGGCACCTGCCCTGTGTCAGGCTCTGGTACAGATGACCCAGACACTGTGAAAGAAAGAGAGAGACCCACGATTCATTGTTCACATGTAGCACCCAGTGGTCCATGCAATATGTGTCAACCAATGAAGCATGGAACACAACATAGAAAACTAACATTCTGTATGGTGACTAACATAAAACAATTATAACAAAAAATAAATAAAATAAAATAGAAAGAAAAAGACCCTGTCATCACAGGGGAGGGGGGGGGGCAGATGTAAAAAATAATCAGGAGAACAATACAAAAGAGGGTCATTCACTTAAAGAAGATAAAATATCTGCTATGCAGATGCATTGCCAATCATTGACCAATGAAGGGGGAAGACAAAGATGGTTTGATCCTGCTACAGTCTTAAGGGAAGCTCAGGCTGAGGAAGCTCTTGAACCATGGGGTGGGCTCAGACGGAAATTAAGAGTCCCTTTTAAAGTTCCAGGCTATGAGTTGTGATTTGCAGCTGGAGGACTGTGCTGTCAGGGGATAAGGGGCGGGGGCAGCAGGCCAGGTGTGCAAGTGTTTGAAAAGAGAGGTAAATCCAGTCTTTTTATTGCAGTGATTGGTCTTCATCATGCACATCAAGACAGAGAGACACAAGGTGTCAGAGCAAGTGCAAATTACCAGACACCCCTGGGGAGTTCAGGTTAGGTCAGGCTGTGGCGCGCGCACTGCATCCCGAAACTGCACCTCCATGAGCGGTTCCACTCTCTGCATTCTTGCAGCGCCCCACGGCTTTCCCTGGGGTGGTGATTTTTGAGCTATTTATTGCATATTTACCCAGTACCTCTTTATATACAACGACACCCTTTCTGACCCTTCCATAGCTCTGCGTGGCCGGATGGCAGCCACCGGAAACCTCATCAAATAGGCTCTGTGTGTTTCATTGCTGTAAGTATACTGCTGGCGTGAGCAGGTGAGTTTTGTCACTTCTACGCATGTATCCAGAGATTTACAATGATTGCTTCAAAATGATTTTAATTATCCAGTTTCTACAAATAGTCTTTAAATAAATGAAATAAATTGCTGCATAAATTTTACACATATTAAAATCACTGTCACTTGCCACAACCAAACCTAAGTGTGACACTATTTGTTCTTATTAGTGTTTCATTTCCAGAAAACGTGATAAAAGTCCTGATTCTCATATCCCACAACCACAGATTTGGGGTTAGTGAGTTTGGACTGACGACTTAGGATCTGCATCCTAACAAACTCCTAGGTTATTTTGAGGCAGCTCGAGAGGCCAGATAAGCCCCCCCGTACCTTGACCTTCTGAGTCTTCTTTCTTGACAATAGCTTATCGAGAAGCAGTATTGTGAGCAAAGAGTAAAATAACAAAAAGTTTGACCCCAAAAGGCAAGTCAGTATTTTGAATGCTTTGTCATTTGAGGTACCAACAGCAACGGGTTCTTTCTGCCTACTTGCCAGGAAGCCTGACATCCCTCATTTCCGATGTTTCCTCGTCCAGCCCATTGCCTTTGCACCTGTGCAGAGCGAATGCGTGTCCTCCGCCCTCCTATCTCCATATCTCTACCCACGTGGCCACCGCGGAGGCACCACTGAACATGGGGATGCTTACGTCTTCATTCGCATGTTGTTGCTCCAAACGGAAGGACTGATTTGCCAGAGTCACCTCTCCCTGCAGCGGAGCACAGGGTGGTTTTCTTTGGTAGCCGAGACGGGTGCCTAGATTTAGCCACAACAGACTTACTTGGCTGCGTCGTGGAACAATCACGCGTTCCCGGGACAAGCAGCGGCAGCTCCCACTCACCTGCAGGGGCGCCCCGACACGCAGTCATGCTAATTCACAGCCTCATCCTTCAGACCCCACCCCTGCGCGGAAGGCCCCTCAGACTCAGACTCTACAACAGGACTTCCTCGGGGCTGGGAAATTGCTCCAAGGAGAGGCAGGCAGAGGTCAGAGCTTAGGAAGGAAGTGATGGTCCTTTGAAAATTGCAGGGATTGGTTCAATAATTGCCTAGCAGAAGTAAGCTGTGGCCCAGACCCCTGGGCTACAGAGCATGACCTGGACTCTTTTGTAATGACTTGGGGCTCTGTTAGGAACGTGGGCTGCTCAGAGCACCTGTGGCCACAGTCTCCCAGCCCTGCAGCGTGCCTGTCAGTCCTGCAGGTCTCTTAATAGAGACTGATCAGTAAAGATAGACAAGGGGCCTTTGGCGGAGACAGCACAGCCTGCCAAGGGCAAGGCACCCCTAGACCCCACTGAGCTCCTGCTCTAATGGCGCACCCACTAAAGAGATGACAGGGTAAGTAAATGCTGTCCCTTCTCTTGAGTTCATAATAGAGGCTAGAAGAGGAGGCAAGGGTGTTCTAGGAGGCCACAGAACATCTGTCTTCAGGCACAGCAGCGGTCCCTGGGGGCTGGCCCCTGCTGGGATGATGCCATGGTTTTCCCTGGGACATGCTGTCCACGTTCCTCTACTGGCTGCCATTCTCCCTGCTCCCTCCATAGGCACCCACAGGTATGGGTTTAATGAGACACAATGATTTTGTTTTTTTTTAAATTAAAAGTTAATTTGATACACTGTAATAACATTTATTAAAGTGTAAGATTATTAATTATCTTGTAAAATGGAGAAGTATATCTCAGAGGTAAACATATTTAATGTTTGAAACATTCCTTTTTATTCTCTAAGTGCATATATGTCTCTTGAGCACATTACAATTGCAGTCATTATGAGCACCTATTTTTTTTTTTCCAGTATATTCTCCCTTTTTAAGTTTCTCGATCCCAGAACATTTGGATAGATGCATGCTTCACTCTTAACAAAGAAGGCCAAAAAAATGATCTCAGCTTCGAATCCTGACTGCGTCCCAGAGTTTTTCCCTGAGAGACATTCCTTCAGTGGAATCTCTGCGTTTAATTGTGTGCACATGCTGAAACTCTCACACACGTTGTCAAAAGGCTCTCTGGAAAATTCATGCCAAATTTTAAAATTCCACTGAAATTTTGAGAGAGGTGACTCAGGGTGTCCTGGCTAGAGCCCAGCATTTCCCGCAGCATACCAGAAGACCTGGCAGAGCTTGCTAACCCGGCTTTCATTTTATGTGGACACAATCACGTTGGCCAATGACGTCACAACTTTATTGGGTGCTTTTATTCCATATATTTCTATGTTTGCATTTTCTGCTCATTGATCTTTGGTAGAAATTAGGTACTTAGACTGATTATCTGACAAAGTTAATTATTATTTTTCTTTTTTTTTTCTCCATTTCCCCCCTCTTTTTCTCTGTTTAGAGTGTTTTGGGTGTCATAACCTTTGAGCTCTTCTGTGGCTAAATGTGTTTCACTTTCTCATTCTTCAGATCAGATAAAGAAAAAAAATCATTTTATACAGTAATTCTCTGATCTATTTGAAGGACATTTTTTCAAAGGATATAGTTTGACTTTCTGTCACTTCCCCCCCAAATACTTACTTGTGGAAGTTATTTTCTGCGTGATGTGTCCTTGCTCAGTGCGCAGCACCTCTGGCTGTACTACGAGTTGCTGCACCATCCGAGAGTCTGACTTGGGTCTGTTCTGTTCCTCGGAGCATCAGCCCTCAGGTGAGTCTCTTTAATAGTAATTAGTGATGTCATCCAACATCGGGGACAAGACCCCACTCGTCACTTTTACTTTTAAATAGTGTCTTGCTGACACTTTCTGTTATGTTCCATGTGAACCCTGGAGCTCTTTGTTTCAAGGTCCAAAAACCTCCCTGATTTTGAACATGGGCTTTAAGTCGGTGCATGATCCCGAGAGCAGCTGATACTTCTGAATGCTCAGTCCCAACATGAGGGGTTTTCTGTATCATTATCCTTTCACTCAGGGCCCAGCAGCTACTACCACCTTCTGGAACAAAAAGTTGGGTCAGAAATAAGGCTATGGTGGTGTTCAACCCAGGCAGTGTGGGGACACACTCCTTTTGGCCACCCAATTCAGACACAGCAGACACCCTTCTCGCTGTAGAGGTTTTCTGTTGGTGACATCTCCAGTCTCCTCCCACGGAGCCCGTCTGCCTGGAGGTGAGGGCACAGGGTCTGACAGATGTCCACACATCTTCTAAACTGCCCCATAGCATTCTCAGTCCTCAGTGGTGGACTTGTTACCGGGGTTTCCGTTTTGTTCTCTCGCTCAGAAACGGCCCGTCCCTCTGTCGTCCTCCATCCTATGGATCCCGTTCTCTTCCATCTTCTTCCTGGAGCTTGGACATGAGAGTCCGACTTCCAGTTCACAAACTTTATCTTCTGCATTAACTCAACATTTTAAAAAATAGTGTAGTGTGCAGTTCTAGAATGCCTGTTTGATTACTTCTGCTCACTCTTGTTTTTCCCATTTGTCCGTACTATTCTCTGTTCTATCTCCTGCGTCTATTCATAATTATTTGGACATTCTTTTCCACTAATAATTATTTTTGACTTATGTCTCGAACTTCTTCTATGGATTATTTTATCTCTTAGCTCCTTGTCACTTTTTCTTGCTGTGTGTGTGTATGTGTGTGTGTGATATTGTAAATACATCAGAAGTTTGAGTATCATACTTTGTAGAGACTCTGGTTTATGTTATATTTCTTTGAAGAGTATTGAATTTTGCTTTGACCTTTTTACTAAATTTGATATACCATTTTTTAAAAGATTTTATTTGAAACCCTTTTTATTTTATTTGAAAGAGAGAGAATGAAGGAGAGGGAGCATGAGAGGAAAGGAGGCAAGAGGGAGAAGCAGACTCACCACTGAGTAGGGAGCCCGATATGGGACTCGATCCCCGGGCTCCAGGATCATGACCTGAGCCAAAGGCAGTTGCTTAACCAACTGAGCCACCCAGGCACCCCTTGATTTACATTTTTATCACAAAATTATTAGAAATAAGTTATATTTATTATTTATTTATTATTGTTATCTCTTATTTGTATTTATTATTAGGTTAAAGTAGGCTCAGGTGCATAACATGACGGTTGACAGTCCTATATGCAATGTTCACCACAACAAGTGCAGTTACTACCTGCAACTGTGCAAAGTTATTACAGTATTATTGGATATAGTCCCTATGTTGTACTTTTCATCATGATTTACTATTTTTTTCAATGTCCAATTTTTGTGTGCATATTAATAGTTCCCTTGTGATTTCTCCTGCAACCTGGGAATTAGATATGAGTTATTTGATTTTTGAGTAGATCAAGATGGAGCTGCCCTTTAGTTGTTAGGTGGTAGTATTATTGCATTGGCTGTCAGCATCCAAAAGAGGGAAGCAGGGCAGGCGACAGTATCAGGGCTGAGTCCTCATGCATCTTTTTTATCAAGAAGGAAGCTTTTCCCCAGGTGCCCTAACATATGTCCTCTTACATCTCTTAGCAGAACTTGGTCCCTGGACTAATCACTGGCAAAGGGGAAAAGCCAATTATGCATCATTCCTCAAAGTCAGGTACATGGTACCCAAACAGAATCAGTTTCAGTAAAGAAGAAAGGAATAGATGGTGAGTCATTAAGGAGCAATGTTTTCCACAACCCAGTGGCTGATTCTCTAATCTCAGTTTATCTGAACTGTTAATAATAGTTGACACGTTTGATCAATTGCCTTTCTTATAAACACTTTCTTCGGTGGACTCTTGGAAAATTACTATCAGTTCTACCTCACTGACTACTCCTCTAACTTTCATTCTCTGAATGGTAATACTCATCTGGTTATTTTAAAGATTTTATTTATTTATTTGATAGATACCACAAGTAGGCAGAGAAGCAGGCAGAGAGAGAGAGGGGGAAGCAGGCTTCCCGCTGAGCAGAGAGCCGGATGTGGGGCTCGATCCCTGGACTCTGATATCATGACCTGAGCCAAAGGCAGACACTTAGCCCACTGAGCCACCCAGGCACCCCTGGTTATTTTAAAATAGCATCTATATATTGATGATTCACAAATTGTGCCCCTAATCCAGACCCCTTTCCTGAACTATAGTCCCATAAATTCACAGCATTCTCAATATTTCCACATAGATGTTTAAGAAATATCTTGATCTTGTTTTAAAACACACTCAATATTTATCTCAAACCATCATTTCCCAGTCTTCCCCATCTTGGAAAATTTTAACTACATTCTTCAATATCTCGAATGAACATCTTAGAGTCATAACTGAACCACCATCCCATGGGTAACTCAAGAAAAATTCTGCCAATTCTATATTTAAAATATATACAGACTTCAACTACTCCTTCTTTTCATGTCTTATTGAGATTCCAACAACAATATCCCAGCTGGCCTTTTTGCCTCTTGCCAAGTGTTGTCAGAGTAATCAAGGTGAGGGACACTGGGTGGCTCAATTGGTTAAGTGTCTGCCTTTGGCTCAGGTTGTGATTATATAGAGTCCTGGGACTGAGCCATGTGTCAGGCTCCTGGCTCAGTGAGAAGCCTGCTTCTCCCTCTCCCTCTGCTGCCACCCCCACTTGTGCTCTCTCACTCTCCCACTCTCTCTCTCAAATAAATAAATAAAATCTTAAAAAAGAGAATAATCAAGTTGATACTTTAAAAACATACCAATGATTGATAGAAAACCAAATTTTATTTAAAATGTGTTTATAATAGCATCAAGCACATCATATACCCAGAGATATAACTAAAAACTATTTGACTCTTCTACCAAAAAAGGGAAGAGAAAAAGAGCTGAATTGAAAAGCATACCATGTTCATAGATTGGAAGTCTCAATACTATGAGTATGTCTGCTCTCCACAGGTTAATCTATAGACATTGCTTTTTTTTAGACATTGTTTTTCCAATAAAAATTCAAACACAGTGTGTATATGTGTTGTGATGTGTATAAATTGACAAGTCAGACTAATTTCTTATCCTATTCATAAATTCAGTTTTACTGGATTATGATTATAAAAGTATAAGGTAAAAATCATTATCTAGGATATGACACAGAGATAAATTTGTGAAGTGTGGTAAAGGAAGACTTTTTAAATAGGACACAGACACACATATACACATAGAACCTGGAAAAGAAACACTGATAAGCTGTATAGCCTTGTAACTTAATATTGTTATCAAAATAATTAACAGCCAGGGCGGCGGGGGGAGGAAGTCAGGAAGAGGAAGGGAAAGAGGAAGAGAGAAGACAGTCGGAAGGAGAATGCTAGACGTCTGTCCAAGTACATAAGACATTCATGCAGATTATAAAAAGAGAGGCAAATAGTAAATGAATTCAAAGACTTCAAAAGATACTAGATAAAGTAGGATCGCAAAATGTTTTAAAGAGCGCTTCAGGTTCTATGTCATCTGGAAAGTGAGAAATAAGACCATAGTGACGGAACACTACTGCCCTCTGAATGCTCAGATTTTATGAGACTGACAATACCAAAGGTTGCTGAGAACATGGAGTGAGTAAAAAGAAACCACACGCTGCTGGCAGATGTGTCACATCTACTGGAGCTGCATACGGGTGTCCTACATTAACACCTATCTGCCTCTACATCTATACTGAACACAAATGAAAACATGCTCGCTGTGGAAGATGTCCACACCGTTCACGGCATGCTTCCTACCGGGCAAAGCTGGAGCCCAGCCAGGTGTCCCCCAGCAGCAGGAGAGGTGAACCGTGGTGTCGTCTCACAGCAGAACGCAGTACAGCAATAAAGATCGGTGGGATCCCCCCACGCACAACCACATGGACAAGGCTCAGGGACTCATTTTGAATGAAAAACCAGACACCACATAACACACACTGTGTAATCCCACTGACTTCCTGTCTCTCTTCAGCCCCCCTTCCTTCCTGACCTGCATTACTGGTTACTATCCGTTCTGTCACCTGGCTCCCACGGTACCACGTCCCCCCTGTCCTTAACCTTGCGGAGACCCTGCCAAGACACCTGCTCTCCATCGGCCCACCGCACACTTTTAGCTGAACGTAGCGCAGACCACACCGACATTGCTCTGGGCCTCTGCCCAGATCCTGCCTTCCTCCTCACTCCGCGGTTCCCCGTCACTGCCGTCCGTCCCTGAGGTTCTGTGCATTGGTTTGTCCCCTCCCTCCACTGGAGCAGAACCCCCAGGAGGGCAGGCCTTGGTCAGATTCGTGTCATACCCTCAGAACCTGGAAGAACGCATGTTAATTAACAATAAAGCCTATCTTCCAAAGATACCTGGGTGAGCGCTGCTGTAATTTATGCCTGTTAGTTAATAGGTCGGCACACGTTCCGCTTCCGTCTCCTGTGGGTGAGCTGTTCATGTTTATGTACTTCTGGTATCCAATTTTTCTTTTTCATCTCTAGGAGTGTCTTGCACAATCTAATGCACCCTCTAGAGAGATACCTCAGACCACCCCTGGGAGAAGATACCCTCTCCGTCATACCCCATAACAGTCAGAGTCTCTGGCAGTTGCCTCTGCTTCTGATCAGACTGACAGAGTAAAGCGGGTCATATGTGGGGTCACCTCAGAGGCAAAGGGTTATCCATGTGCCAGCACTGAACCATCCTGATCTGCTGCATTGCTTCTTGGCACAGAAGTATCAGCGTTAGTATTGAGTCTCTGAAGACTGCTAGAGGCATTTCACCTTGGGGGGAGCAGGGAGAGACGTCACAGCTGAGCCCGCCCTGAGTCTGGGTGCTGGGCACCTGTCACCTTGGGCTGGCTGTCTGTTTAGCAACAGCAGGTTATAATAACACACCTATCAGAGGGGAGGTATGCCTCCCAGGCCCCCTGGTGAGGTGTTTATGATTTGTTCAGGGGCATTAGCAAATTTTGCTCAAATGTGCATTGGACCATGTTACTGCACATTTCATGAATAATTGAAAATGAAAGTCTAAACATTTCATGTGCAGGGATTTGAGTGTGCTTCTCGGTAAAGATAATCACCAAGGTCTAAGAACCTAATCAAGAACATGGGTGTTTCGGCTTGCACACGATATGGGCTGCACATGGGAAATGTAAATCCCACTTTGAAGATGATTCATGGGATCTCTGTTCTTGATGATGGTGGATTTTAATAAAAAGAAAAGGAAGGAAAGCTTTAAAATATTCATAATAATGATTTCTATACCCTTTACTGAACCCAGAATGCACTCTAATATCCTTGCACGTTACTGCCTTTGACCCGAGCTCACTGGGAAAGGCTAATGTATCAGTATATGATAAATACACTTTTCTAGATCGTCACTTTGATCTCTCTGCCAGGAAACAACTAGAAGTCCGTGATGTGGTGTCCTGGAGGGATGTCACGTCTCAGGGTCTGGCCCTGAATCTTCATGGCACAGTTGCTGGCATGGATCCAGTGAGACACCCCAGGGCAAACAGCTGCCCAGAGCTGTTGGCCTTCACAAGAGGGCCATGGGCATCACCTGCGTCCCCCTGGTACAGAAGGACACCCCTTCCCCTTGGCTACGGCTCTGCCCTCCCAGGGCACCCCCGTGTCTGTCTTGGCCCTTGCCAGCTAGTCTCAAGCCCCGGGCCTCTGAGAACAGAATGCAGCTCTTCCGTTCCGCTCACACCCCAGGGCACCGATTTCACCCAGAAGAGAGGCCACGGTCCCAACGTGGCCCTCGCTGACCTCTGGCTTCCACACTGCTCCCCCAGCTTACCCCAGTCACCCCACTAAACTCGGCTTGCCCAGGGCCCTGCTCTTCCCTGGATCTGGAACCTTCCTTCTCAGACACCATGGCTCTCTCCCTCCTAAAGTTCCTGTCTCCACTCAAGGTTACCGTTGGCCTTGTCACCATCCTCGTTAAAAATGGCCATACCCACTCCACACCCCCGGGTCCCTCTGCACCCTCCCTGTGCTCCGTTCCCTGTAGAGACCCGCCCAGATGCCCAGAGTATTACCATACTTAGTTTCTGCATCTCTGCCGCCAACACAGGTGTCAACTCCATGAAAGCAGGAGTCTGTTGTCTGTGCTGCTCACTGTGCAATCGGGGTAAGGAGGCTTCACCTGCCGTAGGCACTTCGTAGGGGTTCGTCCAGTGGATAAATCCTTCCAATGTCGGCAAGTGCTTCAGGGCCTCTGGGCTGGACGGTTAGCCCAGATGCCCCCACTGTACCGCTGGCGTCCCTGAGGCCCAGGAGCTTCGGGCAGGGTGCGGTCTGCAGGGACACTGAGGGGACAGTCCCCGCCCAGCACACAGATTGTGAGGAACAGGTTTTCTGCCTGGGGTCACGTGGGGGGCTCCTGCCCATGCTCCCTCATCGCACTCCCAGGAGCACCCGCTTCTGTGCCTCCTGTTCGTGGGGTCACCCCAGGACAGCAGGGGGCGAACCCACGATCGATACCTGTGTAGAAGATGGAGGACAGGCCTCCCACGTGGACACGGGAGCCCCCAGGCCGCTCGTATTTCTCCAGCGTCTCCTCGTGGGTCCCTAATGAGCAACTTGGAAACCCACCCAAGGTCGCATCAGGCTCACGCCCAGCCCCGCTTCAGGAGGGCTGTTTGTGGCGGAAAGTCCTGTACGTGGCAATACGCCATTCCGAACTCCGATGTGCGGACGTCCAAGTTTTCTGAACATTCGGCAAACCTTTATCTTTTCTGTAGCAGCTTACCTCCGACGAGCCCACTGTGAAGACAGTTGATAATGTCAAAATGCTCTCCACAGGGCAGAGCTGAGGGTCCTCCAAAGGACACAGAAAATGACTTTGTTTTGTGAAAAAAATAGAGTCGTTTTTAAAGGGAATTTGGGAGCCTCATTCAGTAGATACTGACTTTAGAAATAACAGAAATGTCCTAAATGTCGTTTCATTCATCTTAAAATGCCCCTGTCCTGAGCTCGGAGAATGAGGGCAGAGCAAGGCTCAGACGGGCTGGTCCAAGGGTCCCTGGGACAGTGTCACCCGGCTGGAGGATGGTGGGCTGCTGCTGCTGAGACCCTTCTCCGTGCTGAGCCTGGACACGACCCCAGGACCTTCCCCACTCCGGTGCTCCGTCTTCCACAGGGACGGTGCTGCTCTGAGCCTTGGGCTGGGATGTCTCTCTCTCTCCAGGCTCTGTTCTCTCCTGCCTTCAGCACATGAGGGCGGCCTTCCCCTGGCTTCCTTGCTGCCCCGCACCAGGACGCCCTTTCTGTGGGGGGCTTGCCCCTTGCACCCGTGGCAAGGAGTTGGGTTGAGGAGAGTGGCTGCCACTCCACCCGGGTAACGGGGGCAGAACCCCAGGGCCTTCCATGCCAGCCCACCCCACAGAGCCGTGAACAGGCTTCCTAAAGGGACTGCTGTTTCCCACGCGCTGTCCCCCACTCCGGATCCCCCACTGAGCTGCATCCGTCAAGATTCAGAGGCTGAACTTCTAGCACCCAGAACCTCAGACTGTGACCTATTTGGAAGTTGGGTTGTTGAAGATGTAACTAGGTAAGACGTGGTCATACGGGAGCAAGGTGCACCCTAATCCCGGTTGACTGAAATCCTTATAAACAGAGATGTTCAGAGACGGACGTATGCGCAGAGAGATGCCATGAGAAGCTGGGAGACCATGGCCACAGCCCAGGACCATGAGAAGCTGGGGGAGACCTTGACCAAGTGTCTCTCCAGGGTCTGCAAAGAAGGCACAGTCCTGCCACACTCTCTGCAGCCCCCAGACTGTGCCCCAGCAGCCCCAGGAGACCAGCCCCAGCTCCAGGGCTTGGCCTCTGTGGTCCATCATGGGCCTCACGCAGAAAGACAGAAGCCGTCCCTCACTTCCGAAGTCAGAGTCACAGATTGTAGATCTGGTTAGGACGGCGGAGACAGACCCATCCAACCCTTTAATGAGAACTGATAAAGGAGGCTCAGAGAGATTAAATAACATTTAAGAAAACAAGAGCTAAACACTGTGATTCGCTTGGAACCCGCCTCCTACGGCCAGCGCCAGTCCTCCCCAGCCCCGTTCTTTTCTCGGAGTGTGTAAGCCGTGCTTACGGAAGTGCCCCTCACCACCTGACTCCTCAGTGCTGGGAGCCCCCTCTGGAGCCTGTCGCCGGGCCACAGCCCCAAGGGCAAAATCCCGACCCTCCTGCCTCAGGCACAACCCCAGCCTCACCGCACCCCGGAGCCTGCGTGGGCAGGAGGGTGTACCTGAGTGTAACTGGGTGCAGCTGGGTGTAACTGAGTCCCTTGTCCCCTCCTCAGAAGGGGACGGAGCCCAGTGTGGGCCTGCCACTTTCTGGACTGACCTCAGGGAGGACAGAGGATGCCCGCAGGGACCCTCCATATCTCCGAGGCAAACTGCGCGCGATGGGGACAAGCTCCGTGCCGAGGCCTCACTCTGCGAAGGACAAGCACAGAGGCGGCCGACTGGGCAGTGTGCGTTGGGGCCGCCTCCTTAGCAGTAGGAAAAGGAACCTTCTGGGACAGAAGAGTGGCAGGGCGGCATGGGACACCGCGGGTGGGGCCCTGGCCCCTATCACTGAAGCGCACACTGCAGGCCCACTGGGTGCGCATCAGCTCTGGGCCTTCGGGAGAACACGCAGGACGGGAAACAACAACAGGATGCAGGTTAAGCAAAACGCTAACACTTCGCAGAGAGGAGCAGCGATTTCCACCACGGATCATCGGAAGAAACATGCCATCCTCCACCTCTGTGACCACGACTCCACCTCTGTGACCACGACTCCAGCTACACAGACGAGGCGGACTCACTGTCCGTCTGCAGGTGTCCACCTGGAGCATCAGGGTGGCTCTAACAGCAAGTTCTGGAAAGGGCAGCATCAAGCAGCCCTCACACGGCCCACGGACCTCCCTTGATACACAGTCCAGGCAAGATTCAGGTCAGAGACTATTGGCAGGCAGAGGAGGGTGCTTTGGCTGGAAGACTGCAAGCCCCTGAAACAAAAGTGTTTGGGGCATGTTTTCTGAGCATGGAACACACCAGTCTCGGCCAAGTTCCAAGAGAAATGCAGTGCAGATCTCCTTCCTCTGGAGGGAGCCTGGGTGGGAAGGGTGGCTGCAGCCAGCCCGTCTCCTCGGTGCCCAGAACTTCTCAGGAACATGGAGCAGAAGGTGCCCAGGGTGGCGGCACCCAGGGTAGTGGTGCGTTGCGGCCCTGTCCCAGAGCCCTGCACCAATAGCGCACACCTGGGCCATGACAGAAGGACATGCCATCCCCAGCGTTCCTCTGGTAGCCCCATCAGTCAATGCTCCAAGATGCCACAGGAAGATTTCTTTAGACCCTTCAGAGGTCTAAAGAATGTCTACAGAATGCTGATGATTACGTTCAACAAATGCCTTCAGAGCCAAAGCAATGGACTCAGAGCGACAAATCCTGGACTGATCTGACGTGAGCAGCAAGGAGAGGGTGCAGCTCGGCCACGGACCCTCCGAAGCAGACGGCCATGAGCTTCGGGTTCGCAGAGCCGGTACGCGGTGATGGGCTTCGGACTCAGGGTCTAGTCTTGGGGAGCTGACCTGCCCTGAGAAGGGGGCACCAGCACTGTGGCCCCCACGGCATCTGGGGACCTGAGAAGCCACTTGCAATAACGGGCAGGTGAAAACTAATCAGCAAATTGACTGTGTGGTGTGAGGCCTCGTTGGCTCCTGGATAGCTCAAACACATGCCTCTGCAGGAAGGTGCGCCTCATAGGGTCTCTCTTTTCCCTTCACTACCGACAGTTTTGCAGAAATAAGCTTTAAGTCTGCATGTCCATCAGCCCGTCTCTCAGAGAACCCTGGCGATAGGCCTGTGTCCAGACGGCGCTGCGCTGCTCCAGGATCACTGGTGCCTCAACCCTTGGGACCCTTCCTGAAGGGACTGCCACATCCTGGACACATTCCTGCGCCTGCGGTTAGGAAGGACAGTGGGAAGGGGTTGGGGAGAAGGAAAGAGAAGAGGGGACAGAAGAGCCGAAGGAGGCGGAGCAGGAGATTTAATCCGCTTCTTTGTTCCCGTTTTAAGAGTAAGTGGAGCCAACCTTCAGGACCGTTGTTCCTTTCAGAATGAAATTATGAGACTGTGAGCTGCAGAGACGGGAGAGTAAAACAAACAATAAAAGATTATTTCCATCTCCTTGCTGGACGGTCTGTCCGAACCAGTGAGTCCGATCTAAAGGCCTGGGAACGAGCCGCGCGTTGCCGGCTGCGCGGCCCATGCCCCGCGCGCGCGGAGGACCGAGGCGAGAGAGGAGCTGGGGACTCCGTCTACGCGGGCAGCGTCCCCTCCCCGCACGCGCGCGGGTGTCCTTCCTGCAGACGCCGGAGCGCAGCGAGGAGCGGCCCGCAGGCCCGCGTGCAGGACTCCGTCGGCTCAGCCCGACCGCGGGCCGCGGCGGCCCCTTCGCTCCGGGAGACCCTCCCGGCCCCGCCGCCCCGCGCCGCGTCTGCGTCCCGTCCGACCTGGCCGGCTGCGATGTGTTTCTCCTCCGTGCTCGCGCCGTAATGATCTCTGTCTCCTACAAAGGCCACAGTGCAAATGAGATGTGACACCACTGCAGTGAGGCAGTGTTTAAATTGAAATATTATAGGAAGGGCAGCACACGGCAGACCTTTGATGGTAGCAGTCCGGGTCTCAGAGGGGAGCTGTGAATACAGAAGCCTTTGTCAGCGGGCAACGTTCCTCATCATTTCCAAGCGGGAAGGAGCGGGCAGACAGTCCATGAAATAATTCCTACCGGGTAAGCAGCGCGGGGCTGCGCTGCGGAGCCCGATGGCCCCGGCTTTGGAAATCAGCGCCCAAGTGCATCATTCAGCTTGTTGAGAAACGCTTCAGAGTGGGCGAGTGGCAGTCAGCTTTCGGCTACAACGCAAACACCTAAGTACAAACCATGAATGAAATAGAATCTATTCATTAAATTATCGTACAGTGTTTGAAAATAACTCCCGTCGCCCCGGGGAGGGATCCACCATAGCGAGGATGTCAGGGTGAAGACCGCCCCACCCCAAGGACACCCACAAAGGGGGTTTCTGCCCTTTTGCATAGGGTGAGACATGCTGATGATTACGTTCAACAAATGCCTTTAATTGTTCACAACTCTCAAAGTAGACTTGCTCACAGGTGACATGATCTTATATAAAGAAAACCCAAAAGACTCCACAGTGGAAAAACACAACCTGCCAGAGCCAATTACTGCATTCGACAAAGTTGCAGGAAAATCAGCTGCACTGCAAATGATCAACTACGAATCTGTACACTAACAATGAGCCGTCTAAAAAGGGAATTAAGGAAACAACCCCATTTATAACGGCACGAAAAGGAATAAAAGACTTAGGAATAAACCTAACCAAGGAGGTAAAATCTTTGTCCATTAAGAACTACAAAACGTTGCTGAAAGAGATTGAAGATGTCATTGGAGAGACAGCCCCTGTTCAAGAACTGGAACACTTAATTTTGAGATGTCAGCACTTTATCCAAAGCAATGGACAAAGTCACTGAAGTTCCAACCAAAACTCCAAAAATGCTTTTTGCAGAATTACAAAAATCCATCCTAAAACTCAAATGGAGCCTTAAGAGACCCTGAACCACCAAAGCGATCTTGAAAATGCAGAACGAACTTGGAAGTCTCGCATGTGCTAATTTCAGATGTACCACGGAGGTGCAACAGTCAGGGCGGTGTGACACGGCGCACTGACGGACGTCGAGATGGAGGGAGCAGAGCGGAACGCCCGGAAAAACCCTCATGCATATGATCCAGTGATTTTCAACAAGGTGCCAAACCATTCAGTGGGGGATAAAACACTGTTTACAGCATATGGTGTCGGGCAAACTGGATTTCCACATGCAGGAAAAAAAAAAAAAAGAAATTAGACCTTTATTTCACATCCTACACAAAAATTAACTCGTAATGGGTCAGGGACCTCATGTAAGAACAAAACCTTTAAATTTGTCGGTGGAAAGACAGGGAAGATGGTTCATGACATTGATTTCTTGGATATAACATCGGGTAACAAATGAAAAAATAGACTCATTAGTCTTCAGGACCTCAGTCATCAAAAATTAAAAAAAAATAAAAAAAGAACAACTTATCCATTAAAGGGTACAGTCAACAGCATGAAAAGTCAGCTTGGAGATTGGGAGCAAATAGTTGCATACCATGTATTTGATGATGAGTTAATATCCAAATACATAAAGAACTACAACTCAGGAGCAAGGCAAACCCATTAAAAAAGACGTGGACAGGCATTTCTCCAACAATGACATCTAAATGGCCAACAGCTCATGAAAAGGTTCTCCACATCACTCGGCATCAGGGAAATGCCAATCGAAACCACAACGTGAGACGGTGCCCATCCATTAGGATGGCTGTTACTAAAAAAAGGAAAAAATGCTGGTGAGAATATGGAGAAAGGGGAACTTGAATGCCTCTCTCCTATCGGTGAGATTACAAAATGGGACAGCTGCTGTGGAAAACAGCATCCTGGTTCCTCAAAAGAGGTCAACTCAGAAGTACCCTTTGACACAGCAATTCCACTTCTGGCCACACACCAAGAAAGTGGACAAGAGCATGGAGATGTGTAGTCTGTAGGAGGTCATTAGTCACCGTCCGGTGCAGTTTTGCAGGGAACAAGTTATTGAGTTATTTTTTTAACAACCGATTAGAACATTTTGTTTTACTTTTTTATAGAATTGAATGACCTTGAATAAATTGAATTCTCTGACTCAAAGAAACATGTCAATCAGCTGCTTCTTCCCCCAGGGAAGGTGCAGAGTATTAACCAGACTCTCCACTTGTCATGGCTAATGTCAGCGGGCAGCTGGAGTCAACGGAAACCCAGAAGCCCTAGTTTGGCTTTCTCCTGGGTCCACGGAATGGAGGAAAGTCAAGTGAGGAGATGCGGAACCGTCTTGGAAGCAGACCCAACAATCTTCCTGTCCGACAGCTGCTCGCCTGACTGCAGTAAGAGGAGCAATGAACCCAAAGCCCAGGCTCTCAGTCCTCTGCTGCTGGCTGCTGTTCTTCAGCGTCTCGCAGGGGAGGGGGCGACAGAGGAAGGGAGGAAGGGAGGGATGGGGGAGGGGAGGGAGAGGGACGGAGGGACGGGCGGACGGAAAGAAACGGAAGCTCAGGGCGGCCACTGCTCATCTCCCCGCGGTGCTCATCTCCCCGCGGTGCTCCACACGTTGAACGAGGGAGCGGACCCGAGAGGACGAGTCTGGAAGCGGAGCACAGGGGTTTCTTGGTTCTGTGACTCAGTGGTGCGTCTGGGCCAGGAGGCGGACTGTTCAGGGTGTTTTCCACCTGCTAAACTATCCCAGTAAAGGGAACCTCCCTTGGTCGGGGCACTAGACGGACAGCGTTCTCAGAGACCCGCTGTTCTTCCTCGTGCTTTAAGCCGTGGCGTCAGTTTTCCCTTGTTCCGTGTGAGTGGGTGAGTTCTCGGTAAGAGAGCAGACACGCAAAAACGTCGTCAAGATGTTTCTCCACCCTGTGGGGTTTCTGCTTGGAATGCCCTGATTCCGCCTTCAAAAGTACAGACGATTCAGAAGCCGGAGAAGACCCCGTGTCCCCGCACACTGCCCCCTCCCCCAGCCCGGACCTTCCCCAGATGCTGCCGGGGTGAGGGTGGAGAAGGGGGGCGGCTGCAGCGGGGCCGGAGCCCCTCCCTCCCCACACGCACCGGCACGGTTTGGGAGGGCGAGGGGCTGGGGTCTGGCCACCCCAACGCCCGGCTTCAGTCCGACCTGCTGGTTTTGTTTCTATAAATTGTTCTTCTGATTAAGACATTTATTTTTGTGTGTGTTTGTTTAAAGAAAGCTTTACACTGCTTTAGGGAAAAGAAGGTGGAAGAGACATTGAGGGGTAATGGCTCTGCTCACGTCAGTCGTCGGTGCCTTGGGAAAGCCATCTTCGGAGCACCCGACCATGATAAAAAGAGGAGAATTAAAGCCCCCGAAATAAGCCAAAGAGGTGCCTAAATTCTCTCGGTGTGCGGGCGGGCCTTGCTTCTCATCTCTAGCACAAACTTAAAGAAAGAAAATAAGCCGAACCGTTCTTAGAGTGACTCTTCTGTTATCTGACTTACTACAAAGTGCCATTCACTGTCGGCGGCTTCTTCAGACCGGGAAGGGGTGAAATACCATTTTTCCAGGGAGAAAGACCACTTCCATTCCTGGGAAATTGGATCATCCGTCGGAAAATCATTTCAAATGTGCAGAACATCCCATTTCTGAGTCTTCTAAATGACAGGGCAGCTACTGTTGGCTTTTGGGTGGACACAGGGCATAGTGGGTGTCACTCAGGTCCTGTGTCTTCAGGGCGACCAGCAGTTCCGGATCGGCCCCCGACTGACGGCGTTGCTTGGAAGGCAGCACAATCGTTGCTAAAGCTGAACAGTCCAGGCTCACGGAGGCCATTGGTCACTCTCTGTCTGGAGGCTGCCTGTCATCATGAATGTTTTATCAATTAACTGATGGATTGATTCCCTAAATATTCAGTGAGTGACTCTTGGGCAGTTAATCAGCCCAAGGCTGGCTTGTGATGGGTTTCGTACACAGGATCTGCTGTCTAGAGTAACGGCAAATCCGGGTGGAGGGTGAGTGGGACCCCGAAGACCCCATCTGTGAGTTGGACGGGAAGAGGGCCGTGAGCTGGGAGAAGCAGAGGAAACCACACGGACCCTGCAGGGTGGCCACGACTGCATCTGCAGACGGGCGTGGAGGGGCGTCCGAGGGAGGGCGGCGCATGACGGAGGCGCAGAGACAGTGACCGATCTTCCTCCGTTCTAGTCCTAGGCACGTTTCAACCTTCACACAGGCTCCCGGAGAACCGTTTCTGCGGGACGCCTTCAGCGGCACGCACGCTCTTCAGAGGGACTGCGGTGCCGCCCGAAGTCATCAGTAAGTGTGCACGTGTGCTAGCAGCGCACCGACAGCACGTGTGCTAGCAGTGCACCGAGCACGGCACAGGATTGACCGAGCCCTGTGTGCAAGCCGGGCCTTGGAGCTGCAGCAGAAGAGAAGTTAGAGCAGTTCCCCTCCGGGAGCCGGCCACGCAGAGCCACCTGGAAACTGGTGAGGAAAGCGGTCACGTGGTCTCACGCGCGCAACCAAGGAAAACAAGCAGCGAGGGCGACGAGGTGGGCAGGGCTACTGGAGACGGAGCAACCACGGACGCGTCTCTGGGGACGTGACATCTGAAGAGGGGCCTACACGAGGAGAAAAACTCAGGAAGACAAGGGGGGCGTTTTAGCAGAGGGACCCCCTCCCCCGGCACGAAGACACTGAGAGTGAGCAGACATCCTGGAGGTGAGGGGGGCAGGGAGCCAATGACAGTAGACACGGCCCAAGAGGGTGCTGGGAGGTCATGGGGGGAGGCAGACAGAGAGCAGAGGTTTGGTTTCTGCTTCAGTTTTGGATGGTTTTAGGCAGAGGAGTGACACAACTGGATGGATTTCAGATGATTTCCGATGAATGGAGAATGGACAGGACAGGACCCTGAGTGGGACCACGCGTCCCTGTAGGCTTGGGTGAAGAAGGCTGTGATCTGGACGAGAGTGGGTCGTGGAAGTGGGGGGCACTGCGGGAATCAAAATCATCTCTGGCAGTTTTTGTTTGTGACAACATAAAATAAGGGCAAAGAGACAGGAAAATGGAACTTATTTCTCAGATCCTTGTGATAAGGAATCAGTGAGAGGCAGGGGCTTCCTGGAAGTGGGGGTTCTGGGGGAGAAGCAGGGGGCGGGGCAGGACTCAAGTCATCCTATCAGCGCCCAAACGGAAGCCCCTGGGTGAGCTGGCTTTGACGCTGCAGCCCGGCCCGTGGATGGCGATGAAGCCAGGGGCGGACCCCATCCCACAGGCAGAAACGCTTGTTAGAGCAGAAGACTTGGCATCCAGCTTCGGCTCTCCGCGGATTTAGGGATCGGACAGAGAGAAGGTGGCTAGGAAAAACCAAGAAGTAGCCGCCGGTGCTGTCGGAGGACCCACGAGCACGGGCTGAGAGCGAAGAAGGGAAGCAAGCAGCTGGGGTTCCCTCCGCTCCCCCGGACACGGACCACGTGGTCCCAGATAAGGTTTGTCCAACCCTGTCTGCCCAACGGAAAACACGAAGTCACCAGCAACTTCCGAAAGGGTGTTGAGTGCAAACACTTAGAACTGAGTCGGGCACAGTGACGCTTCCATTACAGCTCGGCTGTTCCCGCTTCAGGTAATTGCAAACCCGGTTTTCGACTCATCCTTCCTCCCACGTGTGGGCTCCCCGCACAGGAGGCCCGCTCCTCCACGGGGACGGCCTCCCCCTGCGCTGTCTCCCACCCGCCAGCGTTCTCCGTCCTCCTGGGAACGCCTGGTTTTGCTTGCCGCCCTCCGCTGTGTTTGCAAGGTTTCACCACATCTACACGCTGTGGAGGCCTCAAGAAAGCGTTCATTGGATGGACCTTGAAGAGCTGTATTAATTTTCTGTTGGTGCTACTGCAAATTACTATACACTTTGGGTCTTAAACTGACAACACAAATCTAAAATCTTACAGTTTGTATGTTAGAAAGCCAACATGGCTCTCAGTGGAGTAAAATCCCAGTGTCAGCAGGGCTGTATTCTTTTCTGGAGATTCTGGGAGAAAATCAATTGTCTTGCCTTTTCCAGCTTCTAGAGCGGAGGACATTCCCCGGATGGCAGCCCTTTTCTCTGCAGTCAGAGAGTCTTCCCACGCTGTCACACCCACTTCTTCGGACCTCACACCTCTTTCGCTGATCTCTGCCTTTTCTTCCACTTTTAAGTACTGTTATGATTTCCCTGGATCCACCTAGATAATCCAGGCTGATCTCCCCATCTCAAGGTCAGCTTATTAACAACCGTAGCTCCCTCTGCAGACTTTTCCTCCCTTTGCCACGTACCAGACACGTCCACAGGGGCCGAGATCAGGACGGAGACTTTTCCTGGTGGGCCAGGATTCTGCTCCCACGTCTTGGAACGACACACTAAGTGTGCTGGGTTTGTGAGTGCGCAGGTTTCTGCGCTGGAGAGGCAATCCATGGCTTTCATCATGTTTTCAGTCAGTGGCCCAAAGCAAAGTTTAGAACCGCTGTATGAGCAATCCCGTAAAAACCACCTGTCCACACAGCGGCCCGTGGGCCTTTGCTTCTGGTACCAACCACTTATTGTATTAATCATCAAGCATTTATCATTAATCAAACATCAGTTGTTAAACCAAATCAGTGTCTGAGCTTTTCTCTGCCTCCAGTGCCACAGGCCACACTCCGTCTTTCCCCGGATCGAGTATCATCCTTAAGCAGCACCCATCTCATATTTTCTCTGGAATGCTTTTGAAATTACTAAGATTAAAAAAAAAATAAACAATAGCATACATATTGGGTTTAACCTGACTTTGAAACCAGAAACCAGTCAACTGACAAGGAATCCTCTCTCTGTTTTTATATAAATAGTCATTGTATGTGTGTGTCATTGGCTCTCTGTGAATCGCAGACTTATTTATAAAACGCACTGGGCTTATCTTTAGACTGCCACAGGGAGTGATGGAGAGTGAGGGTGTTGATGTTGACGCTCCCGGGGTACGTTCTTTACTGACCAGAGATGGGAGAATCCTATTGTCCCCTCCGTGGCTTTTCTCATCTCCAATCTGCCAGCGGGGTCTTATCTATGCTGAGATAAATCAGATAAAGGTTGAACGCACCAGGAATTGGTTGACTAAAGGTTATTGTGTCATCTGCATCAGGTGACATGCCCAGAGTCTATTTAATGGACAGCACTGGCAAGCGTGTTTACCCAAAATATCACCCAGCATCAGAATCATCATTCACAAGAAACAGATGTCAGCGTTGTCCTAGCCTTGCAAGTTAGCGGAGCCGGAGAAAGTCTAGAGGCCAGTGAAACGCACAACCGTGGAAACTGAGTCATGGAAAAGCTCAGTGATTGTTCTAGCATCACAGGGAATGTCTGTATCTAGAATCTGTTCTCATTGAGTGTCTTCTGCTCCACTGGTCGAGGATCTGACCAGAGACCCTCTTTCAGCCTCTTGATGGATCGGGGTTTGTTGTAGGCACAGAGACCCTCTTTCAGCCTCTTGATGGATCGGGGTTTGTTGTAGGCACAGAGCCTACATTCCACTTAACGGGGGTCAGTCAGAAAAACGCTGTTATTGCGGATCCGTTTCTGATGGGGTTCTGGGTCTCAGAGTCTTACTCAGGACACTAATGCATGACCCCCTTCCTGATTCTTACAGATAATCCCCTTGGAGGGGAGAGAACGGATCAGCTCCTCCGTGCTACAAAATACAAACACACGGACAGCGGCAGAGACCACCCGCCCAGGACTTGGGAAAGGGAAGCAGCTTCTGATGGTTAAAGGGAAAGGTGTCTGAGCCAAAGCAGTGTTGTTAGGCTCTCGGAGCTGGAGGAAGAGAGTCGATGTGCGGAGATTCTCAGTCCCTGCTGCGTGGGGCCTTCCGCGTGGCCACTCCTGCTGCCAAAGGAGCCCTGGGGGTCTGAGGGTGGCCGCGCCCAATGAGGCACTTCACGCAGGGCCGACTGTCACCTCACCTCTTTCCAGCCCATCTGAAGCCGCGAGAAATTCTCCAATTTAGCGAGCAAACTTAAGTCATTATTAGAAATGACAGGGAAACCTGATGAAATTGTACTTTCAATTGGAAAACAAAATTGCAATCAGACCAACATGATTTCCTCATGGTCTGACCATGCTAATGCCGGCCGAGACATGGGCAAATGTATTTAAAAGTCATAATGGAGCATTACCATGCGATCGCCTTTCACTGGCCCTTATTAATATAAAACTTCAATTTGCATGTAAATGTGGTCAACTTTCATATCATCAAAATACATGAGGCCTGGGAAAGTAATGAATTGAAGTTGGATGCAGCAATTACTGACGTTTATAAAGAATTTTAAAGAGGTCAGTCTAGCCTTGGCTGAGAAAATGAGGAAATCAACAGGGAATATTGTCGATATAGCAGCCGGGGGAGTCGGAGTCAGTCCCAGGTGCTGAGGGCCGGGCGATGATTAATAGAGAGGGAGCGGCCGCCTCTCACCCAGGAGGGCTCGGCCAGACCCCAGGCTCCTGCGCCGCATGAAAGGTGCTCCCCGGTCCGCTCTGGAGCCGCCTGGCGGGGCGCTCCGAGGGGAATCAAGGAGCAAGTGCTTACGAGCCAAAGCAGGGCTGAGGGCTTAATTGGGCCGCACAGCCTTTCAGCTTTCCTCCGTGGCTGATGCGCGGTTTAACCTTCTTTCCACCTCAGACACTCCAGAGCCACGAGGATTTTAATAAGGCACCGGCGTGACGGCTTGCCTAAACATTGACTTAGTTGCTAAATTGAGTTAAACGGCCTTCGTGTGCTGTAATGGCAATTTATAAGCAAGGTGCCTGTTTTCTTTTCTTTTCTGTTGGTTTTTTTTTTTTTTTTTTCCTCAACAGGAAGTATTTTTCCGGGCCACATGTTTCATCCATCCTCAACCACGTGGAGTGATTTGGGGGATTCTCTTTGCCTATTTGTACATACAAGTTAACAGGCAACATAATTTTAAACATGCCTTGGAAAAAAAATCAATGCGAAGATAGAAATACTGCTCTAATTTTGGAGCACTTTGATGCATAGAAAGCAGAGTCGGAATGCACCCGTTTGCAAAATGGGATGTGACCGGTGAGGACTGCTCTAGACTCCGTAGAAGGACAGAAATCGCATCACCTCTTGCAGAAGGGAGGTGGGTTCAGGGTCCAGGCCAGGATGCAGTCTCGGTGGGGGGCACGAGGGCTATCCTGTTTACTGCTTGCCATCTGGTCCTTGTATTTTCCCACTTTGCATCTCTTCCCTGTTAAGCCATTTAAGGGGCATCTACAAACCTATTATAAATGCAGGCCACCTTAGAATTGCATAAACCTTCATGAAATCCATATGTGTACCAGCCGCTTTTATTAAGTGCTTGGCTCATGGATAATTCTCTGTGCCTGACCCCTCCTGGGCTCCGTTGAGCGGCTTCCCCACTGAGCTGACGTGGTTCTCCCTCATGCCACACTTCTCATCGGCATCCATTGTCTCTGTGTCCACTTTTCTTTCTAGATGGCTTTTTATCCTTCTTCCTCCCCAAGCGTGTGCATCAGCGTGGATGCCCAGCCTCCTCTGGAGCTGTACACGTCTCTATTTCCATTCACACAGACATTTGCTGTCACCGAATGCAGATTCCAGAGACTGTTAGCAGTCTGTGTTGGGAGCTGGCAATGAAGTCTCTGAATGAGGAGGCCCATGTGTGACAACTGACCAGCAGCACGGACACCCTTTAACTCCAGTGGTACTTAAATACTTCAAAGAATGCTCTTTTCTTCCAGGTAACAAGCAAACTTCCCATCTCCCAAGAGCTGTGGTAATGGACGAAGTCAGGGATCTTTGTTGAGCAGAGAAAGGGCTAGCCAGATACTGGGAGTGTCCTTCAAGCCTGGGCTTTGGAAAAGTCGAGGGAAACTGGACTTTTAACAGGAAAAGTTACAGGGATCTATAAGAGCATTTTGCTGGGCTTAATATTTGAATGCACATGTTTTCTTCCTCACATTGTCTAAAGTACGAGCTATATCTGAATGCACTGTATTTTTTAGTTTTTTAGCTGAGATGGAATTGACACAGCACATTGTGTAAGATTCAGGTCTGCAACGTGTTGTTCGATTCATGTAAACTACAATCTGATCGCCGCCCTCCTGTTGGGTAATACCTCCATCACACGCCATAGTTATCATTTAGTTTTTGTGCTGAGAACAGTTCGATCTAGTCTCTTGGCAACTTCGATATGCGTAACACAGTATTGTTGACTATACTCACTACGCCATTCTTTGTCTTTTCAGAATTTACACAACTACAGATTGAAAGTTTGACCCAGGAAACAACATCTCGCCAATCCCCTGCCCCAGCCCAGCCCCTGATGGCCACCAGTCTACTCTCTTTTCCTGCAAGTTTGGCTTTTTACGATTCCATCATCAAGTGAAGTCATACAGTATTTGTCTCTCTGTCTGACGTATCTCCTTTAGCATGATACCTTCAAGGTTCATCCATGATGTCACACATGGCAGGATCTCCTCCTTTCCGTGGCTGCATAACACTCCACAGTGTGTGTGTGTGTGTATATGTGTGTGTGTGTGTGTCTATATCATATCTGCATCTCTCTCTCTCTCTCTCTCTCTTTCTATCTATCTATCATCATCTATCTGTCTTCGTGGACTCATCTGTCGACGGACACTTCGGTTGCTTCCACATCTTGGCTCTCGTGAATCATGGTGCAGTGAACATGGGTCGGCAGCAGTGACCATGTCTCTTCAGGATCCTGATTTCAATTCCTCTGGATGTATACCCAGAAATGGGACGGCTGGCTCATACGGCAGTTCAATTTTTAGTTTTCTGAGGAACCACCATTCTATGTCCAGAGTGCCTGGCCCAGTTCCCATTCCCACAGACAGTGAGAAGGGCTCCCTTTTCCCTAATCCTCACCAACATTTCTGATCTCGTCTTTTTCATAAATAGCCATCCTGATAGGTGTGAGACGATAATTCATGGTGGTTTGGGTCTGGGCTTTCCTGATGATCAGTGATGCTGACCACCCTGTCATATAGCTTTTGCCCATCTGTATGCTGTCTTTGGGAAAATGTCTATAGAGGTTCTTTGTATACTTTTTAACTGGATTATTGCATTTTTGCTATTGAGTATTATGGGTTTTCATATATTTTGGGTTCAACCTTTTATCAGATGTATGGTTTGGGACTATTTTCTCCTACTGCATAAGCTGCCTTTTCAATTTGTTGATTGTTTCCTTTGTAAAAACTCTTGAGTTGACTGTGGTCTCATTGGTCCTTCTTGGGTTTCGTCACCTGTTTTTGGTGCCATGTGAAGAAATTGCCAAGGCTAATGTCAAAGATCTTCTCCCCCGTTTCCTTCTAGGTGTCTCCCAGTTTCTGTCTATGTAAGGTGCTGATCCACTTGAATGCATTTTAGCATAAAAGTTGGCCAAGCCAGTGTGTTGTCTTGGCGGGTGATGCGTCTGGAGAAGTGTCTGTCCCGTGGCGGAGAAAACACAGCAGGGCCCGCTGAGGGGAGGGCGCTGGGGACCAGGCATGAGCATCATCTGAGATGAAGGCTCTCCTTTCCCTCAGTGCCCAATCTGCCCCCTTGCCCCCAGTGGGGCTGTGAGTTCTGCAGAGGCAGAAGGTGGGATGGGACACGGAGGTGACTCTCTGGGTACTAGGTGGCACGGGCTGAGCCACACAAATTCTGAAGGGACCTGGGGACCAGACCTCAGTGAGCCTCCTCAGGAGCCGGTGAATGTACACTTTACCCCGACCTCTACGGCTCGGTCCCCGGTGAGGCTGCTCCGCGGGACTGCTCCCGTGGGTGGGCTCACATCGCAGCCTGACACTCACTCTCTTTGGCTCCCACTTGACACCTGCTGGTGCGTGTCCTGGAGGCCTCCGTGTGCCTGGCTCTAAGAAGCAGACATGGCGGCAGCTGCCCTCACCTCCCAGGCCTAGCCAGCCGCTGCCTGCTGCCCAGCTCCCGTGAATGCACGTGCACCAGCTCCTAGTGACAAAGCAGAGTCCCAAATGGAACGGACAGGTTTGTGGACACGTGGCGCTGAGTGAAGGCCACTTAGAGACCTCAGTGCTCCTCTAGCCCCCACGGCTCTTGCCCATCCCAGCCCTGCCTGAGACCTGCCACGCAGTCGGGGACTCTGCCGCCCCCCAGATCAACTTAATTTAAAGGTAAAGATGTTTTTCATAAGACAAAATAATTGGTATCATATTCGGTGTCATATTTGACTAAAAAATATAAAGAAAAGTTTCTGCCTCCCGGACACCGGGTGATACTTACTGTCCCCGCACTTTGTTTTCTCGGCTGTTCCACAGCCATAGCCGCACTGTGCAGCACGGGGCTACTGAGCGATTCGTGCAACAGAGACCAATTCACGGCGAAGGCTAAAGATGAACCAGAAGGGAATCATACAGAAAAATCCGATCCTTGGGAGAATCACATTGATTTAGAAGATCACTGGTTTTCTGTAATATTTTTGTTTTGTTTTGTTTTTCTCTTCACCAAACAACCAAACCCCTAATCGTTAATACCATTGACTCAAACAAACCAGTGCTCTGTGGGATTGTTACATGAAAGCAAGAAGTCCACTACACTTAAAACCACTCTACATTTATAAACCATGCACAGCTGCTACATTGTCCATAATTGCAACATAGTATTTAATCTTTTCCTTTCTTAGTAGTCCCTCAGCAGTGCCAATGTGTCCATATTATGTAGATGGCTGTGGCTTCCACGTGCAGAGAAGAAGCTGACTGATTCCAACTACAGTTAGAACACAGCAGAAGATAAGGAGCCACAATGGAGATTTTCTTTCTTTAAGATTTTATGTAATTATTTACAGATTTCTTTATTTATTTGAAAGAGAGAGAGAACATGAGTGGCGAACAAGAACACAAGAGTAGGGGAGGGAGAAGCAGACTCCCTGCCCATCAGGGAGCCGGACTCGGGGCTCCATCCCAGGACTCTAGGATCATGACCAGAGTCTATAAAAAATTACTTGTATAACGTTTCTACGTTGGACATATTCAGCACTTGCTAGCTAACAGAAATCTTAATTTTGACAATGCATTGGTTGTAAAATGTTGTGTTATGGTTTGAATTCTAGTTTTCTGTAGCATAAGGTCAAACTTTTTTTTTTTTTTTTAAGCAGACACCTGACTGACTGAGACACGCAGAGACCCCTATTTACTTATGTCAGAGAGAGACTGGGAGAGGCAGCCTGAGCAAGAGGAGGGGTAGAGGTGGGGGGAGAGGGAGCGAGAATCTCGAGCAGACTTCCTGCAGAGCCAACACGGGGCTCCGTCCCAGGACCCTGAGATCACGACCTGAGCTGAAACTAAGAGTCAGAGGCTTAACCGACTGAGCCACCCAAGGCAACAGCTGGGGATTTTCTGTTTCCATCAGACACACAGAACACAATATGTCCTGAACGGTGCTTAAAACATCTTCCTCCTGGCCGTCCAGTGATCCGATCGGCATGCCGGTCCTGCATCCTTACCCTTCCCGGCTTGCTCTTCTGCGATCTCTACCCAAGGCTGTGCCCAGTCACATTGAAAAACAAAATATAAATCCAATCTTTATTTTGTAATGAATGAATAAGTAGCCAAAATTTACCCAAAGCCAAACTGAAATTTGGCATAGCACTCTATTAGATTTTTCGCTTAGTGCGGGGGATGGGAAACCTTGGGCACTTTTTTCAGGACTTCATAACTAAAGTTGATATAAATACACATTCACAGATTTTCATTTCGCTAAATAGAGTCACTGGAAGTAATTGTTCGGTGGCATGCCAGGACTCAACACAGGGCACACTTCAGCAATGGCAGGTTTATTCTAATCGTTCTCTCTTCTGATTTCTGCTACTTCTCTTCCGACCTCCTTTGTTCACAGATGTATGCCAGTTGCTGTCTCTGAGGGGACAAAAGTCAGAAGACTTGCCCTGGGTCCTAGCTGTCAAGGAGCAGAAAGCTGAATTTATTACTTACTGAGGCAAGGGAGATCTGCGCCCTCAGACACACGTCCCCTGAGCAAAGTAGCCTGATATCTTCATAGAGCGAGGCTTGGGGGTTGGCGGATTGGCAGAGGCTGCAGAAAGGGGGTCCGCTAGCCATTTGGCTGGTGCTCAGAGATGAGTTTATTGGAGTAAGGCTCTTCCCAGCTGGCTGACTTTCAGAAGTAAGAGGTTGCTAGTGGGGTTTTGGCTTCCAGAAGCATGTGTACTCTGGGGCAAGTGCTTGAGTACAGGGGTCTGAGCGGGATCTGCGGATGTCATTGGAACTGCGTGCCTGGGCTGGCAGCTCTCCCCTGCACGGCTAGGGCCCTGCTCAGCCTCTCCCTGTGGGTCTCCGTCAGCCCCCACTGCTGGGGAGATCACCAACCACCGTCCCAACCTCCACAGCAGGTGCTGATTTTTCTGCAAGATGGTGTTTCTTTGAAACTGTCAGAGTATAAGGACATATTCATCAACACGATTTTATCCTGGTTTGGTCTTTGAACGATTTGTTGAATCATCTGAGAGAGCAGTATCTGTACGAAAGTATGTGTCCGGTGTTAAAATGGTACAGTATGAAAATGGGGGTGGCATCACGGAACAGATCCGCATGCACAGGACACAGGGCAGCAGGGTCTCAGTCCCACTGGCTGGCCGAAAGATCCTAGACTGCAGTCTGGCCCCGAACTCCCCGGGCTGGAGGGCTTACACCAACGTGCCGTCCCAGCTGAGGTGGAAGGCAGATGTTCCACGCCCAGCTCAGGTGCGCAGGTTCTGCATTTAGGATCACTCTTCCCAGGGGCCTGTCCCGCCGGATCTCCTCTCTACCCCCAGGGACACTTGAAGCTCTAGAAGCTCTGTTTAGGGAGAAACAATCCATTGAGTGTATCCAAGAGTCATAAACTTGCCATGATCTGTTAGTGCCAGAGAAAAGGCCCAAGATTCCTTCACATAGGCTGAGCTAAGGGTTGTTCGAGAGCCGGATTGTACTGACTCTCCTTGCGAAGTCGGAATCTCAGCAGCTTGTTTACAGATTGGGGGGGGGGGGGGGCGTGAACGATGAGAACAGAAACAAAAGGAGAAAGACCCATGTAGTCCAAAACAGTACGGAAGGAAAGTGGGCAAGGGGGTGGGGTGGTGAATCACGAGGAGCTCCTAAGACATGGGGCCGCGTCAGTTACGGTGGTCTCGCAGCGAAGCTCCTGCCTTGCCGTGCTCGCTCCTTGCTTCTGCTGCAACAGATGAATACAAGGTACTGGCTTAAACCCATCTCCCAGCTCGGGACATCAGAACCCGAAATGGGTCTCACAGAGCTAAAATCAAGGTGCTGGCGGGGTTGCGTTCCTTCTGGAGGCCATACCAGAGAGTCTGCTCCTCTGCCTCCTCCAGTTTCTGGAGGCTGCCCACCGTCTGAGTAGGCCCTGGCTGTGGGCACAAAACACCCCAGACTGAGCAGCTCATCAACAGCAGGAACTTACTGCTCCCTGCTCGGAAGCTGGATGTCGCATGTCAGGGTGCCAGAGGGTGGGCTGGGTCACAGACGTCTCACGTCCCACAGAGCGGAGGGATCACAAGGAGCCCTGTGGAGTTCGTTCATAAGGGCACAGTTTATGGTGAATCTGGGTTGGCCTGTGTTAGCAAATACCTGTGTTCAGTCACTTGCGCAGTGACTGGAATTGGAAGTAGTGAGTCTTTCCTGAGAAGGATTCAGGGGCGCCTGGGTGGGTAAGCACCGTGACCGAAGCCCCTCCCAAAGGCCCCACCCCCGAATATCATCACCGTGGGGTGGTTATGGTCTCAAAATACAAATTTGGGAGGACACAAATATTCAGACCCCAGAACCCACACTCCTTGGCTCACAGCCCCTTCCTTCGACAAAGCCGGCGATCCCATCGCTTGGAACGCGGCTTCCGTTGTGCATCTGCTTCTCTGATTCTGGCTTTCCTGTCTCCCTCGTTCACGGATAAGGACCCCTGTGAGGCGGCATCTCAAGGTTGGATGACAACAGCCTTGCTTACATCTGCAGGCTCCGTCCCCTCTGCGGGACATACCGTGTCCCCTGCTGCTTTCGTTCAGGGCGCCAATGACTAACAGGCTGTAGAGGGTCCGTTGACCCTTGCGTGACAAACAGCACTGTGTGTTATCGAACACCTGTGCCGGTCTACACTTAAGGACACCCTCCCGCTTATCTTTGTACTTAAACTATCATGGAGGTCTACTTTACAAATAGCCAATGTTCAAAGAGAAAGCTGGTTTTACCTTTTTTTTTTTTTTGTTAAGATTTTATTTATTTATTTATTTGACAGATGGAGACCACAAGTAGGCAGAGAGGCAGGCAGAGAGAGGGGGAAGCAGACTCCCCGCTGAGCAGAGAGCCCGATGCAGGGCTTGATCCCAGGACCCTGGGATCATGACCTGAGCCGAAGGCAGAGGCTTAACCCACTGAGCCACGCAGGCGCCCCTGGTTTTACCTTTTGTAGATCTGAGACCTTCTTATTTGCTCAGGGAAGGGAAGGGATGTTTGCTTAATCTGGACTTATGTTCCGGTATCTTCTATATAAGGATTGGATATTATCCCTGAAATGGTATTTTGTTTAGAAAAGAAAAGTGAAATTCTTTTCAAATGCATGCTCCTTTGTTTCCTATCCCTAATGCATAGATGGGCATTAAAATTGTTTGGTGTGTTTTTAAAATGTTTCTCTATTTATAACACCGTCCTAATGGGTGGACTAAATCTTTAGAATCCTCATCATTCTACAGCCAGAAGAGTGTTATGGGCCAACTTATGCCAGACAGCGTGGCTGCGTTAACATCTGGGATAATATTACCTGCAACCCTACATTTGGGTCATAAAGTTGAAGGATACGGCTGTGAAGAGCCTTTTTATGACTGTGTTATACTCTAGCAAATTAATACTCGTGTGTTTCTTTCTTAGCGTTCCCCCTCTGTGTGTCTAGAACATTACCAGAGTCTCTCACTGTGTACGTCTGATCATCTCTAAATGAAGAAACTGCCGCAATATGCAAGAAATTAAAGACAGTTCCCCGGAATGGACCCATTTATATGAGAAGGGGTCCCGTGCCTCTGGAGAGTTCGAACAGGACAGGTGTCTGAGACTTACTTGTGGTCTACCCGAATGCACCTCCTGCTATGTCTCATAGAACTTTAACAATGCTAGGCGAGCATCGGCGGCTTGAGTGGCCGTGGACAGGCTTTCAGCAAATGTAAGAAGTCACTAGACGTCCTGGTCTGAGTCATCAAGTACCTCACAGACGTCCTTATCGGGCCAGGCACTGTTCCTTCATCGCCCTGGGAACCGTTGTAAGGATGTCCTTGTTTGCCATTCAGATAGTTAAATCCCTTTTTACAAATATTTTATTTATTTATTTGAAAGAGAAGGAGAGCACACAAGCAGGGAGCCCAGTGAGGGGCTCAGTCCCCGAGATCACGACCTGTGCAGCAGACACTTAACGACCAGGCCACCCAGGTGCCCCTAAGCCCCTCTGGTAGCGAAGGGTTGTTAATTCTAGTTCCAGCTGTGGCAGGAGGAACTGGACACAGATCGCGGCTAACGTGGACTAACTTTGCCGACGGGAAATCCAGATTCTCGTGGGAGAGGCAGAGATCATGCATGTGAGCCAACCTAGACTCAGCAACCCGGGCACGAATGAATGGATGAAGGGAGGGCTCTCGCCCTGTGGCCAGTCCCCCCAGACGCGACCATCCCACTTTGCTCCTCCGCGCGTGGTCTCAGGCTGCTCCGCCCTTCCAGGTTATGGCATCCATTAGGAAGTGACCGTCCTGTGTGGAAGTGGGCTCTTCAAGGTCAGGCTCCATGAATGTTTCCAGACCCTGCCACCCCCTCACCCAGGGCACCGTGTCCATCAGATGGCATGCAATTACATGCTTTTACTTGCCCTATGATTTCCTCCTTGAGATCCACAGGCCTGACTCACAGATGCAGGTGCCAAACCAGAAGGAACCTCAGAAGCTTTCCTGCACACCCTCACCACCCCCCACCTACAGCAGTGGCCTCCCCAACTCCAGGCATGATGACGTACATGCTAATGAACAAGGAACCTGTACATGACTTTCATTTTGCCATTTGATGAGGATGGTAGCTCTGGACATGGGTCAGTTGGGTGGTTTGGTTAAAAGTAGGGACTAATGAGACCAAGATAGAGACCAGGGCCCCTTATGGCCAATTAACTCTGAGCAAAGAGAAAAACTCATTTCCGTGGTCAAAGCTACCCTCTTTAGCACAGTTAGCTAGTCCATAAATGTGTGATATTGACCCCAAAGGGGAACTGAGGGGAGGACGAGGGGCAGCTCAGCCCCACAGCCCCCCTGGTCCCGAAAAGCAGCCGGCATCGCACAGGTGCTCGCGCACACACTGGGGGCCCTTCCCGGCTCTGGAATGACAGAGCCGAATCTCCAGGGATGGAGACAGACCCTCGTGTCCTTAAGCCTGGAACCCCAGTGAGAAGTGGCTTTGGAGGTCATGTTTCTAAACCTTTGGCTTCACTGAGGTGCTGATTTCACTGCTTCATTGGTGACCCACAGTATAAAGAGGCTTTTGGTTAAAACTACTTTTTGCCACAAATAATTCAGCAGAATCCTAACCTCCTAGGTTTGTAAGGAACCCTACAGGTCGCTCCCTTCAGTGAGCCGTCCAACACCAATCCGCCAGCATATGAGCAGGTGCCTGATGTGCTCTGCGTGGTCCCCGGGCTGAGAGAGGCAGGAGCTCTCAACTCAGGGAAACCCCAGCAGTTAGCTCAGCCCATGGCGGGAGCTAACGTCTCTCCTCTGCATCGGCATCTTCCGTGGATGAATTTTACACATGAAAATCCAAATCCACACATGGACAAGTAATGTTCCTGTCACAGAAGCCTCTGTGGTAAGATGCTAATGCAGTATTTTATCCAGATACAAGTCTTCCTAACCCCCATGGCCACCCATTTCCAAGAACGCACCCATCACAGAAGATGCAGCAGCCTGGACGCCACTACCACCACCGGCGGCAGCGAGTCCTGCCTGCGTCCTGCTAGGGCAGGTGGACCTCGGGGATGCTAGAGCATCTCTGACATGTAACTTCCTTCTGTCTGAGTTTGTAGTCACTACCCACCAGGGCTGGACACACAGTGGAGATGTCAAACTGCGGCTAGGGGAGGTGCCTGCGCGGGCTCCTGCAGAACCCCTGGACGGCGGTCTGGGGGCTTCAGGCCGTGACCCCTGCATGGCAATATTGTGTTAAGCCAAGCTCCAATTCCCGTGAAGGCTGTGGGCTCTAACCCAGCAGACCTATAACCGTCTGCCTACGCAGTGTATATGCTGTGTAACCACAGACACCAGCGACGTGTAAACTCTTGAGCGTCTAAACATTGGTAACGTTCAATAAACTCAGAGCAGGCCTGTTAGACAAATGGCCTCGAAGACTTCAGGAGCATAAAGACTGTGGGAACATTTGTTAAAACTCATTATTCTGAGCCCTGGCATCAGAAGTCTTACTTCCTTGGGTCTGAGGAAGAGTCTAGAAATGAGAATTTTTAGCAAGCTCTTTATTTCAATCCGATACTAAGTGTCTTGCAAACCACCCTTTGGTAAATCGTGTTGAGTCAGGTTCATGTTTTCCTTTGCTAAAAATGTTGCGCTGGAATTGGCTTTAAAATTTAATAAACTGAGTCAGGAAACCTAAAATTATTGTGTTTCTTCTAAATATTTCTAAATTCCAAAGATCAAAATATACGTGAATTCATAATTCCTGAATTTAAAACGAAACAAAACAAAACAAAAAACTAATGAAGAAAATGACATTCTCGTGTCCCCGCCTGGCTGCACCCTGACGACTGCCCGCTACAGACGGGGGCTCTCCCCGGGTTTTCCAGGGAGCTGCGCGTGTGCCCGCTAAGGAATGATGACAAACTGTAACTGGCTTGAATTAAAGCCGATTGTAAAAATTAAAGCTTTAAGATTAAAATTTAAAAGATTTAAAATAAAAAAACAAAACCAAAAAAAAAACTAACGCTTTTGTAAAGGGCTTGAATTAACATGGATTCGCCACAAAGCAGAGAGCCACACGTGTGTGACGGGCGTGCAAGACGGGCCCGAGCCGCGCCCACGGCTGCAGAGCTCAGAACCACTTTGAAATAAGACCCGGCCGGGTCCCAGCCGAAGAAGTGTGCGGCCAAGGGTCGTTTGCTCTGCTTTTCTCTTGTGACACAAGGTGTTTTCTGGTCGTCTCTAAGGCAGTCAGTAAAGAGGACGTGGGAAGGACCAGAGGCCCAGGCTGGTCTGGAAGGACCCCCAGGTCCCCCAGCCACGTCCCTCCTGCTGCCCTGCCCCCACAGCCCTGAGCCCATTCAACCCGTCACCTTGTCTTCCTGTAGAGCTTCACACATTGAGACAGACACGAGCTTTCCCTTTCTCTGGGAGGAATAAATAAATAAATAAATAAATAAATAAATAAATAAATAAAAATCCTGCCTTGCACTTCCAGAACCAGTGGAGGCCACCGAAGTCAGTTTCCCACGGGGATCGACGGCCCCTCCGGCTGCCCGGGCAGCTGGCGTCCCTTTGCGGCTCCTGGAACCGTCAGGGGAGCGCAAGTCGTCTCCCCTTCTAGACGCGGACATTTTTGAAGTCAAAGAACATGTATTTTCATCTTTCAGGTCCAATTCTTGGAAAAATAGGAAGCTTTCCATAAATATTTGCTGGATGAAGTAACCGATAAGCGATTCCCTCATTTTCACGACTTAAGCCTTTAAAATGACACGAGATGAAAAGGTACCTGTCACCGGTGGCCGCACGGGCTCACTGCGCCCCCCCCACAACACCGGTGCGGACGGCCTCTCGCGTCGGACTCTCCCCCCCCACCCCGGGTTTTCTCAGGAAGTCCCCAACGGAACCAAGAGCTCCTCAGAGAAATCAATGTTTCTTTGTTTCCCTTTCAGCTAAGCACCGTGCTCTGCTGCAAGAAGCGCTGTGCGCTGATCCCGTCTCTGATACGTGGAGAGGTAATGGTGTCTGACTCCCTCTGGAATGAACTTCAGTCCCAAAGGTTTTGAAGGGAAATGAGAGGCAGCTGATCTTGGGCCAGCATTTATCCTTGACGAAATGAGGTGGAATGAGACGAGCAGTTATGGAATTAGCTAGGAAGGGGTCCAGTTTCTTAATAAAATTACTCACGTTACAGATAATAGTAATTGTGAATAATTAAGCTCAGGATTTGCCATTTCCTCAGCACAAGTCGTGATGAGCAGAGCAGAGAGCTGCCTCCAGCTCCTGGGAGTGACGTCAGCTGCTCTGCCGCCTTCTCTCCTTCAAGGCTGCACCGGCGGCCGTGTGGAAGGCATTGCTCCGACGTCCGAGCTGAAAGACAGACTTTCTGCTCAGTGAAGATTTATTGGGTGGATAAATAAAACACTTTAAACCACATAAATATCACTTTAAAACCTGTTTATTATTTCCTACCAATGACTCAAACTGAAGTATTTGACATTTGTCCGAAGATTTCAAAGTATAGGGTCCTGTTTTTGTTTTTTTAAGAATAAAATAGGAAAGTACTTACTTACACTGATTCTGAAGATGAACTCGCTCTATTTCTCCGCATTCAGGTACGGGGGGCATCACAGTGGGCTGTCTCACAAGCTTGGGGACTTAAAATAATTTTCTCTGAGCTTTCACTAAGTGTTCAACAAATGAAAGCTCACATTACGCATTTTTTTTTTTTAAATTAGAAGTCCCAGGAAGCCTTTCTAAACAAGAGTTTGTTGACTGACTCTGATTCCAGCCCGTATCAGCCCCTCCGTCACCAACATAAGCTCGTCCATCCATCTACTTCTCTGGGGAGAGCCTGGCACAGGCGAGCGGAGAGGTGACCTTTCCTATCGCCGTGCGCACGGTAAGCGAGAGGTCCCATGGCCTATGCCAAGGATAGCTCCAATGCCGCGGACCTGATGAAGCTCAGCCCGGACGGGCCTGCGACGCTACCCCAGCACACTAATATGTTTGCTAAACTGATCAATAAGAAGATTGATAAGTCTTCTACTAGGTTAAGTTAATCTTCTTATTGATCAGCCTCGCGAACATATGGCTTTCCTTGGGCAGCCCATCCTGCAGCGCCTCTCCCCACCCGGAGCCCTGGTTGTCTGGTGCCATCAAGAAGAGAAATAGAACAACATTTTCTACATTAAATGCTGCCATTACATCAGGATCATCTCTGCCAGCAACAAATATTTCCTAGAGTAGAGGATTTATAACTGGTGGGCGCCTGACTAATTTTTCTGTGGGTTAGAATATTGATAATGATCTGGGCTCTTCCTCGCTCACAAGTCGCATGTAGATTTTAAAGGAAGCGTAGTTATAAATGGAATGTAGTAACTGCATCTCCGGCAACAGTGCCCGGAGCAAAGATCCTTAAAAATAAGAGGACAAACCAAGCGAAAACAAAGTGTGCACCCAGTCTTCCCATTTCACTCTTTTTCTTATTAAGAGAGGATTAAAAGTAGGGCGGGTGGACAGAGCCTGGCAGGCTGGACGGAAGCGCCAGGGGAGCACACTGAGGGCCACAAACCCAACTTACTGTGGGAGCTCACTGGGGTCAGGGCGCGGCTCCGGCACAAGCCGCTTCACTTCCCATTACCTTGGCAAGTCACCTGTGACCTTGGGCAGTGATCTGTGCTCCCAGATATTTTGAGAATGAATGACAGCAAGCTTCCAGAAAGCTCGATGGCAAAGAAAAGTTGAGGCTGAAAACATAAAGCATTGTGGTCGGACGGAAGAAGGGCAGGTTCAATGCCCAGGTTCTGTCAGAACCCAGATATTGTGGGTCACCTGCCAGGCCGGGCATGGTGGGAGGGACCTACAGGCAGGTGACCAGAGGGTGCCATGGAATCACAAGGAAGCAATTGGGGACTTTGAGCAGAAGCTTTAAAGGCTCTGGGAAGCTCTGGAAAGTATGGTGTCAGGTAAAGCCAGAGGAATGTGGTATTTCAGGAGCTACAGATCCAGGGGTTATGCCCCATGGCCAGAGAGCAGCACCAATAGCCTCCGAACACAAGAGACCCATCATAGCCTCGGGGCAGACCAGCCAGTGAGGGGTCACTCACCAGGTCAACTGAGTCTGATGGCAGTGTGTGCGAGTGGACAGGCCACCTTGACGGGAAAAGATGACTTCTGGTAAGTGGTCGTATATTAGGGGAAATTATTGCATTTCGTGTATAAGCAAGGCTATTGTCTAAATGGGAATTAGGGTCTCCAGGAAAATGCTTGGTCAGCAGATGGGGGACAGTGTTGACCTCCCCTCCCCCACCAACCTTCCTTGACTCCTGCATCCTGTACTTCTGCACTGGGGCGGAGCCGGGCCCTCCGTGGCCCCCCGCCAGCTGATTTTGCTCTGCATCGCCCTACTGGCCCTACGGGTCTACACGCCACTAGTCACTGGGCTGTCTCTGAGCATCTGCGTCATGAGCTCTCCAGTCAGTGTCTTTTCAGCCTGTGTGTCCCCCACCTTTTCACAGCACACACAGTGGGGGTCAGTATGTGCTGACTAAGATTTGAGTCAAGGTCAGACAGGCTCAGCCCAGATTCTTTCCTGGTTTTCTCCAATCTCTGTGCGGCCAACTTGACTTCAGCTTTCTGTATTTGCTTTACTGAAACTGAGTATTGATATCTTGATATTGATGGCGATTTTGTACAGGCTACTGTGCCTTCAGTCCACCTTTCATGTTTTATACTAGAAATTCCTCAATCGAAAATTATGATTGGTGTATTATTGGCATCACCCATTCCTCAACTTGGTCATTCCTAAGGCCCAGCTGGGAAGAGGGCCACCATGTTCCACACACCACAAAGGAGGAGTGGCAAGTCTTGCTCAAGGTTCCAGCCCTTGGGGGAAGGCAGCAGATTATAGAGGAAGCTGTGGCCCCTGCTCTGGGCCCAGCGTGAGGTACTGAAGAGAAACAGATGAGTTCCTTGAGAGTGCAGCTCCATGCGGCTCCTCTGACCTTCATGGTCAGAGTCTTAGAACATCCAGAATAGAATCAACTCAGGGAGGGTTCTGGAGCAGCACCACTGGGGCTTGTGCACAGGTTCCATCTCAGGTGGGTGAGACTTCACACTTTGGTTTATAATCAAGGAGGGTGCCATGAATCAGAAATCCTTGCGATGTCTGGGACCATGTAATCAGAGTTCTAAAGTGGGAGACATCAAATCCAAAGCATTTGATGAAAGAGAGAGAGAGGTTCCCTTAGCTCTGCCTTATTCTCCTTCCTGGTGAATACAGATCCCTTGCAGCAGGGAAAAGGCTCCCGTTATCCATCAGGATGGAAGCCAGAAGCAGTGGTTCAGGACAGAGCTGCTGGGACTTACCATTCACAGATGGAAGGATACGGCGGTTGCTTGAGGGCCCTCGCCGTGGATGAAGCTCTGCGGCTTTAAATTCCAGATCCTTCCTTTCTATTTCACTCCGTCTCCGTCGATGCAATGATCTTGTCTCACCCCAGGATCTGAACAAGCACGGCTCTGGGAACAAGGATGACTTCTGCCCCTCGCACCAGATTAAAAGAAAGGAGGACATCAGCAAGAGAGAAGATGGAAGGTGCTGTCGGTGCCCGAGTGGGTTTGAGCAGTGTCCGCACCAGGTTTGCCTCTCCCGCCTCTGTGCCAGGAGCTGAGCTTCTTGTCTTTCCCTGAAGACCCGCTGAAGCTCCCAGTTTCAGAGGAACACGTCCGACCAAAATGGCGCGGAGTGAGTTATTTAAAACCAGTCTTCGTGAGAGATCCCTGACTTCTTGGCCACTCTTTTGAGTGACAGGCAGGTCCCTCTCTGCCTTTTATTTCTGCAAGTTAACCGAGGTTTCTGTACTTTTGCTGAAAAGAAAAAAAAAAATTCCTCTTCTTGGCACTCTGGGAAATCTTTCTGCACAACATTTGCAACCTAGAGCTTGAGCATTAGTCCTTTTTACTCGTCTTTTGTGGAATATCAATACTTTATTCTGAATCTGAGATATCCCTGGTGAACCAAAAGTGAAAAAAAAAAAAAAAAAAAAAGAAAAAGAAAGAAAGAAAGAAAGAAAAAAAACCCTCTCCCTCTACTGTCAAGAGAAAAAGAATTCTGAATCTTTCCAGGGCAAATGTTGGATGTGATTCTCTTATTTTACGTTTGGATAAATTCCCACTTCAAGCAGAACTATTTTCCTTTGAAACCACTGTTATGCAGACACATACCAAAATCACTCAAAAGGAGTATTTTGCATGGGAATAATGTGATGTACTTAATGTATTCTGACAGTCACCAACATGCTGGACTCCAGATTCCTTTCATGTCTATGTGTTGTTCTTCCTATATATTGGCATTGGACACCTCTCCTTAATCAGTACTTAATCTTAGATTTGTGGTTCTCTGCAAGGCTGACTTCCAAAACCCCCCACCATGGGCACATGTGTCAAGTTCTGGAGATATTTTGGTTTGTCACATTGAGCAGGAGGGACCACCAACAACAGGTGGGTAGGTGCTACAGACGCTGCCCAACATCTTACAATGCACAAGATGGCCAGCTAAAACAAGGAATTATCCAGCTCCAAATGTCCAGAGTGCCAAGGATGAGAAGTCCTGACTTCATTAATACGGCCAGCTCATCAAACAGCTCGTCAAAATATTCCATCTGCTACAACTTAGTTTCTGAGTTCATGTGCGTGATTTGGAATACCTGATAAACGTCACGTGTCTGCACCCCACATACCGTATTTTCTAATTTAGTCATCCAGATGGTGGATATGCAGCGTCTACTCCTGCAGCATTCCCTTGGGAGAGGTGGCTGAAGACAAATGCACTCAACAGCCACTAACCTGGTAGGTGAGCCATGGACAATCCCCAGAGAGGGGGATGGAGACAGTAGCTTAAAGATATTCAGAGGAAGTTCTAAATCAGAGATAGGCAGGAGATGGGAGGGCTCCAGGGGGGAACAAAACAACACATTCATGTGACGATGACCGAAGACTGTCTCCAAACCAGTCTCTAGAACAGAGACCGTGGAGGTGAGGATGCTGCTTCTGCAAAGAAAAAGGAGGGGGGGGGGAGGGACGGGGAAGAGGAGTGAACGGGGGAGGGGCAGGGGGAGGGGCAGGGGCAGGGGGAGGGGGCGGGGGTGGGGGTGGGAGAGGGGGATTTCCTTGGGAATGATCCACATAGAAAGAGACTGGTTGGGGGAAAAAAAATCAATGGCATGATGTTAAAAAAAAAAAATGGAAAATGTGCCTAAGAAGGATTTGGATTATTGTTAAAGTTAATGAGCTAGAAAAAAAAAAAAAACCCTCAAAAGAATAACAAATAAATTTTGCTTTTCAGTCTAGAAGCAGTGTTAGGAAGAAAGACATGGCTTCACTTCGATTTGAACTCGCTGGCATCCCAGCTGTGTGTAACGCACGCCTACAGAGGAGCAGTGACTCCGTCGGGTCTCCAGATATAGAGAGGCATCTACATGTATGGTGTACAGCTCTCTCTCTATATCTACTATTTAGAAATGGGTCTGTTACACAGGACTGGTGAGTTCATACACAACATAAGCAAACAGATTCCATTTCTTACAAACACAGAGATTGTATGAAATAAACGCACAGTGTTTCTCAAGCACTGTGGTCATCATATGCTTGAGGCAGAAGGTTCTAGTGGTTAGCAGCAGAGGACCTTTGGAGGCTTCTAGTTTCATCTCCAGCTCTATAACAAAAGACAGACCCTGCAAAGTCACAACATAAGCACAAGCCCTTAACAGTGCATTCTCTCATTTCTGCTGCTGGAGCCATAAAATGTGGATATTCTTTATCTTTGTTTTTCTATTTTCCCAACAAAGGTAACTCTCCAGAAAAAGGTGGAACAGCTTTGGATAGATTTTTATCTCTGACATATGGTGACTGAGTCTATCTGTGCACGTTCTCAGCTCTGAAAAGAAAAAAACAATGGTTATTCCCGTGCTTTCAGAATGATCAAGGGAAATGCACGTCTCTATGTGGTGGTGGAGGCGCAAGGATGGCCGATGTCCTGGGTTAGCAGGTGGGGAGGGGGTCGGGATGAGATGGTAGAGTAGAATTGATGGTGAATCTAGACCAGCAGGGATGAGAGGATGGTCACTCCAGGATGGGGCAGAAAACTGATATAAGATCATGGAGGAAAAAGCGTTGAGAAATGCTGGGCAGTAGGCATGATCTTGAGCACCTGGAGCATGGAGTCCTTAGACAGAAATAATGAGGTATAGTCTTTTGGGATCATAAAATGAAATACTTCACTTAGGTTGAGAAGACTATTTTTTTCCTGGACACACTGGGAAATAAGAGAGTGAAAGTTCACAATCAGATCTGAGCCCTAAAAAGTGGACTTTGGTGGTATTCTCTATATGAAGGAGGGGAGTGCATGGGCTGTGGGTAAGAAGTCCCAGTGCTTCTCAGGGTGAGGATCCCAGAGGTCCTGAGGGTCATGGATGCCAATACCAGAAGTTTTAAAATAAATTAACAAGATTAACCAGTTGGTGGTATACTGGCTATGTCTGCACGCTGAAAAAGTCCAGTATAGATGAGGTGACAGGTGATGGTGACACCACATGGCCAGGACTAAGAATACAGGGGAGCAGGTGCTGGGGATGTGGATAGGGCAGAAGAGGCTGTGGTTGGTGTGGAAAGTGTGGATTGTGGATTGCAGCTGGCTGTGGAAAGTGGGGAGGCCAGCAGTCCGCTGGCTGATGGCACCTTGATATTAGCAAAGCACAGAACTGCCACACTCCCTGGCTCCAGGAGTCCCCAGCCATGCTATATTCTGGAGGCACGCTGCTCCTCAGCCTTGGAGGGCCCAGGAAGGACTCCCTACTAGCAGTTTCAATGAGGTTGTAAATCAGTGTAAGCAGCTACCTGCATTCAAAAATATCCCTCCTGCTTTTGCTTGACAGATGGAGATCAGTACCAGACCAGACCTACAAACCTCCAGTCTTCACCACAATTGGTGATGGACTACTGTCTCCATCCTACAAACCTCCGGTCTTCACCACAATTGTCTGCACTACTGTCTCCATCTTCCACTTTACGTTAGCTGAACACACACAGTCACCTAATAAACTTCAGGACTGAGGTGGGAATTCATGACCTGTTTAGACACACCTTGACCTGTCAGCTTGGAGAGCTTCCTCTTCCAACATTTGCCCAGGTAGGTCGGCTGGGCTTTGGCCAGTTGACCTATGGGAATTCAAGCAAGCCTTTCAGAAAAATTCTTCCCCAGGACTTTTGCTTCCACCAGCCCATTCCCACCACCCTCCTCCTTTTCATGTGTCTCCCTGGGTCTCCTTCCTTCAGTATCTTTCAAGAAACATTGATCGAAATGTCTCTACAAAGACGTGATGCAGGGTTCTGTAGGGTGACATCCGTGGTAAACTCAAGGGGCAGCAGTGCATTCCCAAGGAGGAAAGCCAGACAACAGTGGCAGTGGTGACTTCTAAACCACGTCAGGCAGGGTGTACTTCTATATTCCGGACCAGCCAACTCAGAAGCCTTCCTCTGCATTTCCTCACCACCCCTGCTTCCTCCTACCAGACCACCTCAGAGTGTTGGTTTCTGCCCATCTGTCCTCAAAAGCAGATCATTGAGACTGGGAACACAGCCTCGACCCTTTTCATTTCCCCAGAAAACATGGCTTAGGGACGATGCTGACCTGCCTCTGTCATTTGAAAGCTCCTTTCCCTTTCCTCTTGCTCTCAGCCTCCTCCACACATCCAAGTGTCCAGAGGCAACAACTTCATGCCTCCTGATCGAACTGCTGTTTCTGCCACATCCACATTAATCTAAGTAGTTGCCTCATGAAATCACAGACTGTTTGACCTCATTATGCATGGCTACCCCATATACAAAATAAAAAGGCAGCTGCTCTTATCATATGAGGAGAGGGTCCCAAGGTCTTAGACACCTCCCCTAGGTCCCCTCCAGTTCTGTGAGCTGTAGATTCAAGTCCCCCCACCTCAGCCAGTCTCATTTTACAAATGAGAAAACAAGGACCACTCTATGCCAGTAACATTCTCTATACATCTAAGTCTCTGAGCTGCTTCTCTGTCCATGCCATAGTAAACATGCATGTCTTATAAATACATGTGGAAAAATGTCTCAATTAGTTTCATGAACAGACCACTGGCAAGTTAGTAAAGGATGTGACTCAGAGCTTTGTATCCATCCTGTGACTTGGCCGCAGCACAGAGGATGTGTTATAATATTGACTGGCACCAGCTAATAAACAGCATTACAGAAATAATGCAACCATAATAAATGAGATTGGAGTCAGACCAAGAGACTTTGGAAATAAATACTTTAGTAATTATGGTCCTATCTATAAATATAATGGACAAGGCAGAGAAGCAATTTCTAATTTGTGATATTGCTATGATTTATACATGAAACCACAAGCAATAAATCCAAGGAAATTATGTAAACTATGAAATCTTGCTCACAATATGGTGTTAGTTTTACATTTAAACATTATAAAAATAAATTGTGTAAATTTCCGGGGGGGTGGGGTGGGGAGACAGAATAGGTAAGACATGACAGGGATCTTAGTGAATTATACATACATAATGGGATATTAAAAAGCATAAATAAAACATGTTGTATAAATAAAACATGATTGCATTCTTCTCTTTGCCATCCCAGCTAAATAAGATTGGAACTAAGACTTATTCTCCAGGAGAGCCAAACTCAAACACCTGCTGAAGTTGAGGGCTGGTTGGTTTCCTGGATCTGCACTTCAGTGCATGGCTGGTGTTTGGAAGGTGATCAGGAATTGCTGGCCTTGGCCTTCTGCTGATACATCTATTCCAGGAACACATTGGATATCTTGCAGTAATGAAGACCATACTAAGGCAGAATCAGCAAGGTCACAAGCATCCCCAACAAGAATACCCACTGAGAATGAAAAGATCAAGAGCTATTACAGGATGAGAGGAGAAGATGGCTTGGCTCACACCTGCTATGATCTCAGTAACATAATTTAGGTGGCCTACTATGGCCAAAATAAAACTGGCCAGTCTCCCAATTCTTCTCTGAATACAAACTCATTGATTAATCTCTATCTACATCCATAACGTCTTACTCAAGCTTATCAAGTTCCAAATGTGACAAGTGCAGGCAGGTTTCAATCTGCAGGTATAGCACTGTTGCTGCATTCGGCCTTGGGTCTGTCTGCGCACAAAGCATGTCTACCTGGGTGTCCACCCCATCCAACACAACACCCCCCCTTCACTTTCCAGAAAGCAGCCATGTTTCTGAATGATGCTTTATCTTCCTTCCAGGTATGCAAGTTATTTGGTTTGTTAAAATCTTGGCACTCAAACCAATTAACCTGTTGAGTATTCCAAAGTGTGCCACAGCTAAATTTTAAGTGCTTCTCACCTGGAAGTCAAGAGAGTGTCCGCACTGACCTCACCAATCATACTATCTTCCACCTCAATCCATAGACCTGCTTAGAGCAGGTCTAACGGGCCATGACTTACATGTAAGTAACATGTGTGAATCCTGTCATGTTCTCTGGAGCCAAGAGGGTCTCGGTTGGTTCTTGAAGATATAAACATTTTATACAATACGTTTTCTTCCCATAAGCCAACAATTTCATCTTCTACTCAAACACAGAAATCTATAACCTGAAAGAAAACTAACCATGTTGGTCTCTCCAAAAGAGAGAATTTCTGTATGTTGTACTTTATTGGAGAATGAAGAACTTTTTAAAGCAAAACCTGAGCAGTGCACCATTCTACCTGACACACTGAATTTAGTACCTGAATTACATGTGGGAAAAAATAGCCCAGTGTGAACTCAGTAAAGCACACAGTTGAATATGGTTTTCTGCCTCCAGAGCATTCACAAGAGAAAGACTCTTACAACCTACCTCTTCAAAAATGTTCATTTCCTTCTACGTCTCTGCTTAAACTTTATTTCACCACAGGTTTCCATGACTTGGTCCATTCTGTTCCCTCCATCTAGAAGGTTCTTCTCTTACCTGCCCTGTCCTCACATATGTTACCTGATCTCTCCAATGTCTCCAGTACTCTTTTAACCATTAACTGTCCTTTCACTCTTGTTTGAACATCTGTGGGACTTTGTACTTTTCTAGAGTATCATACTCTGCTTCCACTAAGAGCATTTCTATTCAGTTTCTGCATCTTCATGAGCTAAAACCAGCTTATGAAGGAGACGGTGAGTTGAATGGTTGCTGGGTGAGACAGGAAGGGGATGCTAACTGAGCAGGTGTTAGCCACAGGAGTCGGGGTAAGGGAGGTAGAAGAAGTACTGAAAGTAGACACCCAGCCATGAAATCCAGAGGAAGCACAAGACACAGAAACAGGAACGAGCCAAGATCCAGAGTTGGCCGAGCCCAGGAGTGGAATGGAAAACAAGGATACAAAGAAGGTTATGAAGCAAAAGCTCTCCTGAGACCGTATCTTAAGGTTTGCCGTGGGATTTTTAAAATTTGTTTCTGACGTTGTGGAACATGAGTGGGTCATCCTGCTTTACAGCCACGGTCAAGCTGGGAATGTCTCTCATTTTTCCCTTAATGTTACAATAGCCCACAAGCTTTGGAAGGGTGAAAACTCTGCTTCAGGTGCATAGATATGCAGTGGTACCTCACTATTATTTTACAAGAATTTATAGATAAACTCCACATTGTTCAATAACTGGTATATTTTGTGAGGACTCGTCTATGTATTCAGTACAATTTTATTTTTTCTACCAATCTGAATCTGTAAGAAACCTCCCATGTTTCTAGGTGGATTGTAGTGGGTCATAAAAGCCTGTATTTCACGATAACAATAAAAAATAATGAGATAAATGTGAAAAATCATACTTTAAAGGTATTTGAGAACTGTGAGCCCACTAAGGATGAAATGAACCACATCCCAGAGAGTGAGGGAACTGCCCTCAGTGATTTGATACAGACTTGTCTCTTTTCTCTTAGGAGCCATGAAGCCCCGCCAATGCAAAGGACTCTGTAGGGGTGAAAAGAAACCACAAGAAAGGAGTAGATGGAAGAAGTTTTAGAGTTTACACAGGGCTGAGGATTCTTCACTTTCCCAACAGCAAATCTCATAATTGGCAGGGTATTGGACAGACTACTCTGAGAATGCCACCTTAGTAGAGGCATTCACTTAGCACTGGAGAAAAAGCTTCTCTGGAAACACCTTGTCAAGGCCTCAAAAAGAACCAAGTGGTTTTATACTTAAGCATAGACCAGAGGCAAACCCAACACCATTTGGAGAAGTAAAACATAATCTGGCAATAAAAAAGAAATAAATCACAATATCTGATACTCAATAGTTAAATGCCAAACATACAAAGAAATAGGAAAAAATGACTGCTAAGTAGGGGAATAATTAATTAAAAAATCAGAATGATAATATGATGGAAGACAAAGACTTTGAAACGGCTATGAAAAATATGATCATAGAAGTTAAATATATATGTGCTACATATATATTGATATAGTTATATTATACTTATTATATATAGACAAAGCAACAGAATGTCCACAAAAGGCATATGGACCTGTTGTATATGGAAAAATATCTAAATGAGAAATATATATTCATATTATATGATCATGTAATTATATATGAATTGTGTATCATTATATACTATATATACTATATATAATATATATATACTATAATATATATAATATATATATATAACATATATATATAATATATATAATCTCAGAAATAAGAAACAAACAAAAGTCCTTGAAGAGTACTTTTATATGAAGTACAAATACTTCACATAAAAATATATGAAGTACATATAATAAAAGTATAAATATGAAGAACAAATATTAAAATCATATTATATTATTATATAATTATTTATTAATTGCATTTATTATTGCATATTATAATATATATAATCTCAGAAATAAGAAACAGATAAAGTATTTGAAAATATGGTGGTCAAAATTTCTAAATTTGATGAGGTCCATGAATCCACTGATCCAGCAAGTTTTATAAATCCAGAAGAAAATAAAAAAGGAAACCACACTACAGAATATCATAATCAAAATTCTGGAAAAGTAATAGGGAGAAATTGGTAAAACCAGCTATAAAAAGGAAAAAGTTACACTGCAGAAAGAGGGGCAAATATAAAGGGAACATCAGAATTTCTTCAGACGCCATGCATGCCAGGAACAGCTAAACCATCTTTTGGTACCAAAAGTTGGCGGGGGCGGGGGGAGGCTGTCAACTGAAAATTCTTTACCCAGTAAAAATATCTTTCATGACTAAAAGAGAAATACAGACTGATTAGATAAGCAGGAGGTGAGCGTTCTTAGGAGCAGCAGACAGGCACAGCAAAAGTATTGAAAGAATTTGCTTAGGCAGAAGGAAAAGGATTGCAGGTAGAAATTTCAATCTATATAAAGTAATAAGGGCACCAGAAATGATAAACACATCTATAAATATATAAGACATTCACTCTTATATTTTAATAGATTTAGAACATAATTGTTCATAAAAAGTAAAAACAGTGTATTGTGGGTTTTATACTATATGTAGAATTAAAATGTGTGATAAAAACAGCATGAAGAACAGAGGATGTAGGTATCCTATTATATTTTACATTCACTAAGATAGACCGTGTTCTTAGAAGGCAAAATAAGACAAAATTTAATAGGGCAGAAATGAAGCAAAGTATATGCTCTGACCACAATGAAATTAAGCCAGAAATAATTAACAGAAATATATTTGGAAAAATCCATACATATTTGGAAATGAAACAGCTTACTTCAATATGAATGTAGGTCAAAAGTGAAATTTTTACACTTGCATGGAGCACTGGGTATGGTGAAAAAATAATGAATACTGTTATGCTGAAAATAAATTAATAAAAATAATTGTCCTAAAAAAATGAAATTTTTAAAAAGTCTTAATCTGAATAAAAATGAAAAAGCAGGGGCACCTGGGTGGCTCAGTCAGTTGAGCATCTGATTTGATTTCTGCTCAGGTCATGATCTCAGGATCATGAGACTGAGCTCCATGTCAGGCTCTGTGTTGGTTATGGAATCTGCTTGGGATTCTCTCTCTCCAGGCCACCTAGTGTCTCAGTCAGTTGGGTGGCTGCCTTTGACTCTGGTCATGATCTGGGTCGTGGGATTAGACCCTGCATCTGGCTCCCTGCTCAGTGGGAGTCTGCTTCTCCCTCTCCTACTCCCACAGCTTATGCTCTCTCCCTCTCTCTCTCTGTGAAATGGACAGGTAGGTAAAACCATTAAAAAAAATTATCTCTCCCTCTGCCCATCCCCCTACTCTCAGGTTCTCTTTCTATAAAAAAAAGAAAGAAAAGAAAAGAGAAAGAAGAAAGAAAGAATGAAAGAAAGAAAGAGAAAGAATGAATCATGTCAAATTTGTGGAACACATGGCTTCTAATGCTTATATTAAAAAATAGGAAATGCATAAAATTAGTGACTTTAGTATCTACCCTAAATATCTTGGAAACAACAACAATAAAAAGAGCAAGTGATACCCAATGTAAGCAGAAGAAAAATATAATAATAAAGATGAGAGCAGAAATTAATGAAATAGAAAGCATAACTAGAAACAAATCAAAGGAATAAAACTTTTATTATATGAAAATATCAATAAAATTTTGGTAAACCTTTGGCCCAACTGAAAAGGAAAACAATAGGGAGGATACAAATCACTAATGTAAGAAATGACAGAGAAGATATCATTATAGATGTGACAGAAAAATAAAAGTATGTTAGGGAATATTAAGAACAAATTTGTGCTTGTTAATATGACAAAAAAACAGAAATGAAGAAATTTCTCAAAGACAAATTTCCTCAAGAAAATAGAGTACATGAATAGCCCTATAATAAATAAAGAAATTGAATATGTATTTTAAAACCTTTCCATAGATTAAAAATCCATGTTCAGATGGTTAGAATAATGAATTACATCAAACATTAAAGGGAAAAAAATAATACCAATCCAAAACAAACACTTCCAGAAAATAAAATAGATGGAAATACTTCCTGACACATTTTATGAAGCTAGCATGACCAAGACACCAAAAGCAAGCAAAGATATTACAAGAAATAAAACTGTATACTAAAAGTCTTACCAAAACTTTTAAGTGATTCCAGAAATATATAAAAAAGATATTACTTTGTAACCAAGTGGGGCTTACCTCAGAAAGTCCATGCTGTATTAACATTTGAACATCAGTTAATATAATTAACTATATTAACAGACTAAAAAAAATTTTAAATCTTATATGATGTTCACCTCAATAAATGCAGAAGAGAGTTTGACAAAATTCAACATGAAGTTATGATTTTTTTTAAAAATAAGCTCCCAGAAAACTGAAAACAGAAGATAATTTCCTCATACTGACAAAAATATCTCAGAATAGAAGGGAATTTCTTCAGCCCCTCTAAAAAAGCATCTATGAAAACCTATAACAAATGTCATAAATCTTAGTGAAAGATAATATTTTTCACCCTTAGGTGAAACAAGACAGAACTCTTTGCTCTTATCATGTCTTACTCAGTATTACATTAGAGATGCTAGCCATTCTAAAAGGCAAGAAAAAGAGGGACGCCTGGGTGGCTCAGTTGGTTGGGCAGCTGCCTTCGGCTCAGGTCATAATCCCAGCATCCTGGGATCGAGTCCCACATTGGGCTCCTTGTTCGGCCGGGAGCCTGCTTCTCCTTCTGCCTCTGCTGCTCGCTTGCACGTGCTCTCTCTCTCTCTCTCTCTCTCTCTGGCAAATAAATAAATAAAATCTTTAAAAAAAAAAAAGGCAAGAAAAAGAAATAAAGGCATGCAGATCAGAAAGTAAGAAATAAAAGTGTCTTCACAGACACTATAATGATTTCTATAATATTCCTAAGGAATTTACAAAAAAAAAAAAAGAAAGAAAGAAAAACAACTACTAGAATTAATATATGAGTTTATCAAGTTATTAGGATAAAGGTCAGTATTTAAAAATCAATTATATTTTTATATACAAACAGTAAACATTTAGAAATGAAAAGTTTTGAAAGTACCATTTACAATAATAAAATATAAAATGCTTTAAATAATTAACAAAATAAGTACAAGACTCAACATTGTTAATATATATATCCTTGATAAGTTGGTCTATATTTTAATGTAATCCCCCTCCCAAATCTTGGCAAACTCTTTTTGTATAAATCAACACACTGATTTTAAAATTTATGTAGAAAGCAAAGGATCAAGGATAAGCCAATCAATATTGAAAATTAAGAACAAATTTGGAGGACTTACAATACAATATTTCAAGTATAATCATAAAGTTAGTAACTGAGACAATAGGGAGACATGGAGTAATGGAACTTACTAAAGAGTTTGTATAGAAAAATGAAACTCAACCATTCTCTCACAGCATACACAAAGATAAACTCAAAGTGGATGGAAGACCTCAACATGAGGCAGGAATCTATCAAAATTCTAGAGGAGAACACAGGCCGTAACCTCTTCAATATCAGCCACAGCAACTTCTTTTAAAACACATCTCTAAAGGCAAAGGAAACAAAAGCAAAAATGAACTTTAGGGACTTCATCAAGATAAGAAGCTTCTGTACAGCAAAGGAAACAGTCAACAAAACAAAGAGGCAGCCCATTGAATGAAAGAAGATATTCACAAACGACACTACAGACAAAGGGCTGATATCCTAGATCTATAAAGAACTCTTCAAATTCAACTCCCAAAAAACAGATAATCATGTCAAAAAATGGGCAAAAGACATGAACAGACACTTTTTCAAAGAAGACATACAAATGGCTAACAGGCACATTAAAAAAAAAAAAAGAAGAAGAAGAAGAAGTTCATCATCACTAGCCTCAGGGAGATTCAAATCAAAACCACATTGAGATCCCACCTTACACCAGTCAGAATGGCCAAAATCAACAGGACAGTAAACAACAAATGTTGGAGAGGCTGTGGAGAAAGGGGAACTCTCTTGCACTATTGGTGGAAATTCAGGTTGGTGCAGCCACTTTGGAAAAGTCCAGAAATAATTTACATATATCTGGTAAATCAGTTTTTGACAAAGATGCCAATATAATTTAGTGGAGAAATGACATTCTCACCAACATATGGTCTTCAAAAAACTGAATAACCATGTGGGAAACATAAACATCGTCTCCTCAAAACATTCACAAAATTAAGCACAAATGAATGAGGCCCCTAAATATAAGAACTAAACTATGAAAATTTTAGAAGAATACATAGGAGAAAATCTTTATGACTTTGTGTTAGACAAACATAAACCATAAAGGAAAAAGTTCACCAAAAGTAAAACCATTTTTTTTTTTTTGCTTGTAGAAAGGCACCTCTACGAAAATCAAAAGGGAAGATATATAGTAGAATAATCTTTCAAGATGTACATCTGATAAAAGACTTGTATTCAGAAAGCATTTAAAATATATTACATTAAAATAAGACAAATAAACTAGTTTTTAAAAGATCAAACATTCTGGACAGGTACATAAAAAATACGTAAGAACTGGAAGTAATCACATAGGGGGGCATCTGGGTGGGTCAGTAGGTTAAAGCCTCTGCTTTCAGCTCAGGTCATGATCCCGGGGTCCTGGGATCAAGCCCTGCATGGGGCTCTCTGCTCAGCAGGAGTTTGCTTCCCCCTCTCTCTCTGCCTGACTCTTTGCCTACTTGTGATCTGTCAAATAAATAAATAAAATCTTTAAAAAAAGAGAGAGAAAGCAATCACATAAAAAGATGTTCATTATCTTTAGTTATTCAATAAATGCCAACTAAAACCACAAATACTGCTCTTCATTCTCTAGAATGAGTAAATTGAAAAAAAAAAAAGACAACATCAAGTGTTGGTACAGATAAAAAGCAGCCATAATTATCATAAATTTCTGATAGAGATGTAAAATGGTATAATCCCTTTGGAAAATAGTTTTCTTTTTTTTTTTTTTTTAATAAAATTTGATTTTGATGTCTACCCAGTGGCCAAGCAAATCCACTTCAAAACATTTATCCAAGAAAGAAAAAGTTATATTCTGACAAAAAATTTATTTCTGAATGTTCATAGCAACCCTATTCATAATGCCCCCAAATGGAAACCAACTCAATGTTATTTAACTGGTGAATAGATGAACAGATTGTGGTTACCTACACAACAAAACACTAGTCAACAAAAAATAAATAGAGCACTGTTACCCACCACAACATGGAGAAGTCTCACACACTTCCTGCTCAAGGAGAGAGATTGTGTGAAATTCCAGAGAAAACTATGCTGACAAAAGGTCAATCAGTAGTGGAGGAATAAAAGGAAATCCAATGACACAAAGCTACAAGAAAGGGGTGATGGGAGAATTATGTATCATGAATTTACTTAAAATTGGTAAATTTCATTGACTTTGTATTATTCCTCAACAAAACTGATTGAGATTTTAAAAAGGTAAAATAATATGGTTTTAGGAAAACATGGAGTGAATTCATCCCTGGCATACCTAAATTATAATAAATGCTAAGAAACAAAAAGTTCTTCTGGATGAAGAAAGATGATTATAGGTGATTCTAGAACCTCAGAAGGAATAGAACTGGAAGGGACAAAGACGTGTGTACGTGTGAAAAAGTGTTGAGCTTTTTATTCAAAAGTAATCCTGTTTTGTGGGTGGCTGATACATGTGCAAAAATACATGATAAGAGTAAAAAAAAAAAAAAAAAAGAGGAGGCATGGGTAAGTAATGTTAAACTGTTGAAAAGTCCTTATATTGTTAAGGATGTTATAGTAGCAAAAACCTAATTAGGCTGGAATAACTTCGGGATGACACCTGAAATCTCCAGGGCAACCCCTAAAAAAGAAATATCAGACTGTGTAATTTACATACAAGAGAGGAGAAGAAATGAAGCAAATATATTAGATTAATCTGAAATAACAAAAAAAGCAATACAGAGACAAAGAGAGAGTAAAACTAGAAAACAAGTTGGCTATTGTTGATAATGCTGCTATAAACATCAGGGCACTTGTATCACTTTGAATTAGTGATTTTGTACCCTTTGGGTCAAAACCTAGTAGTGCAATTGCTGGATCGTAGGGTAGTTCTGTTTTTAACTTTTTGAGGAAACTCCACAATGATTCCTTTAATTTAGTTTTTTTTCACAATGATTTCTTTTAATACGAATGAACTAAATTCTATTTTTAAAAAGAAGAATAAAGTGTTGGCTTGAAAAAAAAGGAAACAAGATGCTAAAATTTTAACCTTAAAAGAAAAGGGGGACCCTGGGTGGCTCAGACCGTTAGGCATCTGAGTCTTGATTTGGGCTCAGGTCATGATCTCAGGATTGTGGGATTGAGCCCTAAGTCAGGCTCTTCACACAGCACAGAGTCCGCTTGTCCCTCTCCCTCTGCTCTTCTCCTGTTCGCACACTCTCTCTCACTCTTTCTAAAATAAATAAATAAAATCTTTCTTAAAAATGAGAAGCAAGATGCAAATATATCAAATGCTCTCTATATACAAGAATGCAGCTGGGTTGACATCGAATGATGGGAGAGGATACATCATGTGCATTGAGCAAAATAAAGAGGTCTGGTGCCCCAAGAAGAGAAGGAGGAGATTTCATGAAACGCTCACTGCTGGAGACAGATAGACGTGCTTCCGGAGGGCAGTCATCAGGCCAAACAGGAAGACGTGGTAACCATAAATTCCTACTTTCCTGAGAGCGTGGCTCCCAATTTTATTTTTAATACAAAAGCTAACAGAACGAAAGGAGAAAAAAAAAAAAAAAACCGGACCCTGACTGGGATTGTAACCCTTCTATCTCATTAATTGAAAAAACAAGGGAAACAAAAATGGAGAGCTCAGAGTATCACAAGGAAATAAGACGCCTGCCCTTCTGCACTGTAAGCTGAACAACTACAGGGGAAACATTCCTTTTAAGTACACATGGCGAGATGATCCTAAATCAAACATGATATCAAATTGATATCAAAAACATTGATATCAAAATGATTATGAATTTATGTTAGCAGAACATAAGTTTCACTATAAAGCTACAGAAACCAAGACAGGGGATCATTGTCCAGAGATAGACAAATACATCATTAGCACAGAAAAGCAGAAGTCCAGAAATAGACACATACACATGCAAATCACCTGATTTACAGATAATGTTTGATGATGATGATGATGATGATGATAAATAAAGTATCATTGCAATTCACTGAGGAAAAGATATTCTTCTCAGCCCAATGTGCTAGATCTGTTATATATTCATGGGGGGGGGGGTGTCTGTTTCCTCACACAATATATAAACTCATGAAAGGAATTGAGGAAGACATGAAGAAATGGAAAAATGTTCCATGCTCATGGATTGGAAGAGTAAATATTATGAAAATTTCTATGCTACCTAAAGCATTCTACACATTTAATGCAATCCCTACCAAAATATCAATTTTTTTTTCAAAGAAATGGAAGAAATAATCCTAAAATTTATATGGGACCAGAAAAGACTCTGAATAGCCAGAGGAATGTTGAAAAAGAAAACCAAAGTTGGCCACATCAGAAATGAGACTTCAGCAGATGAATGGATAAAGAAGATGTGGTATATTTATATAATGGAGTACTATGCATCCATCAAAAGAAAGGAAATCTTGCCATTTTCAATGACATGGATAGAACTAGAGGGTATGATGCTAAGTGAAATAAGCCAATCAGAGAAAGACAATTATATGATCTCTCTGATATGAGGAAGTTGAGATGAAGGGCTGGAGGTCATGGGGGTAGGGAGGGAAAAAATGAAACAAGGTGGGATCAGGAGGGAGACAAATCGTAAGAGACTCTCAATCTCCGGAAACAAACAGAGGGTTGCTGGCGGGTGGGTGGAGGGATAGGGTGGCTGAGTTATGGACATCGGGGAGGGTATGTGCTATGGTAATTGCTGTGAACTGTGTTAGACTGATAATTTACAGACTTGTACCCCTAGGGCAAATAATGCCTTAAATGGTTAATAAAAATAAAACAAAAATTGTTATGGTTCTTCTTTTCAAAATGAAAAGCAAGATGTCAATGCCAGTTGTCATAAACCCTCAATATACTTTGTCTTATGTGGATACAGAGACAATTTTTAAAATCCACAAGAATTTGATAGGATTCCTAGAAAACATTGCCTGCATTTGAAGCTTCTTCAGACCTCAGATTTGGGTGCATAGGAAGGCATAGCCACTAATATGGACTTCGTTGATTTTTTATAAATGTTTTGAATAAGCAGTAGACGTTAAAGTGGTAAGTGGGCATTTCCTTTAGAACATTCTGTGGTTGTCTGAAAGCTTGTTTTGTTATCACTGCTGCTTGTTCCTTGGAAATCTCAAAATCGCATAGCAAGATAACAGCGTGAAATGTATTTAATGTGTCTTTATGATCGTAAGATCCAAGTAGCACACTTAGCTTTCACATACTGTTGCCGAAGGTGAGTGAACTCTGAATGTCTGTGATTGAGAAAGCGCGCTTCCACGTTCACTTTCCCATAGGATGGACAGAAGATGCATCAGCACAATCTCCCGCGGGGCTCTTCATACCCTCCCCCACGCACGACCTCCTCTTCCTTTTCTGATTATCAACTTTGCTTATGCACAGTGTTCTCTAGAAAGCCAGATGGCTAACATTTGTCTTTGATATTTCTGGACAAGAATGGGAAGGGTGTTTCCTGCTTATTATAAGTGTGAAAACCACTGTTTGTCCTGGGTCATGCTCCTGGGAACCACAGTTAGTGATCATATGGGTGTTTCTGTGTGTGTTTGTGTGTGCTTGTGCTGAGAGAAGAGTTGACTGTGACTCAGAGTGAAGCCAGTTCTCTATGCTCCCTCCCGCAGCACGTGCTCTGGCTCATCCCTCATCCCTCATCCCTCATCCCTCATCCCTCATCCTTCCCATCCTTGTTCTGTCCCCAACTGGGATGGTGCGTCCGTGGCTTTTCAGAGGCACCTCCTCATTCCCCATGCACCTTATTATCTCCTTAAAACATGTAAGGCTTCCCACAGATAGGGCTTTATGAAATGCCAGACATGAGACGTTTAGATTACCCTACTGTTCTAGGGTCCCATTCTTACAGGACTTGCTTGGGGAAATTTGGGGAAAGCACTAGTTTGAAAGCCATCATCTCCTTTTCTTAATGTGTGCTGTTGAGAACTATTACGTTGCTTCTGTGAGCCTCAGAGTCCTCATCTATAAAATGGGAATAATTATACAAATGGCATGTTTGCTTCTAAATTAGAGGTGGTCACACGTGAAGCAGGTGCCATGGACCCTGACCAAAGTGAATATGTGCTGACTGTGGCTGGGGCTATGTCTCTCATGATTAACTCTGCTGGAACAGGAGCCATGTCCCAAAGAACGACTAAAGCAGAATTTACAAGTCCCTGCTTGGTAATGGCTCAGTGTCCTGCAAAAGAGACAGAGCTTATCAATCACACATGTGGCGGGAAAGGACTTATCCCTACAACACTACTTCCTTCATTTAGTCTTAGAATTTCAACGGTCCCTGCGAGGTGCTCCCAGCAGATCCATACCTCCTCCTTGTCTTTCATCTTTCTGAGCACAGTAAGCGTCTTGTCTTCCTTCTTCTCACCCAATATCCCCCAACCTCATTATACTCAAGATGAATAAAGCCAGATTGGTATCAGGACCTCCTGGTGGCTCACCCTCCTCATTTCCCCATTATCTGTCGGAGGAGTCTGTGCAAACGTTGAGTAAGGTGTACCCTGTGTCTTTTCACTCCCCAAATCCAGACTTCCTGGGTCTATCAGTCACTCATTCATAAGCCTGTCCGTGCTCCCCACTCTGTGGGTGCGTCTCTGTTCCAGGAGTTCTTCAGGTCGCCTGGACCCCTAAAACTCCTTGTCCAGTTGTCTGGAAGCTCAAAGCTCGGATGTGTTGTGCAACGTGCTTCTGTTTAATGGGCAGTAATGTCTCTAGGTCCTGCCCCAAGCAAGGACCGCACTGGCCCTTACTAGTAGCTGGGCCATGCTCCTCACTTTTACAGCCACAGACGCACAGCTCCCACACAGGGAGAAGTGAGGCTTCCCAGGAGACTTTTAAAGCTAGTCCTCATAGTTCAGTGTTGTTCTAAGCATCAGGGTCCATTCCTGTGTAGGAACTGACCATAATGCAGCTAAAAGAATCAATCTAATCAGAATGTGAATAAATTCAGTAAATGAAAATGAAATGTCTACAAGGGCACAACCTTCCAAATTCACATAGCTGCTGTTGATGAGCCACAAGATAGATATTTAGTTAAGAAAGGTCTACAGCATATTTGTAGGGTAGGACTTGGAAGGGTCCAAGTTTGCACAGTCCTGTAAGGTGATAGGATTTCACTGGAAACCTGAGGTCCCTCTTCCTCACTGACTCACCAGGACAGGAGACTAGGCACTTAGCTATGCTCTGCCTCAGCTTCTTTGTCTAGTAAAGTAAGGATTTAGGGCTAGAATTAATCTCCGAGAGGTTTTCCATTTACTTATTTTGAATCAAATACTTGATCTGGGGTCTGTGATTCTGCCCCCTCACACTCAGGAGACATGTGTAATGACACTTCATTCCTACTTAGATGAAATACATTCACTCAACAGTAAAATAGTGGGAAGAGTCATTTACACATGCAACAGAACTGCCATGTTGGCTGCTCATATACACATCAAAGACTGCCCTTTGCCTTCCCATGAATGGTGCACATTGTTTTTCAGACTGTAATTGTCTGCTTGAGATGCAACAAGAGCAAGAGTGACCCTAGTAGTACACAATCCTGTGCTGACTCCGTAGGGGCACAAGCCAAGATATTGGATGTTGAATGAGGTCCAGGAAATGAGAGGGCTCCCTGAAGTGTGTGTTTACAGGTGGGCTATCCTCAGGTAAGTGTGAATGATGCTGGTGGATCCTGGAGCACAAGTGTGGCTGAATCGACATGGAACCCCCACCTGGGTTCACAGACAGCAGCTGCTGTGGCCATCATGTCTTCCCCAACACTGAGCATCTTGGTCTTTGCGGGGGGCAGGGGGACATGACACAGCACCACGGGCTGGGAGGCTCATTTTCGGTGAGTCCTTTCTTCATGGCTTGCAGATGGCCATCCTCTCCATGTCCTCCCACATGAGTGATAGTAAGAGTGATAGTCCTTTGTAAGAGTGCTAGTCCTAGAGGATTAGGAATCCACACTTATGACTTCATGCATTGTAGTCACCTCCTTAAAGACTCTATGGTGTGGAGGGTTGGGCTTCCTCATGAGTTCTCAGGGAGCGCGGTTCAACTAGTAGCAATGACCTCCACCGGGGTTTGGAAGAAATGATGACGCTCCCCAAGTAATCCTCTGCAAGCAAAGTCTTGCAACACTCCCCTCCCCTTACACAGGTCAGGAGTTACTCTCAACTGCACAGTGCCACACTCATGCACACACACATGTGCACACACACACATACTCACAGATGTGTGTGCCACACCCATTCTCACGGAGCACATGACTTGGGCTGCCCTTGGTGTTTTGATTTTTCTGCTCTGCAGTTATGGCTGGAGACTGAATCTAGGAGTGATAGATGTTTTGAAAGAAAAGTCCCCATGGCAGGCCCAGGTCTCTGCCCACCATTTTGAGAAAAGTAACTACCCTAAAACGTTGAAACCATCTTTAATAAACTCAACAGAGAGGAACATCTAAAATGGGGAGTATCTCTACAGTTCTACCTCTTTCCACATTCATAGAGACTCCGTGTCATCATCCCATAGTAGCTGGTGGTAAAAAATTATGAATAACGAGCATTTTTCCCCTAAAGATCATGGTGATTCTGGCAGTCTTACTCCAGCTGATGCCATCCATTCTGGAAATCCCCCTGCCACCATGTTTTCTTTACTTCTGGACTGTAGGTTTCTGTGCAGCACTCCATCCCTTACCCTCACTGCCTGTGTCCTGAATGGACGGAGGTGAATGAGGGTCAAGCTGAGTGCTGCTCGAAGGAGGAACTTCAGATTTTGTTCTCTTGGTTTCTCTAAAAATAGAGGAGAATTACACGCTACACTGTATTTCATTTTAATGTTATCACCTTATAAAACAGAATCCAAAATTTGGACAAAGCCACCAACTGATCTTCCTGCCATTACTCTGCTTGTCACCAAATCTACTTGGCCGAGCTGGCCCATGTTCACACACCATGGTGTCTGGATCCGTGGGGGCAGTTGGGTTGTGATAAGAGAGACAACCTTGAAGAAACAGAACCGATGATGTTTAAAAACACTTACTTCATCTGTTTCGAGTGCATTTCATTCATTCATCTAATTCTTCAGCGGGTATTTGTTGATTGCTTCTTTTATGCCAGCCCCTCTGTGACAGGACCTGAGGGTCTGGTGCCATGGGGTTCTGCCCCTCACCATGGCACCCACACCCTGATGACCATGACAGTGTGAGATCACCTGATGACCAGAGACTCTGTGAGATCACTGTGCCCGTGGGTACACTGTAAGTGTCGCCACTGTGATTTCATACATCATTCTTTTATCTCCCAGACGCATACCACATAAAGACAGACACAGACACACATAGGTACATACATGCAGACACAAACACAAGCACACATAGACATACACAGACATACATATATACACAAACACACATACAAACACGGGCATACACAAAAACATGCATGCAAATACAAAACCAGACACACCCAGGCACACATGCAGACAGACACAGACAGACACAGGGACACATACACGCAGACACACATGCACACAGAAACACACACACACACACATACACAGAGGCACAGAAACAAAAACACACAGAGACACACACAGAAACACAAACATACATGCACACACAGACATACAAACTAATCACATGGACACACACACACAGATGTACAAACACACACACGCATACACACCGTATCTGTCCAGTTTCTCAGACTTCCCCTTTCTCCATCTTAAGTCAGAATATGTTTTTTCTTTCCCAGTCAAAAAAAAAAAAAAAAAAAACTGGCCCAGATGATATGCCATAGGAGGTACAGCTGGGATCACGTCTTGGTAAGCACCGCAGTGGTGTGAGGTGCACACTGCCCCGGGGGGTGCCCTGGACAGGTCGGCCCAAGTTTGGAAGTGGGGCTTCTATCTTCCTGGTTACAGATTATCCTCGAGACAGAATCGTCATACGACGTATGTTGCCCATCACTTCCTTTTTATGGGTAAAATTGCTGGTCTTGGCCGCAGAAGGGCACAACCTAGAACACCACACTCTCTTCCCCCACTGTAGAGTGTGGTCTCATTTGATAGTACAACTAAGCACTGTGGTTTGATCTCCAGCAGGAGCACTTTAATCTTACAAAGTCCTGTTAAAATCTAATCAGTGCTGGGGAAATTATGCCGGCTAGAGTTGCGATTTTTATGATAAATATGCTCTGATTTCACCTACTGGGGGGGGTAAATCAGTGAAATAGCTCACTATACAAACTGCTCCAGAGTGTGAGAAATATTTAAGTGATGTAAATAACATTGTGCTAATCATGTTTGTCAGCCCAGTAGAGAGAGACAGCCGTCCCGGGGACTTGGGATTTCACCGTGCACATAGCTGCTAATCATCGTTCCTCCTCAACTGGAAAAAACAGAGGTTTGGATGCTAATTCAACCCTGAATTCAGATTGAACATCTATCACCAAAACCTTGGAAAGTATCTGATTTCCAGACTGTGCCATAAATTAGAACATAATATAAGGTATTAATTACAAATCTCACTTTTACATCAAATGTATGAATGATATGCTTTTAGTGTTAATGTTTACAACTTGGGACTATTCAGATATAGGGATACTTTTTTTTTTCCTTTTAAATATTTATTTATTTATTATCTATTTGCGTGGGGGAGGCCAGAGGGGGAGGGAAGGAAATCTTCAAGCAGACTCCATGCTGAGTTCAGAACCCAATATGTTGCAAGATCTCAGGACCCTGAGATCATGACCTGAGCCTAAATCAAGAGTCAGGTGCTCAACTGACTGAACCACCCAGGTGCCCCAGATTTAGGGTGACCGTAAACTATCACATCCCTGTGTGCCTGGGTGGCTCAGTCTGTTAAGTGTCTGCCTTGGGTTCAGGTTGTGATCTCAGGATCCTGGGATCGAGCCGTGAATCGGGGTCCCTGCCCAGCGGGGAGCCTGCTCCTCCTCTGCCTCTGCTGCTCCCCTGTTTGTGCTTTATGTCAATAAATAAATAAAATATTTAAAAAAACCCTATCATATCCATAAGTATAAATATCTTGTTATGGATCTCTATGGGATCTATTCCTTTGGATTCTCAGCCTTGGCCATTCACTCCCCTGGCACACAAGTCATAAATAACCCATACAGGACCACACCTTCATCCACAGCTCCAACAATATTATCATGAAGTGGGTGGCAAATAGGCAGCTGCAGAGACCCCTGTTTTCTCAGGCTGCTAGCCTTGCAGAGATGGATTCAGTCCTCGAGTGGACCAGGGAGTGCATAGCCATAATAGTGCTGAGGATTATAGAACAGGTAGCCTCTGTCCATCACTGTATGGCAGAGCCAGTGGACTGAACCTTTTATTGGCCCAGAAGCACCAAGTGGATTATGTGGTCCATCTGTCCTTAATGAGAGCTGACACAGTGTAAGGTTCTCACTATTCTGAACCAGGTTCTTTAAAACGTTACACGTGATCCAGGGTTCTAGTACTAGGCAGGCACCAAAAGAACTGAAAACAGAGAGTCAAGTACAGACACACCAGTGTTCACAGCAGCACTCTTCACAGTGGCCAAAAGGTGGAAACAAGCATGTGCCCATCGACGATGGGGGATAAACACACCATGGTCTCTCTGTGCAGTGGCATACTATGCAGCCATGAAAAGGAACGAAGTCCTCATTCATGCCACAGCATGCAAGAAGCTGGAAAAACTCATGCTCTGTGGACGCCGCCGGGAGCCGATGGGCACATGTGGAATGATCCCACCCCTGCGAGAGGTCCAGGCAGACCCGTCTGCAGAAACGGAGCAGGTGAGTAGAGGGGTTGGGGGAGGAGCAAACAAGGAGACACTGCTCAATAGAGGGGCTTTAATTTGAGATGATGACAAATGTTTTGGAACTTGATTAAGGTGGTGTTTATACGACATTGTGCATGCAGGAAGGACCACGCGACTGTGCACTTTAAGTGGTGGATTTCCATGTGCATTTTACTTCTATTGAAAGAGAAGAAATCCCTGCCAAGTGCAGAACCCCACCCTGTAAAGCAGAGTCCGTGGGGACAGCTCCCAAGCCCTGCCGGGGATGCTGGCCCAGAAACGACCCGTGTCCCGGCCTCACCGCTGTGACGCTCTTGTTGCGCACTCGCTGTGGGTTATTTGTGTCTTTGTCTCTGTCTTTGATTTGTCTTGTGTGCTCAGGGAGCTCGGCCGACTCAGCGCCGGCTTCACGTGACCTACACTATCCACAGACAGCACCCGACACTGGGTGAAGTCCTGGGCCACACACACCCAGCAGCGGGGACCTGAGACCGGCCGTCAAGAGGACACAGCCCTCCGTGGATAGAAGCCAAGGGTGGCAGGCACATATCCAAACTGATGTTCTCTGAGGACCCACAGAAGCCACCATAATCAGAATGGGCCAAGGACAAGACAGAGCCAGAAATCACCACCAACATGCCCTGACCCACAACTTCCAAGATGCTGCTAGCCAAAGACAGCTGGGTGAACCTTCGCCCCGAATTGACTGCTTCTTGCAAAGGAAGGTCACGCTGACCCTGTGGGACTGCTGAAACTTTTTCTGGACTCTGTCCATGGTCCCTGCAGAGAGCTGGCTTGTCCTAACCCCAGCATGAACGCCCTTGGTGCTCGGCCACTCCGGGGCTCTGAGTCAGTCAGCTACAGCTTTCCCTAGTACATCAGGACAGATGGCAGTCACCGCGGGCTCCCACAGAACCACGAGCACACCCAGAGTCGAGTCTCAGCAGGGCCCAGCCCTCCCCGGACGAGAACACAGAGGCCACCCCAAGGAGCAGGCAGGGTGGGCTGTGGGTGGAGAGCGGGGAGGGCAGAGCCCGGTGCCCTCGGAGCCGCTGCCGTGACTCCGAGCCTTGGCTTCTGATGGCTGCTTTCCTCATCCTCAAATAATATGGACTACACTCCCAAGAAGCAGACGCAGTCCCTTACCTGTCCTTTACCTCCTGCAGAGTCCAACACTGTCAGATCTAGCCTGGTTCTCTTTCCTTTTCTGTCCTTAGTTGACTGCACTGCCCGGCCCCTCCCTCATGTTCATGGTCTCACCCCCACGACCCCAACCTGTGGCCAAGAAAGCTGCCCTGGCATCCCAGTGTTCATCCTCTTGCCCGGGGTGGCTTCCCAGGCACGATCTGCCCACGTCCTCCAGCCGCGATGGTCCAGCCATCAACATGCTAGGCCAGCAGGGAGGGACCCCCCGAGAAGACCTGCACAGCTGAAGCCCTCGTCCGACTGGGCACTGGAGAGGAAGACTGTATAATTAAGTGGAGGCCTGCTCCCGGCTCCCCAGGGCCCTGGGCATTAGTAAGAAGAAGGAGCCCCTCTCATTACCCAGTAAAGCGCACCATGATTGGCCGCGGTCAGGTCTCTGATGGCCCTTTTGTCCGCACCCTTTGGAGGAGGGAGAGTGCACTTTCCATCAGAGCTGGTTTTGCCAAATGTTATAATTTGAAAAGCCCTGAAAGAGAGGGGCTGGGCCTAGGGGTAGACACAGCCCCATATGCCCGAGACGGGCTACAAGTGTAATTCTAGACTACTATAGTGACCTGCGAGATCATCTCTGCCCTGGAACACGAGACAGCAGGGGGATTATGAAGCACAGGCTGTCATGTGACCAAATTTTCAGAAATCTGTTAACCCCAGCTCAGACCCAGTGAATATTTTATTGCTTAACACTGAGGAGAAGTACATTCATTAACTACAGAGAGATTCGATGGGGCGGTGGTGGAGGGGAAGGCAGGCCGCCGGCAGGCGCGCACACACCAGGCGCTGAAAACGGCAGGGGCTGAGCACAGGAGGCCCGGGGTCTTCCCATCAGGGCCCACTGTCTCCCAGCCCCTCGCTGAACGGTGCTTAGAGTGAGGACCTTCGTGCGGGGCTCGTGAGGGACGACAAGGACTTTCAGAGATTCTCTTTCTAAATGTTTTCTGATTTCAAACATGGAAAACCGTGCTGTGTGTTGGACTTCCACCATCTTCAATCTCACAGAAAGGAGAGACAGTTTTCATTTGGGAGGAAAATGGGAAACAAAGCACAATTTAAAGTCACAGACCCTGGGAGAAAGAGTTCGCTGGTGGGCTGTAGGGACCTCAACATGCGTGGCCAACGCCAACATCCCCAGTGAGGTACAGCAGACGCCCTCTCTGTCCGGTGATTTGGGTTAGTTAAACACATCACATCTGGGAAGTGGTGCTTTCCCAGCGTGGCGTGGAGAACGGCTGGTGGAGAGAACGTGCCGGGCGGGAGCTGGTGGGGCCGCCGGCCCCCTAAGGCAGGAGGAGAGGCAGGGGCGCTTGCTGGGAGCCCCGCTTGGTGCTGCAGGAGGGAGGGGGCGGCATGGCAGGAAGCCCCTGTCCGCCGAGGCGGGGACGATGGGGGTCCCTTGGGCAAGCCTGCCTTCCCCACGTCCCGTCTTACCCCGTCTTGCCTGGGGAAACTGAGTCAAGAGTGACGAAGGCCCATGGCCTCTAGAGATGGCGATACCCCTTGCCCAGAACTTGCCACGGCTAGGGTAGCCATCCCTCTGAGACAGACGGCAACTTCCCGCCTCGGGCAGGTTCCGCGGAAGAAACCACCTGTACCCGATAAATCTGTTTCTACATCTTTCAACCCCTGCTTTGTCCTCATCAAGGGAACTGGATTAAAAACTGAAGAAATAGGTGAACTTGGAGCAAAGCATACAGGGTCACAAAACACAAACATGCAGTTTATCTAAAACTGCTCCTCCAAGTCCCTGCCTTCCTTCGGGGCCCAGCACGAGTGCGCACACGCGTGTGCACACACACTCAGACACAACGACAATGGAAGTGAAGCTCGGCCTGGCTTTTTAGCAAATCACTCAGATTACTGAGATCGCGTTTGCCCAACAGTGTCACAAGGTCACGGAAAAAACCAACACAATATGCTTCTCCAAACCACCCCATCTGAACGCCAGCTCCCAGTGTAAGCAGAGCCCAGGGGGTGTGCGGCCAGAACAAAAGCAGCCCTCTGCTAATTGACTGAAAAATTAGCCAGGTCCCCCCGTGGGAGGCCCAGGAGGGAACAGCAGATGGAAGCCACTCAAAACCTGCCGGGATCTGCGGCAATTATGGGTCACAACACAGAACAGCAGCGCGAGCCGGGGGCGGGGGGCGGGGGGGGGCGGCCTGAGCCTCGGCCACCCCTCTCCCCAGGCTCTGCCCGAGCTCCAGCTTCGGGGCGGGGGTGCTGCTTTATGGGGTTGTCTGTCTTGTTTCCAGAGACTCAGCCTCCAGCCCAAACAGGTTGCTGCGATTCCGCGGATTGGAATGAATTTCTACTTCAGCGTGTTCGTCCCCGGCTTTGGTCTGTGATGACTGGGCCGCAGGAATGCCTGGCAGTGGTCACTGCAAACGCGTGTGCGTGGGCACACCTGAGTCCACACTCCTGCGCACGCACTCCTCTCCGAGCCTCGTGTGCGACCCTGCTCGGAGTTATTATGCCTCGAATGAGAGATGAAGCCCGTGGCCCCCCCCAACCCCCGGTCTTGTGCTTAGGTGTGCCCCGAGGTCTCCCTCTGACTGCAGTGTGCCCAGCGCGAGCACGTCCTCTGCCAGAGCCTGAGCGTGGGCGCTCGTGGATAATCGACACTTTGAGATGCTGTGTAGACAGAACGGAGAAGGAGAGGAAGGAAACCTGACCCCCAACCAGCCAGCTCCTTTGTTGTTGCCAGAAGAAATAAGCATCCAGTGGAATAAAGCAGGAACTTTGTTCTACCCTATCTAATGAGAAAAGAATCAGGTTTGCTTTCATCGAATAGTCCTTAACTCTGAAAATAAGGCTTCTGCTTCCTTACTGTGATTTTCAGCATGCTAAAATTATTCATTGTACAATTATTAATTAGGACACAATCTCACCATGCACAAATTTCTTCACTTTTGTCTCAAGTTCCTATAGATGGTATTAATTTCATCATGACGGGAAAAGTGTTACAAAATCACATCCCAGAAGGACAAATGAACACACGCATTCCAGCCTCTGTGTGGCTGATGATTAATTACATATAGGATACACTTTATATCTTTGCACATGCATTTCCATGTGAGGTTTAGTATGTGTTCTACCAATTATCGAAAGAATGAATCATTTAAATTTGCCAAGTTATTTTCAACGTGTTAAAAATTATAAACCATCATTCTACCAATTCTGGGGAAAAAAAAATAACATGAGAGAAGATCCCCCACACTGCTGAGAAGATTCCCCACTGCTGCCAAGCAAATGGTTTTCATCACTTTGTTCCCTTTTATTTTCTCCATTCCAAAATTTTATGTATGATTAAATTTATTTCACAGTTTTCCAATATAACCCGTTGCACTCAATATTTTTACAAATCTGTTTTCCCTTGTTGCTGCAATCTTTATGATTATCTTCTTAATATTTCAACAAGTGACATTATCGTAACTTACCTAGTTATCCGCTATTACGGGCCATTTGGGTTTTTCCCTTGGTTTTATCTGTAAGTTCTCCTACGGTCCAGTTGCCTTTCCTTGGTGTGCGGTGGTGTGCATGTGTGCTGACTTGTGCCAACACGGTCACACTCACGATGGAGAACAGTCCCGTCACATCAGAAACTCCCTCTGCTCGCTCTCTGCCTTTATAGTTGGCTCTTCCTCTTCACTCTGACCCTTAGCAACCCTGATCTATTCTCCATCATTATGGTTTTGCCTGCCTGAGAATGTCATATGAATATAAATGGGGCCCTACAGTATGTAGCCTTGAAACTGGCTTCTCTCACTCAGCGCGACGTCTTCGAGACCCTCAAATCATCGCTTGTCTGAGCAGCACATTCCTTGTTACTATGGAGTGGTGAGTGTTCCCCGGGGTGGCCCCACCAGATCCTGTTACTCCATTTACCTGGTCAAGGACACTCGGCTTGCTTCCACTGTTTGGTTATTAGAAATCATACATATTTATGTATGTATGCATTTATTTATTTTTATCATATATATAATTTATATATATATATATGTATATGCATATGTATTTGTGCCTGGGTTTTGTGTGACCACAGATTTTCACGTCTTGGATAAAGACCCAGGAATGGGGTTATTAGCTTAGGTAGCAAATGCACAGTTAAGATAATAAGAAACTGATACATTGTTTTCTGAAAAGATTGTTCCGTTTCTCACTGCCCCCAGCGGCATAGGTCCAGTGGTTTCCCACCCTCACCAGCACTCGGGACTGTCTCCAGTTGTGATTCTAGTTGTGTTATCAGACGCCCGGTACTAGCTCGTCATGGCTTCATTTGGCATTTCCGTAATGACTGAAGATAACAAACGTCTTTCATATATTGTCTGCTTCTTTTTGAGTGAAATTGTCCCTCCAATTTTTGCCCCCCCCTTTCTTTTTTTAGAGAAGGAGGGCGGGGGAGAAAAAGAGTAACAAGCAGAACCACTCCCAGCACAGAGTCTGACCCGGGGCTCCACCCACGACCCGGAGATCATGACCTGAGCTGAAGAGTCCAATGTGCAACCCACTGAGCCACCCAGGCACCCCTATTTTGCCCATTTTTAATTGGATCAATTTTTTACAGTTTAGTTTGGGGGGTCATATTTATATACATATTGTATTTTACATATATAATGGATGTATTTTCTGAGTACATGGTCTAATTGCAGATATGTGATTTAAAAATATTTTCTCTTAATCTACCTATTGTATGTCATCCTTTTAAGTGAACATTGTCTTACAGAGAGCAATTTTTAAAATTTTGATAAAGTTACTTTTATCTCTGCCCTCCCCCCATAATTGAACCGTGTTGGGTAAGTTGTTGAAACTCTGTACGTTGTTTGTAGTTTCCCCAACTCGGATCTGTGAGGTGAGAGCACCTCTTTCACACTTCATACTGGTGATTCATAGGTTTTTCTCTCTTTTTGCCAATCTGGCTAGAAGTCTATCAATTGTATTGATCATTTCAAAAAAGCAGTTTTAATTTTTGTTTGTTCGTTTTATTTCATTTTCTCTATGGCTTTTCTGCTTTCGATTTCATGGCTTTTTTTCTTGTTTCTATTATTTTCTTGCCCTCTGCTGATTTTTGTTTATTTTGATCTTCTCTTTCTGGCCTCTGAAAGAGGAACGGATTTTTAATTTGAAACCTCTCTTAGTTTTTCATACACACTTCCAGTACGTCAGTCTCCCTCAAAGCCCGGTACGAGTATACCCCACAGACGTACTATGGCATATTTAACTTTATTTTTATTCAACATGTTTCTAAGGTCCTTTGACATCTGCCCTTCATCTCATGGATCATTTAAAATTCCATTGGTTAATTTCCAAGTATTCGGAGATGTTCTTGATACCAGTCTCTTACTGGCTTGCAGTTTAATTCCATTATGGTCTAAAAACATATTTTGCATTATTTTGATTTTCTTTGATTCATTAAGTTTTGTTTTATGACTAGAGATAGGGACTTGGTGAATGTTACACGTATATTTGAGAAAAATGTGCATTGTCTGTTGTAGTAGAACAGTGTTTAAATCTTAATTAGGTCCGGTCGGCTGAGGGGCTATTTAGCTCTTCTGTGTCCTTGCTGATGTCCTGTACACGGGTTATATCTGCTATGGCAAAGTGGGTGCTGAATACTGGTTAGGTATCCATGCCCCTCAAAGCTGTCAAAGTTATAAACAACAACAACAACAAGGAAGTTTTGGGAAACAGTCATTGCCAAAAGAAGCCTACACAGCCATGATGACCAAAGGTAACGTGGCCTCACGGATGGAGCTCTGGAACAGAGGGGCATTAGTCAGATGCAAGAGCAACAAAGGAATCAGAATCAAGTATGCCACATTGTATCAATACTGACTCATCACTTGTGACAAGACCATCATAAAGTAAGACGCAGGAGTTGTAAGGTAGAGAGAGCTGGGTGTGGCACCTGTGCTCATTCTCTGTACCACCTTTGCAACCTCTCTGTGAATCAAAATCTATTTTAAAATAAAGCATTTATTTAAAAAGTATGAAGAGGGGCACCTGGGTGTCTCAGTGGGTTAAAACCTCTGCCTTCAGCTCAGGTCGTGATGCCAGGGTCCTGGGATCGAGCCCTGCTTTGGACTCTCTGCTCAGTGGGGAGCCTGCTTCCTCCTCTCTCTCTGCCGGCTTCTCTGCCTACTTGTGATCTGTCAAGTAAATAAATAAAATCTTTAAAAAATAAAATAAAAAGTAAGAAGAGATGGAATTCAATAAAACTGAAACTTCTGTTCTTCCAAAGACGTCACTGAGAAAATTCAAAACAAGTCGACAAATGGGAGGGAAACTGCCCAACTCCTGCGTCGGGCAAGTAAGTCTCATCTGTTAGAGATAAATGTAGTCACAGTTCAATAGTAGGAAGACATAGAACTTCATTTTAATAAAAGGAGGAAACTAAAGATAGGACAACACTTCACCAAAGTAGAGAGAGAAATAGCCAATGTGCCCACGAAAAGAGGCTCAAAATCAGTAGTCATTAGGGGCATGCAATTCTAAGGCCAAGTGAGGTCCCACTACATACCCACTAGTATGGCTAAAATCAGAGAAGACTGACAATATTAAATTTTAGTGAGGCTGAGCTAAGCACATGGCTAGTGGAGAGTGACCTGGTATGGCCACTGTGTAAAAACACTCTCATGATCTCTTATAAGGCTAAACACTCACCATGTGACCCAGAAATTCTGCTCCTAGATATTTACCCAAAGTGTCATGCACCAGTGTTTGTAGCAAGTTTGATTGTAATTGTCAAAAACTGGAAACAGGGCACTTGGGTGGCTCAGTGGGTTAAAGCCTCTGCTTTCAGCTCAGGTCATGATCCCAAGGTCCTGGGATCAAGGCCTGCATCGGGCTCTCTCCTCAGCAGGGAGCTTGCTTCCTCCCTCTCTCTGCCTGCCTCTCTGCCTACCTGTGATCTCTGTCTGTCAAATAAATAAACAAAATCTAAAAAAAAAAAAAAAAAACCAAAAAAACAAAAACTGGAAACAATCCAGGTATCTCCCTACAGGTGATATCATGGTACATCCATGCAGAGGGCTACTATTCCTACTATTCAGCAATTAAAAGGAACAAATGGCCGGTACAGCAACACACAAGAAAACTAATCACACCGTTCTGAGCAGGAGATGTCAAGCATGAGGGTAGGGTTCCATTTACACAAGGTACACGGAAAGGAGAGGCTGATGAGTAGTGACAGAAAGCCAACGAGTGACTGCTTGGGGCTTGAGACAAAGGGGAGGGACTGACTAGGAAGGGGTCATGGGAACCTTTTGGGATGATGGAGATTTTCCATATCGTAAATGAATAGGCAGTTTCATTAATGAACACATATTTCAAACCTCATTAAAATGTACACTTTATGTTTGTGCATTTTATTATTTATAAATCACGCCTTAATAAATCTGATTTTAAAAAAATCCATGACCCAGAAGATCAATTCTATATAAGGTAAGTAGAGAACACATTCTAGCAGAACCAGGTCAACCCCAGGCAGAGCTGGGGACGGTACTGCCCCGTGACAGTCAGTGGGAAGGTGAGCAAAAGGTCTTGGGTGCAGGACCAGCACCGGTGAGTGACTGACACGGTGACTTCTTTGGGCTGCAGCTCTTAGAATCAGCGTTTTTAAGGCTGGAAAAGAATGGGGCAAAGCACTAGGGAGTTTGGGGCATATGCAGAAAAAGAAAGGATGAGCAGATCAGCACTACACCGACAGGATATCGAAGCGTTGCCCATCAGCGGTAACCCCTTTAAAAGGAGTTGTCCATTGTTCCTGGGATATGGGAATTGAGGCACGCAGAGATGACTGGAAACTTTAAAACACTGATATGTCAGGTTTTTCTGGATATTTTGACTTTGTGTTAAGGGTAATATGATCTGAATTACTTCAGAAAAGTAAAGAAGAAATCTCAGAACTAACTGACAAATCGTATAACTCATGCTTGAGAGGCAGCCCTCGTTAAAACACACAAGGACCCCGCCAGTAAATACAGAAACATCTGCTTTCTATGTCCCCATCTCTAAACAAAAGTTTGAAAAGCTTCCAAAGTTAACATTGGTTGCACACACAGAGACACACTATGTGTACGTATATACAGAGAGAGAGATAGTGTAAGTGTGGGGTTTTGTGTTTCCTCATGTCTCTGCCTCCTATCACGTTACAGGGAAGTAAAAATACAACCAACCCTTGGGATGCTGGTTGGCCTAACCAACAACAAGAACAAGATGCTGTGTTCTTTGTCTTTATTTAAAGATTTTGTGATGTGTAAGTGAAATTGTTGAGGCAAAACACAGAAGATGAGTGGTCTGGAGTACAAGGCACAGATTAGGTGGTGGGCCAGGGGGAGACGGGAAAGAACAGAATCCAGGCTTGGGATCCCAGGGCTCCGAGACAAGCTGCGCTCTGAGTAGCCGTGGGGGCACCGCGGCTCACAGCACAGGAGCTGGGGAAAGGGCAGGCAGGAAAGGATGATGCCATTCCCCCCCCACCCCCCCCACCCCCGGCTGCCACGGGGCTCGTCACGGAACCGCTACAGCGAGCTCACCTTGAAAAGTATCATGCGTTCCACTAACAAAACGGCAAGCTCTAAGGTCAGGAGACTGCGCGAAACCTCGAACGCCATTGATGCTGAAGCGTTTGTCGGACTGATGGGAGAACCACAGGCCAAAGTGGTTCTGAACGCCCCAGGTCGCGCAGCTCGCTTCTGACAGATCGGGACAGGACCAGGTCCCGTGGACGGCTCAAGGGTTGGCCTTCTGCATGCAAGGCGGTCACTCGTATGGGAGGGCTCACAGGTGCTGTGAAAGCAGGGTTCCAGCTTCCCAACTTCTTCACCAGCTGGAAGTTACACAAGCGTGCGGATCCACGCGGCGCACGTAGCATGCAAACCCACACCGTCTGGAACCCTGCCCTGTATTTCTTCCTTAGCTCCATGGTCTAACTCCCGGGGAAAAGTAGATGTCTTTGTATCTGTATTTGCTTCCACCTAGAGATCCAGCTGCCGTCCTCCTGAGGGCCTGGAGTGTGTGCGCTCGTCGCCAGCCGTGTCGAGGTCCTGTGTTCCCCGGGCACCTGCCGCAGGCTCTGCACAGCCGCCGCCTTCCTCGCTGCTATGGCGCTGCTCGGCCCTTGTTCTCCTCGTGACCTTTGCCAACACCTTTTCCCTTGACCCTGCTCTGAACCCTACGTTGTCCAGAGTCCACCCTGAGTCCCTGCCCTCTCTACCTCTGACCTCGGGCCCCTCCTGTACGTCTCAGTGTTCAGCGGTCACCTCCTCCCGGACAGTCAGCCCTCGCCTCTGACGCGACAGACACTCATGCGCTCCGGCCGACGCGGTACGTTCTACCCTCGCTCGCCCGTTAGAGCTCAGCCGGGCGCTCCCCAGCAGCCTCCCCCTGCCGCGCTCTCAGAATCTTTTCCCACCTGCCCGTCAGCCTTCTTCTAGTAAATGCCATCGCACCCGCGCGGGTGCGCACGTTAGAGACCAGAGAACCTTTTACTCCTCCCTTTCCCAGCTCATCGGCAGCGACTAGCGCTCAGTGAGGCTTACGGGATGTTCCTGTGGTCTAGTCCCCACAGCAAGAGAACCCAGGGGCTGGGCTGGCCAGGGGAAGGCCCCAGGGGTGGGTTATGCTTTTTACTCTGATATGTTCCTGTAATATGATCATTTTACTGGCTGCATGAGCAATTCCCAGCACAGACCTGGCACCGCGCAGGCATGTCGTAATTACCTGCGGGATGCTGGAGGAGATGGAAATCTTCCTGTGAATATCCAGACGACAGCAGAGCTCCACACGTTTAATGTGATTCGGGCCTTGCATGTCATTCCCTGAATTTCTCTGTCTTTCTGTGTCTCTCTCATATATATATATCTATATATATATATAGATATATATGAGTATCTATATATATATATAGATATATATACTCATCTCTCTATGTAAAACAAATAAGCATATAAAGCATGTAGAAAGATTTATACGTGTGTGTATCCATACATCGGTTTATATTTATTCAATACTCATTTATTCATCAACAATTTATTGACTGCTAACCAAATGTACACGTAAATCTATTAGAGACCTATCTTGATATCTGAATTTCCCTCTTGAATGTGCCATTTCTGGATGCCCAGCTGAACGTGATGAAGCCCTTCATGACAAGAGCAGTCCTTGGCTAAGTGGCTCAGACGGGAACGTGATAGTCCTATGAATAATGTGCTTACATCTGCCGTATTTATGACAGCCAGCCTAATTTAACCCATAGTTTGAGAACACCAGGTTCAACCATTTTAGTGAAAAATACAAAAATACATTGCATATCTGGAGGAAACCGTGAGGAGAGCAGAGTTCTAGTTCTGTTTTTAGAGACCCCCCATTGTGTCTTTCAAGCCTTAAAAGGAGCCAATAGGCCAGAGTTTAGGACTAGGCAGCTCTGCATATCCATGACCCAAGGATATATTTGGTTTCCCTTGTGTATAGCTTAATTAAAACACACACACACACACACAAGAAGATTCCATGCGCTGTCTTGTCCAGGAAACATGGCTGATTCAGGCCGGCTGGGCTGCCTTTCCGGCATGGCTACAGTCCATAGTCCACCGGACTGAGCCGGGCGCTGCCTTTCCAGATCACCACGGTCCCTACCTTGCCGTGTGGAAAGACTTGGACTTTCCCTGCGGGGGTAGATGTGGAGCTGAGGGCAGCAAACTCGCTCTGTGGCGACCAGCTCTGCAGGCCCAGGAGTCTGCGTTGCGGCTGGTGAAGTGGGCCTTTGCAGCAACACCATCAGCACGACGCACAAGTGAGGGTCGCCGTGTCCAAACAGAACTTGACCTACGGGCACTGCGGACTGAGCTGCACATAATTTTCATGCGTTGTAAGATATTCTTCTTCTGATTTTGTTATTGTCCAACAATAAAAAAGTATAAAACGTATCCTATGTTCCAGGACCTTAAAGAAATAAAGGGAGAGCTAAATCAGACCTGTAGGCTGTTGTTGGCTGACGGCTCCCTGACTGGGGCGCGGAGAATGAGACAAAACGACAGTCAGATGTGTCACTTTTACAAAACAAGTCATATGAATGAGACATAGCAATGGTAGTCGGGCTGGAAAGCTCCATCCCCAGCTGAAAGAGACCCTAGTCCAAACTTCACATTGACAGAGACAAGCCCAGAGGAAATAGTGGTTGGAGAAGACACGGGATGTTGGTGACTCTGGCTGACGGCCCCCTGTAGGTAAGGTGGGGGTCCAGGGAAGGTGGAAAGAGCTTCTTGCTGCTGCAAGGGTGATGGAGAGGATGTCACACCCTATGCCTGAGGACGAGAGAAAACAAGGCTTGTCCTCTATAGGACCAGGAACTGGTTTCTTGCATCCAGCCCATAACCCTCCTACAACAATTACGGAAATAGAACATTGCAAGATTGACTGGGAAATTGTAACAACCTCATTCATTCTGGTCTCTTCTAGCCAGATAGCAATTAAAAGACGATCTTTAACGAGCAGTTCTCAAGGAGTATCCCTTAATTATGTTCCTGGGCTTTGGCAAGTTTAATTGTATGCATTTCTTGCTTCTGTTAACCTTAAACACTAAGTGAGACAAGGCTACAGAGCTGACTGTGCTGGGTAAGGCCACTTTATTTTAGCTGTCTGCAGCCCTACCACTTCCAGCGGGAGCACTGGGCCTTACAAACTAAAGACCGTTGACTTTGCCTTGAAAGGAAGGCAGCCGGAGATGTTCTGCAGTGAGGAGACTGGACTTTAGAAGCAGATTTGCTGGTGTCTGTTTCTGTGCCCTGGGGACAGTTTCCACCATCATGGGTCCACATCAAATGTCAGAATCAGCCACCAGAGCTTGATGTACCTAAACCTCAGTGTAAATCAGGTTTTGTTTGACAATTTCTCACCGAGAGTTGAGAGACTAGACGTGAGGCACACAATGGCGGTTTGGAAGCAAAATACAGCTACCCTATTCCAAAGGAAAAACAAATCAAATAGGAGACAGGTATGTTCAGGTACGTATTTTTACCTGTAAGACGTACATAGGCAGAAGACAGTAGTGACAACACTTCTATGGGGATAAGCTACAAATGCCTCCCAAAAAAGAAACCCTAAATGTTTACTGAAAAAAAAAAATCATGGATTCCTGTAAATTAAAGCTATAAAGACGTTATTTTAAAATTAAAGATGAGGGACGCCTGGATGGCTCAGTTGGTTGGACGACTGCTTTCAGCTCAGGTCATGATCCCGGAGTCCCAGGATGGAGTCCTGCATCGGGCTCCCACCTCCCCGGGGAGTCTGCTTCTCCCTCTGACCTTCTCCTCGCTCACTGACTCTCTCTCACTGCCTCTCTCTCTCAAATAAATAAATAAATAAATAAACCTTTAAAAAAAATTAAAGATGAAAACCAGGGTTGGTTGAAAAATGTGATATGGGCATTCATTGTTAAAGAAAGCCGTAGGCAAGCTTTATACGATGGTCCTTTTGGACACCAGAGGAAAGAACCCACACACGGATGTTTCATGTGTCTGTGTGCTTATTCTACACTAAGGGAGAAAAGGTGTTGAGTAAAATATGTCTTTCACACCACGATGCATTTAAATTAATTCTGGTTCTCTTTCTGTACTGATCACTAAGTATCAGTGATCCAAAGGTACAAACCAGCTCCGTGCTCGACTGAGAGATGGCGGAAAGAACAACTGTACTAGGCGTGAGTAGATGAGAAAATGTAAGTCAGGTGCCTCCGACATCATCTTTCTGGAAACAAGTTTCTGGATCAGGTATCCCTCTCCGCGGGACTACAGTCCAAAGACACATGGGCCCCGATTTCCTGGAACAAGCATGTCGAGGGCCCAAGATGGGCTGCAGTAACCCAAGTCTTGAAAACCCTTCACATTCAGTGTTATTTTTCTAATCCCACAAATACAACTAGATGTTTGCATGGCCCTTTCCAAAAGCATATCCAACTTTTTTTTGGCAACTTTTTGCCCATTCTGGTACTCTTTTTTCCACAAGTTCCTCCTGAATTAGTTGGAAACGTTCTTCTAAATCTTGATTTGCATTCTAATGTCTATGTTTGCATCATGAGGACCAAAAAAGGCTGTGGTTAGGTTTTATTTCTGAGGGACGTACTCTTCAGAGCACTCATCTCCTGGCTATTCCTCATTTATTAAACTTCTGAAAAGGAAGAGAAAAAAAAAATCTCTTCTCTACAACTTAATAAGATTTCTTATTGGGGATGCCTGGAGGACTCAGTTGCTCAAGCAACTGCCTTCGGCTCAGGGCATGATCCCAGAGTCCCAGGATCGCGCCCTGCATCGGGCTCCCAGCTCCACGGGGAGTCTGCTTCTCCCTCTGACCTTCTCCCCTCTCCTGCTCTCTCTCACTGTCTCTCTTAAAAAAAAAAAAAAAAAAAAAAAAAAAAACACCTTACTGATTTTTTGAACATGCAACATTTTCAGTGAATGGGTAACTGCAAACATCCAGCCACCATTCTCCAGCAGGGAATGCCCAATTCTATCGAAAGTGTGCATTATAGCCCAAGATCTGACCAATAACTTCTTACATATGAACCTGTCCCAATACTGTATAATACGCTGGTTATGTTGCATGGTAATCTAAAACACGCACTCTCATTGACAGTTATAGTCTAAATGTCAATAGTGTACAAATTACATGTTTCTAAAAACTTATTTGACAGCAGGCGGTGTGCAGGCTGAGCAAGAGCCCAAGCAGAAGGTGCCGGTGATCCGTGGGGTGGTCCGTGTTGTGGGGTGGTCCAGGTTGTGGGGACGCCTGTGCCATAAACTCCTCTGTTTTAATCTTTGTTGTCACGGCATCTAAATTTTCCAAATTCTAAGTTGAAAATATAGTCTTTTCTCAGCTGTCAAATGGTTTGGAAACCCAGCTAAGCAGCAAAAAAGGCTCAGTGTTTGCCCAAAACTAGTCAGCCCTGCCTCTAGCACTGCCAGAATGGACCCGAGTGCCTAAGAGAGTTCTCCTGGACGGCCCATGGACGGCAAAGCCAGAGGAGGGCGGCCCAAGGTATTCTAATGCTTAGTGTCGGATAACAGAGGAAACAACCATTCAGAAATTGCACATTCTTTCCAAGTTTTGTCTGAATTCATAAAAAGTTAGCTGAA